>NW_004524602.1:16465742-16484879 GCF_000260255.1 Octodon degus
CAGAAGGTCCTTCACAGATGGCAAGCATGTTCATCTTGGGTAGACAAATAGCTTTAAGTCTGGAGGAGACAAGGCCAAAAAAGCAGCTAACTACCAAAAAAAGAAGAAGATAGAAGCAGCTAAGTATGCATGGGCCACATATTAAGATCAGCCAGATTGTTGTGAATACAACCCAATGCTTCCACCAGGCATCGCTGGTTATAGCCTCCCACAAAAAGGCTAAGGAGAAAGTCTGTGGAATTTTACAGTCTGATCTGCTATTAACCTGTCATTTAATCTCTTGAACAGCCATTGAGATATTAGCAGAAGGATTGGGAATATGCGCACAAACCGCAGCTTTTACAGTTGCACAAGTGCCGCTTATGCTGCTGTTAGAATGCATAATGCCATTCAATTGTTTTTTTCTTATTTTAGAGACAAAAAGAAAAACAAAAATGATACAAATTTCAAAACAAGACAATAGGAAATTAACAATGGTTATTATATTGTGTAATCTTCAAAGTAGTCTTGGGATGTTTACACATGTGACATTTAAGTCTGGTTTATTTCACTTGTGAGGATGGTCTCTAGTTGATCCATTTACTTGTAAAAGCTTAATTTATCAATTTATCTTGCTTTATAGCTGAGTAATACTCGGTTGTATAGAAATACCACATCTTTTTTTTATCCATTCCTCAGTGGATGGGCATGTTGGGTTGTTTCAGGGATTTCACTTGATGACATTGTGCTGCTATAAGCATGAGTGCGCGTATATCGCGGTGATGTGATATTTTTACTTCTTCTGGGAAACCGCCTAGAAGGGGAATAGTTAGGTAGAATGGAACCTCTAATCCTAGTTTTTTGAGAAATCTCCACACGGATTTCCACAGTGATTGCACCAGTCTGCACTCCCAGCAGCAGTGGAGAAGGATTTCTTTTTCCCCTCAGCCTTGCCAGGATTTGTTATTGGTTGGTTTTTTGATGATAGCCATCCTTTTGGGGATGAAATAGAATCTCAGGGTTGTTTTATTTGCATTTTTCAGGTGACTGATAATGTGGAACATTTTTCATATATTTATTTTGCATTTGTATTTCTTCTCAGGTGCCTATATTTGTTTGGGTCTTTGAATTTTCAGGATCTGATTTTTTTTTAATGCTTTATATGTTGTAGATAGAAGTCCTTTATCTGAGGGACAGTTGGCTAAGTTTTTTCCCCAATTTGTGGGTTTTCTTTTTACCCTGTTGGTGATTTCTTTGGATGTACAAAAACTTCAGTAAGATGAGATCTTAGTTGTTGATCCTTTGAAGTATTTTCCATAAAGTTTGGTTTTTGGTCATGAGCTCTGCCATTGAATTTTGGACTTTGGGGTTTTTTGTTTGTTTGTTTGTTTTTGTTTTTCTTACCAGGTATCAAACTCGGGACCTTGTGCTTCCAGACAAGCCCTGAGCTACATCCCTGACCCTCTGCCATTCAGTTTTGGAGTATGGCTTGCCTCATTAATTTTACTGCCTTTAGGAGACAGAGACCAGTTGAAGTGTCATTTAAGCCTCAGTGAGTGTAATCAAAGCCTTGATGTGTTGCTTGGCATCTTTAAATCTTTGGGAAGAGATAAAGATAAAAGACTGAGATCAAACCAGCCAGATGCATTTCTAAATGATCAATGTCATAGACAGGGTAAGTTTGCAGGCTTATTGATGTATTTCACACTTGCCTTGTAGCTGTTGAGAAAGCCAGTGTGAATCTCCCTGTCCATCTGGGGGAGCCAGGGCCACAAATCGCTTCCATGGGACCAGTGAGTACACCAGGGCCTTCACATCCAGAACATTTGAATGAGTCTGCTGCAAACTACTCTTTGACCTGGTGTCTAACGAGTGTCCTCTGGCTGCACACATGTGGAGAGTTACCTGTTCCCAGTCATGCCTTCCAACTTCGATTCCTTCTTTGTCGGTGGAAAGGCGGCAAGGTTTGAGGAGAGGGACATCTTCATCTGAATGGCTGGTCCTTCTAAAAGTAAAGCCTGTTATTTAAGGTAGGTGATCCCTTTGCAAGAAAGAAGGCCTGCCACATTGTACAGTGCACCTACAGTGAGATCTTCACCTAAAGTCCACTTGGATGACTCTGGTTCCAGGCAAGCTAGGGCAGCTGCAGCTGTAAGGCACCCCGGCCACCTTTTGCTACAATGCCTAATTCATGACTCAGACATCCTGCAGGCTGATGAGCAGGTCCTCCATCCTGTGTAAGCACTCATGGCCATGCCCTGCCTTTCATCAGATGCAGATCAAAGTGGTGCCCTGTCAGTAGGCTCAGTGATGGGGCATTTAGAAGCTCTGGCTTAAGCTTCTGGAAGGCAGTTTGAGGTTCCAAGGTTAAAATAGGGGTGTCTGCCATTTGGATTCCAATTATAAGCTGATAGTGGGTTTCTGTGATCTCACCGTATCTTGCTATCCAAAGACAACAAAAGCCCATAACTTTTAGGAATTTCTTTAGCTATTTTAGGGTCTTGGACTCTGGAAAGGAAAATGCTAGTTCAGTGCTTTTCCCCGGCCTTTGGGTCTCTTAGATCTGCCAAGACCCAAGTATTTATCTCAAGGCTGCAAAGTTGTTTCCTAGAGCTGGGAACCTTAGGACCTCTGTGTGCTAGAAACCGAGCCGCACCTGGGTCCTGGCCTAGAGAGCTCCCCCGGGAGGCTCACCTCAGTGCATCATTGATGTATTGCTCAGCTGTGGCTTGGCAAAATCCAAAACATGCCAAGTGGCGGGAAAGCACTTGTGTGGAAAGATGAGGGCTGTCTCAAACCCTTGAGGGAGCACAGCCCAAGTCAGCTGAGAGGTCTGGGCATGAGGAGTCTCAAAGGCCAAAAGAAACTGGGAACCCATGTGTAAAGCTATACAGAAGAAGGGGCCTTTTGAGCATAGCACTGAAAACCAGCTGGCATCTTCCGGGATCTAAGAGGAGAGTGTACGCGTTAGGTACCACTGGATGGATTGCACACCACCTCACGTACAGTCCACGATCCTATACCCACCTCCGCTCCTCGTTAGGGTTTTCACCTCCCAAGACTAGAGGTTTTTCAGGGTCTGTGACATGGTGTGATTAAACCTTTTTTTTTTTTTTTTTTTTTTTTTTTTCGGAACCGGGGATTGAACTCAGGCCCTTGCACTTGCCAGGGAAGCGCTTATTCCACTGAGCCATATCCCTGGCCCATTTTTTTTTTTATTAAACCTTATATGCTTACATTTTCAACTAGAGGCAGCAGCCCTCTTTCAGCTTCAGACATCACAGGGTATTATCTCCAGTGAGAAGAAGTAGTAGGGTCTTCGAGATGTATTTGCGTCGGTCAGCTCCGACTGCTCTTCCTGGTTCCGGCCCACACGTCAGGATTTATTTCTGTGTCTGTCCTACCTGACCTGCGCGCATGCCGATCGCAGCATTCAAACAAGATAAGAGCTCTTTCCCCAGGAGGGGACCTCGGGTTTCAGCTGTAATCAGAAAGGAAGGGAAAAAGAGAAAGTTGCCCAAGTCACAGCCTGAAGGTCACAAGAAACAGTGAGGTCCTTCCTCTCCAGTGATTTCTTTTACAGAAATATGACAGCTGGAAGGAAGGCCAGGGAGGCGAGGGAGGACCAGGAGATGTGTGCCAGGGACCAGCAATAGGCGGGTTTCTTTTCCCTCTGTAGTCATGGTTACCTGGGACACCCCTGTGGCAGTGACAGTCTGGCCAAAGGCAGAAGGCAGAGGGTTCCTGGTGGCCCTTCAGTCTTGCAGGGCGAGCTGGTCAAGTGGGTCTGACCGCCCCCAGGGCAGTCCAACTTCCAGTGGTTACCTTTGCAATCAGGGCTTGGCTCAGGTAGCCACTTGTGCCTCCTGTGGTGGCCTGGCTTTCCCTGGTGGGAACACATGAGGTTAGTCACCAAGCTGCTTTTGGAGCCGTGGGAGTCAGGCTTAGGGGCTGTTCCTTTTAAGGCCACAACCAAGGCAGCCACTTCCTCTTGCTCTCTTTCTTTTCTCTCCTTGGCTGCCTCCTGGTCTGGATTATAAAATGCAGAGAAGGCAGTTCTCACTGAAGTGTCAGGTGAGCTGTCTGAAGCCAAAGCCATCTCTTAGAGCTTTTTCCTAATTTCTGAGGCTGACTGGGTAGTAAATTTGCCTTTAAAATAACCTATTCTTCTGCTCAATTAGGAGCCAGGGAGGTCCGTTTCATCAGTGCCCTTTGTGAACAGTCTAAGAAGGCCGAGGGGCTCTCGTCTTTCTCCTGATGAATGGTTGACAACTTAAAGTGATTAGGGCTTAGTTCTTATCCTTCCTAGACCTTCGAGAATAGATGGCTGAAGATGCCTCCTATTCCAGTCTCACCTCTGGCTGGTGGGCCTGTAGGGACCCTGTGTGGCTCAGGCTAAAGCTCAGGCTTTAGTAGGACCAGGTGCTTCCCCGGCTACCTGTCTCAGCCATCTAAAGTTAACACTATGAAATTCATCTCTGAACATAGTAGCACTTGTCTTTCATTAGAAGTCAGGGCTTAGGGGCCGGGGAGACGGCTCAGTAGAATAAGTGCTTGCCTGGCAGGCACAAGGGCCTGAGTTCAATCTCCAGTTCCGACAAAAAAAAAAAAAAAAAAAAAAGTCAGGGCTTAAGTCTGCAGCCACAGCGGCTTGCATGCGCCCGATCTTGTCTGACCTCGGGAGCTGAGCAGGGCCGGCCCTGCTAGTACCCGGATGGGAGAAGGTAATGTCGAGAGCAGCATCTCGTCCTTCCAGCTCAGTTCACAGGTCTGAGTAAGCCCCCTGGAGGCGTCAATGTACCCAAGTTTCCCAGATCTTGTTTGGTCCATTTGAGGCACTGAGAGGAAAGGACACATGAAAACGGGCAGTGCCACACTCTCCACTGACTTCACATGAGGGCAGCGTCCTTGAAGAGCTTGAACAAAATGAGCTCAGGATGGATGTAGCCCAGTGGAGGCTTCAGCTGTGGCTGGCTGTGGAGCCTCTCCCCCGGGGCCTGAAGGGCCCTCCGGGGAGCCTCAGACGCTGAGGCAATGGGGAGACCTCAGGCTTGGCACAGTGGGTGCGGCTTTGGTCACGGTTGCCTCGGAAACCTCCTCCTTGGGTTCAGTGACGGTAGATGAGGTTGTGATTAAAATTGCCTCAGAAACCTCCTCCTTAAAGGGGTCCACAGGGGAAGCGAGGGAGAGCCTAGGCTCGGGGATAGTGGATATGGCCTATGCGCCTCCGGGCTGGCGGCGGCTGGCTTTCCTGTAGTGTTATAATTAGTACTTCCCTCTGCGTGCTGCTGTGCCTCTAGGGATACGCTGGCTGGGCATGGGTGCAGAATAACATTACGAAGCTCTTTCTCAGCATGGGAGGGTTGGACCATTTCCAGTGCTTACGAATAGATTCCAAGGGAGGAGGGGAATTCCACACCGAGTTCCCTACCTGAAACGCAAGAGGGAAGTAGGCATGAGCCCTCCTTGATTTGCGTCCTCTCAGGGTGCTCCCTGAGGTGAGCTGCCCAAGAGCAGGTGGCTGCCGTGTGGAGAGTGACCAAAACACTGTCCCGGTGGCCTCACCACCCTTGCCGACGTGTGACCCCGCCTTCCCCGGGAGCTCACACTCGCAGCTCCATCGTGTGTTTCCAGAAATCCAGCTGCGGCTGATCTCAGCTATAACAGCCATGTGTAAAGAGGCAAGCACTGCTGGCAGAGTAAGACCAATCGTCAGGAGACCTGAACCACCGCTCTTTAATTTTTGAGACAGAGTAAGGGAGAAAAAAAAAAAACAACAAAAACCAAAGGGCAAAATGGAAGTGGTTGGAACCATTCCCAGCCTGCAGAAGAGATCATCGCTTTGAGAGACAGAGCCAAGTAAGGGCTCAGGAAACATACTCCCCAGACCCGAGGGCCACCCACCGAATCACCCATTCTCCCGAGCCAGAAAACAAGGCCGAGTTTTACTCAAATTCCAGTGTAAAATTTCTGTGTCTTTCTGCAACACATTTATGAAGCTCACAGGTTAAAATGTATGCCCACCACCCAGCAACCACAATTTGTACATTAGTGAAACTGTCACCTTCCCCTAAACACATAAATGAGGCAACCAGACCTATGAGGTGAGAGAACCAGGAGTACGGGGTTCTCCCTGGAGCTAAGTGTGTATTGGCGCCTTGGATACTGGGCTTAGGAAGTGACTCGGGCTGGTCTCTCCCGATGTCGGTTCTTGCTATGGAGTCTCAGGCTCAGCTTCCCACAAGACCATTGCCCAGAACACAGAGCTGGACATGGCTTGCATGTACGTTCTCCTGGATGGGCACAATCCCATCTGAACAGGTGCCAGGGTGTGTCCCTCTAAGATGACTTCCCTTTCTTCAGCGTCAGCTAAGACATGTTTTCTGTGTTTTTAACTCAACTTAAAGGATCTTAGTTGTTGAATGGGAGGGAAAGGCTGAGATAATTCAGGGTTCCTCCCTCTCTAGTCTTTAACAGAGACTTGCCTCCAAAAAGGAACATAGACAGGGAAAGGTCAGCAGTGAGCTCGAGAAAAGGAAGGCCTTTCTTCTCTCACTCCTGGTGAGCCCTTGACACAACGAGCCCCTGAGTTCCCCATTCTCATCCTCAGCCTGGAAAGCTGAGAATGGGAATCTCGAGAGCTAGGACAGGGCTGGCCAAATGGCTCAGCGGAATAAAGTGCCTGCAAGAAAAAAATACAAAAATTAAATAGATAAAAAAGGGCTAGGATGGATTTCAAGTCCGCATCTTGTACAGCAATTAACCACTAAGAAGAATATATGCAGTATGTTATATATTGAATCTGTACTTCCGATTTGTTTTGAAACTGTCTCATTGCTATCTGTTTATCAATAAAATTTTGAAAAAAAAAAAGGACTAGGATGAAAAGGGCTAGGATGACTCATCACCAGCAGAAGACAGACCAGAAAGCCAGAAAGGAAACTGAGGCAGGACAGCCTCCACATGTCCTCTGGAGTGGAGAGGGGAATTGGGCCAGCCTGGCCCAGTGAAGCCTGTCCTCTGAGTCTTGAGAATGGCTGCCAGCCTGCTGCCTTTAACTCATAGATGGAGTCCCCTGATCTAGTAATAGGCACTGTAGTAGATGAGCTGGCGGTCAGCGTGTAACACCAACACCCAGCTGAGTGCGTCAGCCTGCTGCTGGGCGCAGAAGGCCCACCTGAAGACCCTTGCCCATGGCATAAAGGGAGAGCTGGAGGGGAAGATGGTGCTGTTGATGCTCCAGGAGAAGCTTGTCTTGCTGGTTTTCCTGAGATGAACTTGGCTGTTACTGTCAGAAGGGCTCGGGGCCTCATTGTCCCTGACGATGGCTGTGGTTCTCTTTGGGGGTCCTCTTTCTGGTCCTTACCCTGAGCATCACTTCCTGGCTGCAGAGCAGGTGCCCAGCCTGCTGGCACAGCTCCTTCATCCCACTGGTGCAGACTTTCCAGCTTCCACCCCTGACCTGTGGGCCTTCCCAGCGCAGACGCCTGGTGTAAACTTGCATGAGGCATTGTAGTGGGCTCTGGGACTCCACATGGACTTGTGGGGATACTGCTATGGGATCCAGGCTTTCTGCGGTGTTCTCTCGGTCTCTAATGTATCTGGACCAATCGCGTGCTCTCTTTTATGTTTGACCTTGGATGAGTATCGTAAAATAATCCTATAAATTGTGTGTCGTGTATTAAACGTTTCCCCTTGTAAGCCCTGACTACAGCAGGCATGTATGTTCCTAAATATAAACTAGATTTGACCAAAAGACTCCTTTTACAGCATTTCACATCACAGTCCACTAGGGGACACTCTAGTATTACTTTTCCCTAGTGCTGTTGCCCAACAAGTTGAACAGGTCGCTGTAGAGCACCAAGGAGATGAGCAATCAGTCCAAATGCACACAGGGCTGTAGGACCTCGTCTGCGAAAGCAAAGTGTCCCCTCAAAGGAGCATCACAGTGCTCCCATGTTCTCAAATTTAACATCATTTTAACAAAAATTTAGTAAAAAAAAAAAAAAATCAAGGCATAAAATATGGAATAAAATGCAGTAAAAAAAAAAAAAAAAAAGTAAAAGGTCAGAGATATAACTCAGTGGCACAAGTGCCTGCCTGGCAAGCGCAAGGTCCTGAGTTCAATTCTTGGTACCAAAAACGTAAATATATAATAAATAATTCAAGGCATAAGAAGCTGACACCTAAGGATTTTTTGGTTATATAAATGAGTCACCATCCAAAATTCAGGAAATAAAAACAAACTCTTGCCTCCTTCCAGATACCTCAGAGAGACCTCCAAGAATGACATAGGACCTCCAGATGACGTAGGGAATTATACAACTCCCAACCTGCTAGAGGTCCAACATACTGAGTTCATGTTCCCCGAAATCGAAGAATGGATTCTAAAGAACAGCGGGAGTGAAGAGCAGGAAATTTTATGGAGAGAAACAGCTCTTGAAAAGGACAGGTGGGGACCGAGTGGGTGGCTGAAGAGCCCACTCCACAAAGCAAGTTTCATAGAGCAAAATCACAAAGTGGGCACAAAATCACAAGGTGGGTACAACGTGGGACAAAATTTTGCTCAACCGGTAAGATTACACATCTACTTGCTTAGGTGATACTGATCCAACGGGGAGCAGTCACGCAGCAAGTGGACCTGGGAAGAACAAGGACTCCTGTTGGCAGTGATGGCTCAGGAAGTCCTGATCCTGCAGCCAGGTGACCGATGCCTATTTAGAATACCGATTACAGTGCACCGTGTATCCCGTGGTGAAGTGTAGGTGTAGTCATTCCATCTTTATCTACAGACTATGTGCCTCCAGCCACGGTTGTGTGCATTCTTACCTTCTGCCTGGGCTCCTTCAAGGGCCCAGCCCTGTCTGATGGCCTAGAATGTTCCTACGTCAATTAGCTGTCTCTAATATTAGGATCCTTTCAGGGTAAGAGCTCCCATAGGTCTCTGTAGTGACCCCGGGCGGGTGAGGATAAGCAGAAGTCCAGGATGCTGGATGGCTTGGGCTGCTTCTTGCAGGAATTTTGGATAATACGTGTGTGTGTGTATTTTTTTAAAATATCTGTATTTGGTACAGGGTCTCACTATGTAGCTCAGATGCATAGTGGTCCTCCTGTTTTCAGGCTCCCCAGTGCTGGGATTACAGGCATGCGCCACCACGCCCAGACTTGGGTGCGGGCTCCGCATGCAGGCGGGGGGGGACAGGGCCGGTGCAACTTGTGACACCAGGGATGGAACCCCGGTCCCTGTGCTTGCCAGGCAGGTGCTTAGTCCGCTGAGCTATCTCACTGGCCCTTCTTGTGTATCTCTTTTAGCTGGCATCTGTCACGTGTCACTGTGAGTTCAAATAATTGTTAAAGATGTGTAATTGCTGACACGATGCTATCTTCCAGCAGCACCTGACTGCAGCATACTCTTCCAGGGCCGCAGCAGTCACATACTCGCGTCCCAGGACGTCTTGTTTGCTTTTCTCTCCTTGTTGAGACAAAATGCGTGACACCCGAAGTTAAGGAAGCAAAGGTTTATTTCTCTCACAGCGTGTGGAGGCTTCAGCCCGCCATCAGCTGGCTCCGAGGCAGGGTGGCACGGAGGCAGCAGTCCACAGCGGCAGAAGCCTGTAGAAGCAACAGGAGCAAGAGGGGAGAGCGAGCCTCTTCTTATCCTTATACTGTACGAAGGCTCCCCCCCCCAGGGGCTGCGGCACCCACCACCTCCCCGCCCTCCTCTTGTACAGGGCGTTTACAAGGTGAGGAGGACCCTGGGCCCTGCTGAGTGGGCACCGGGCCACTGCACCGCCTCAGGGACTGAAGAGATGCACAGTGCCTGACAGGATAAGCCCTGTCTGCGGGCTGTGGGGTTTAGGGTGAGCGAAAAGGGTGGCGAGAGGACGATCTCATTGCCAGGTGGAGACTTCACACCTGCAATGGCGCCCCTTGGCCTCGTCGCTTCCCCGGAGCAAGCTGTCCAGTGCAGGACGTCTGTAGACCCAGTGCTCAGCTCCAGCTTGGAGCCGGCAGCTGTCCCCTCCCCCAGGCCCGCCCTCCACCCATGGGACAGGTGTAGGGGGAAAACCCGGGTGCCCCTGCCTTGGGTGACCACCGTGAAGCATGTGTGTGGCTTCTGGAACAGTCCCGGCAGCGCTGAACAATGACCATCATTAACACAGCTCAAGGCCGTGCTCACCACCAGGGCTCACCGTGCTCCACCCAAGCCCGGCACATGGTTGCCCTCTCCTCCTCTCCTGCCCGCTTGGGCTCTGTGAGGTCACCCCAAACACTCCACCTGCACCCAGCTCCTCTCTGAGGCGCTCCCTCTAGGACAACCCAAACCAGGGCTGGGCATGTGGCCGTTTGGGGCTTGGTGCAGTGCCAGTGTGCAGTGGGGCATCATTCCTGGCCGAGTGGCCCGAGTCTGGTCTTTGGGCCTCCTGGGGATTCCAGAAGATGTGGGATGTCCCATAATAAGGCCATTGCTGCTTAAAGGCATCCCTGGCATGGAATGTTCTTTGGAGGAAGAGGTGCAGAAGAGAGGTTCAGAAAGGGAATCCTCTGTCCCCAGGGCAGCCGAGCCACCAGGCGCTCCCAGCGGCTTCCTGCAGACATGGGGCAGCCAGCTACTTGTGCCTTACATCAGGACTGTTCTGCAATAAGGTGCTGCAGGACATGGCTTAGAACTGCACCACTTCAGGCTTATGTGGGGACATTTCTCTGTTTTTCTCAGGTTGTGTCACCTAAAATAAGGAAATGAGCTCTTTATTCGTACGTTCAGGGAGGATAATACAATGTGTCTTCCTTTGTTTTTCTGATACTGGGAATTAAACGGAAGGCTTTCTCACTGAACTACCTCCCCAGCCCATTTTTTTCTATTTGAGACAATCTTAGTAAGTCCCTAAATTGTCCAGGCCAAGTTCAAACTTGCTGTCCTCCTGCCTCAGCCTCCCTGGCTTGAGGCGGCCTGCTGACTGCTTGCCCAGACTAGGAAATCGCAGTCCCACCATTTCTTCACTGGGCTCCTACCCTGCCAACCCTAGCTGCCCAAGGGCCCGGTGACCAGATGCCGAGGGACGGCCCCTCTGTCCCAAGCCTTTACCCTGCCTCAGGTCTCTCCTCTGGCCTGTGGAGGCCCAGTGCTGCATCTGAGCAGACATGGGGCAGATGTGGGGTGGCTCCCAAGAGACCCCAGACTCTCTACTCTCTGTCTTCTGATTCACATCTGGCCTCGCAGTACCTCAGTCAGGGCAGCGAAGTGTGGGGAGCAGACTTGTCTTCTTTTTTTATTTAGTTTCGTTTTGTTATTTATCTATTTGTCTTTTTGAGAAAGGGTCTCACTAGTTCAGGCTGGCCCTGAGCTCACTTTGTAGCCCAGGGTGGTCTCAAACTCACAGCGATGATCCTCCTGCCTCAGCCTCCCGAGTGCTGGGATTCCAGGCCTGCACTACCCTGCCCAGCTGGTTTTATTTTATTTATCTTGTAGTCCTGGGGATTGAGCCCAGGCCCTTGCACATGCTAGGTGGACACTCTTCCACAGAGGTACCCCAGGCCTTGTCTGTGTGTGTGTGTGTGTGTGTGTGTGTGTGTGTGTGTGTGTGTGTGTTACTGCAAGTTGAACAGTTGAACCCAGGGCCACTCTCTAGCCCTTTTTTTGTTTTTAATTTTGAAACAGGTTCTTACCAAGTCTCTGAATTGCCCAGGTGGGAACTCGGAACTCAATTGTAGGCTTGTGCCACTGTGCCTGGTGCCCACTTTTTAATTTCTGTTTATCTTCCCTGCAAGGGAGCAGGGAGGGCTTCTCTCTACCCACTCAGGCTGCTTTGGACTCAGCCCACAGAGGGAATCCAGAGAGGCTACAGTCCCCTCTGCCCCTGAGGCACAGGCAGCGAAAGGTCCACAGCGACAGGAGCAGGGCTGGGCTGACCGCAGCACCCTCCCGGAGCTGACTGTGGTCCAAGACCAGCTTCCAGAATGCGAATTTGGTCAGGGGAAACCTCTAGCGTTTCACAGATAACCCGCTGCTGCTTCTCTAGTCGAGTCCTCCAGACCCCCCCAGGCTCCCACTGTGCCACCAACGCCCCAGCAGCGGTCCGGGGCGCTGTCCTCGGCCTCTGGCTCCCGCAGTATGCCCTGTGCAGCTCTGGCCTCCAGCCGAAGGACATGACCCTCCAGGTAGGAGCTGCGGGGTGCCCGGTGGAGAAGTGCATGGTGTCCTCTTTGTCCTGCGCTGCCTTGTGTGGCTAGCTCTGGGCTCCAGGATCTGCAGGCAAAACTTACAGACTGGTGGCGCATAGCCCCCTGCCCCCCAGGTGTGTAAGTTCTCAGCAAGCGTTGACTGTCACTGTTGATTATGGTGGTATTCATCACCCAGCCAGGCTCAGTGCCCCAGCCCTGTCGCTGCTGAGAGATGCTTTAGAATGCAATTTAAAGACCTTCTTTCCAGGACTTCCTGGGTGCAGGAAGCATTTGGGGTTGTTTTGTTTCGTTTTGTTTTGCTGATAGTACTGGAGATTGAAGCAGGATCTCGCTATTGCCCAGGCCAGCCTCAGACTTGAATCCTTTCCTGGTGTAGAGTGGTGGCCCTTAAGGCGAGAGTGGCAGGGGAGTTGACCTGTCATTATTGTCTCCCTCACTTCCCTTTCAGGGAGGAACTTCCTGACTAGGTGAGCATGGGCTGATTAATTTCTCTTTGGACCTTTGGATTACATTTTATTGTATTTTTACTTTTATTTGTTTGTCTCTTATGCAGGGTCTCACCACACAGTTAAGACTCGTAGTGATCCTCCTGTCTCAGCCTGCCCAGCACTGGGATTACTCATGTGCATGACCACGCCCGTTTCAGTGGCCAGCACAGTTCCAAGTAGGGCCAGCTCAGCATGCAGTACTAGGGATTGAACCCAGGTCCTTGCACTTGCCTAGGCAGGTGTTTAGACTGCTGGTCTATCTCCTCAGCCCTGGATTACATTTTAAATTAAAGTTTTAGACCTTCATTTTATTATTTATATTCTATTTTAGAAGGAGATACTCCTAACACTATTTAGGATAGAAATCTATGAATAGAGGTAGACTAATTCATTTATTGTCATGATTTGTTGGTGGTACTAGGGATTGAAACAGGGTCTCATTGTGTTGTCAAGGCTAGCCTCAAATTGATCCCTCCTGCCTCAGTTTCCTGAGTATCTGGGCTTGCAGGTATGTGCCAGCACACACACACACAGCTCCACGTGGGCTAAGAAGGAAAAAAAAAGTCACCATGTGTGATTTGCTCGCTGTGTTAGGCACTTTCTCATTGCTGGGACAGAATATCCAGCCTTCCCAACTGAAAGGAGGAGAGGCTTATTTTGGGCCCACGGGTTTGGCGGGTTCAGTCCCTGGTTAGTCATTTGTAGGACAGAAACCACAAGATAGAAGGCAAGGCGTAGAGAGCTGCTCACAGGCAGTAGCCAGGAAACAGAGAGGGAAAGGAGGAGCCTGAGCATAAGCCCTAACAAGTCGCTTCCCGGGGGCCTGCCCCCTCCAGTCAGGCTGCACTCCTGAACATGAGACTCTTGGTGGACATGCTGAATCTGAACCTTAATCCTACCCCGGGTCTCCACAGGTCTTCATGTCTGTCTCGAATCTCAATAAGCAAAATGAATTTAGTTCATCTCTAAGAGTTGTAAGCCAAAGTCTTAACAGTTCCAGCGCAGGTGAAAAGCCCCAAACCAAAGTTTCCTCTGTGACTCAAGACAAACTCATAGCTGCTGTTAAAAATCAGAAAGAAAATGAAACAGTTCCAGTATTCAGTGTCATCGGGTAAATATTCCCATTTCAAAGGGAGGAATAAAAGAATGGAAAAAAATTGGACCAAAGTAAGACTAAAACCATCAGGGCAAACATCAAATCCTATAGCGTCACGTCCAGCAGAAAGGACAAGCTGTGATGAGACATGAGCTCCAGAGGGCTCGGGCAGCCCTGCCCTTGTCGCATCTCAGGTTATGGCCCACATGGAGTCCCTCTTGCCGTCTTTGGCTGTCTGCCTGTGGCTTTCCACATTGTTGGCCTCTCTGACTTTCCAGGGTCTCCACTGCACCTCTGGCTTCTCTCTCACGGCTTCATGCACTGCACATGTGCATGGCGGCGACTGCAGCCCCATCACGCATTTTTGCCTGGCCTCCCAGGCCTTCTTCTGAAATCTGGGTGGACCGATCCACGGATATAGCAACTCTTGGAATCCACATGCCTGAAAAGCCAATAGTATCACATGGTTGACACCAGGGTTGGCTGCCAGCTTGAGCAGGAACTGAGCCCCCCTGGGTCATGGCTGCAGAGGTTTCTGAGGGCCTGGATGAGAACGTCGTCAAGCAAATCTCAAAGGAACTAGATCCCCCCAGCAACCCTCCTGCTTTTTCACCTCTGAGCCGTGATGGGTGGGGCCATGCTGATTCCTGAGATGCCTTTCAAGCCAACTTTCATCTTTTCCTGATGCAAAGTAATTGGCTTCTTGTTAATAGCAAGCTTCTCAGCAAACATGCTCACCACGGCCCTATCTTGGCAAGTGCTTCCTTCCTTTCTGGTGAAACTGCGAGCTTCTCACGTCATTCAGCACTGCCATTTGGTGATTTTCGTTGTAGATCTAGCAACAGCAGTCAGCAGTTCTCATGTCATAGCTTAAAGGTTGGGCGGTCTTGAACTTTCTTCTACCAGATTAATTACTCTGACATCCTTAATCTCAGCCTTCTGCAAGGTCTCAGGATGTGGGCAGAATGTAGGCAAATTTTCTATTAAAATGTAAAACGTTTCATCTTGAGTCTAACTGCCGACGTGGTCCTTGTTCCCAACTGCAGTCGCCTAAGCTGGCCTTGAGTGTCCACATTCTTATCAACATGCTGGTCTTCTGAACTCTGATCAGCACTACTCACCAAGCAGCGCTTGCCACACTTCAGGGCTTCTCTAGCTTGCATCTCCACACTTGTCTAACTTGCTCTTGCAAACCACTTCCAACGGCTTCTGCACTCCGCCCAGGACCCCACTCTTGGTATCAGTTTTCTGGATTAGCCACTTTCTCATTGTAGAGACAAAACACCCAACACCTCCAGTGTGAAGGAGGAGGTGTGCGTCTTGACTCCCCACCTCAGCAGGTTTGGTCCAGGGGCAGCTGGCTCCAGGCAGGAATGGCACGGCGGCAGGGCCTGCGCGGGCACAGGCTGTGCACCGTGGCAGAGAGAACAGGAGAGGGAGAAGGCTGTGTCCTTCTATGTCGCAACCCCCCCGACCCACTGCTCCCCCGAGGTCCCACTACAATCGTGAGACTTTGGGGGTACACTTTAGACCTAAGCCATAGCACGCACCCTGCCCTCACCCTGATTCTCCGCCTACAGCCAGACAGTGCCTTGGTCGTGTCCTCGGGAGCCCCTGCAGCCAGCAAACAGAACCTTCCCTGGCTGCCAGCGCAGCGGAGGTGCGCAGCGTGCCGGAGCTCCCACTCCAGCACACACCTCTGCACTGAACGTTGGAACTGCACGGAAAGTCTCTCCCGAACAAATGCACTTTGGAGTAAAATAAAAGATAATGCAGGATGACTTCATAACGATTTCATTTATATCAAGTGTGTGGAGCAATTTATAGAGACAGAAAATAGATCAGTGGTTGCCTAGGGCTAGGGGAAGGAGTGGGAACTAACCGAAAATGATACAGGAAACATTCTGAAGTAGTGGAAATGTGCTAAAACTGGATTGTGGTGACGGCTGCGCGACTCGACACGCTTACTAGAGTCGTTGCATCATGCATGTACGAGGGGCGAATCTGTGCTTAAGTGAGCGGAGGTAGGTGACTACAGTGGAGATGCCGAGGTGACGGGTAGCTCTCTCGTTGCCGTCCTGACGCCACCGCTTGCGAGGGGAAGTGGCACCAGCTCCTGCCCGCAGCCCTCATCCCACCTGTGAAGGTGCTGAGCACGCGCGCCTCGTGAGGCAGGGCGCGGCGGCCAGGGCAGCTGAAAGCAGCCACTGCGCAGCAGCCAGCCCCAGCCCGAGCTAGCTACCCCAGAGCAAGGGAGGGGAGGACCTGGGGAGGTGCGATGCAGGCCACTTCTGGGCGGGGGCAGGGACTCCCGTGGGGTTTTCCAGTGACGCTGAGCCCTAGAGAGGACACTGTAGGTCCCTCCTGCCTCTCAGGCCCCCAAGTGCTGCAGATCCCTAGCTCTGTCCCCTGTTCTAGGGCTCCATGGACACAGACATTCACCTTCTTCAGGGGCACCCTATGAGGGGAAAGGGTGTAATATTTGTCACCAGGCAGCTGGTGGCTCCCCCAGGAGAGGCCCCCAGGTAGGCAGGTACCCTCCGAGCAGCTGAATATGCCCACGGCCCGGTGATGCCCAGAAACCAAGGCTGGCTGTGGAGAAGGAAGGGGCCGGTCCCAAGGCGGGTTGGAGGGGCTGTTCTCTACGGGGGTGCAGGGCTGCTGTCAGAAGCTTCTCAGGAAGAGGGTAGGCAGGAGGCCATAACGGTCATCCTTAGAGGACAGAGGCGCATGCGTGGCGGTGTCATTGTCACTCTCAGATGCCCACACTTGTGTGGCCTGAGCAGGCTGCCCTGTGTGCTTACTTGCCGCACATGTGTTTGCTGCACTCCTGCTGCCTGCCGGGGGCTTGTAGGGCTCACAGCCCAGGGGAGGACACAGGGAAGAAGCGCGTTATGGTCTGTGTCTAGTTGTCCAAACAAAGCCTCGTGCAGTCAGTGGTGCTGGGACTTCTAGAGTTTGAGATTAATTCATGAGCAAAATTAAGATTATGGGCCTGAGTACTGCTGGGATTATGGATGTGAGTGCTACACCCAGCCTGGGGCAGACAGCCTGAGTGTAACTTAAGGGAGACAGAGAGACACACTTGCTCTCTGTTGCCGTTGCTGCTGTGCTCCTGCACGTTTGCTCTCCGCACTTTGCCGCCACCATGACCTGCTGCCCCCTGCCATGTGCCGCTCTGCCTTGGACCCAGCCAAGTACGGACTGAAGCCTCCACTAACCGGGAGCTAAATAAACCTTTCCTTCCTTCGTTTTGGGCGTCAGGTATTTGTCCCAGCAACGAGAGAAGAGTGACTGAGACAGCAAGTCATCGAGCAGATTTGTAACTCAGATGCTGACAAGGGTAGGGTCGGCAGGAAGCAGGACAGCTGGTTCAGGCCGAGCAGTCTCCGTAGCCAGGAACGGTGGCCCATGCCTGTAATAGCAGCCCTCGAGAGGCTGAGGCAGGAGGATCTTTGTGAGTTCAAGACCAGCCTGGGCTATGGAGTGAGCTCAAGGCTAGCCTCAGCTGCAGAATGAGACTGTGGCTCAAAAAGACAAGAAAAAAGTGTGATCTTTATACAAGTGACAAGTTAGAAGCACCTTGACCAACCACAGGGAGACTTTGGTCTCTAGGAAAGGCATTTTTTTTTTTCTTGTGTATTTTAGGGAAGGGTCTACAGGGTGTTCAGGGTCTCACTACTAGATCGGACTCGAAGTGATCCACCTGTTTACAGCCTCCCAAGAGCTGGGATTACAGGAGCGTGCCACCACGCCCCCTGGGGGTGGGGGCTGGCACAGCAGGCCAGGAGATGGAACCCGCACCTCTGCCCCTGCTTGCAATTGCTTAATCCATGAGCTATTTGGCAGGCTCAGGAAGGGCATCTTGACAGAGAGAAAAGAACGTGCGGAGGCCCTGAGCCAAGGGTCACCTCTCTGTGTTCAAGGAAAGGAAAGAACCCAGGTGGCTGGAGCTGAGGAAGAAGGAGGCACAGAGTGGATGGCTTCAGGCTGACAGGCAGAGCTGTGGGCCTCACTCTGAGATGGCTCTGAGACAGGTTTCCACGCCCACGTGAGCAGCACTGTCCACTGAGGACCCTTCCCCATGTTGCCTAAGAGCTGAAGACCTCTCCCTGCTGGAGGGAGGGGATGGGGCTCTCCCCCTCCAGGTGGATCCTCTCTTTCCTGTTTAGGAAACAGGAGACCTCTCCCTGTCACCCTGGGTTTCTTTGTCTGTTTGTGGAGGTTTACCTTTAGAAACCCTCCCAGACCCCATCCATTTTTGACAAGACATCTGGAAGAAACTGAATTTTTTATTTTATTTTATTTTTTTTAACCAAGATTTGGAGGAGCTGGGCCTGGTTGCACACGCCTGTAATCCCAGCACTCAGAAGGCGGAGGCAGGAGGATCGCTGCTTGTTCGAGGCCAGCCTGAACTACACAGGGAAAGATCTGGAGGAGGCGGGGATGGTGGTGCATGTCTGTACCCCAGCTACCAGTGCCCAGACAGGAGGATCACGCTTCAAGGGCCGCTAGGGCCACTCAGGGAGACCTAGTCTCGTACTGTTGTAACGAGGACCAGGGAGCAGCTCAGGCACAGCGTGCAGCCTGTGGCACATGGGGTGCCATCCCAAGTGCTTTTTTTTGACAAGATAAGATAGATAAAATGTTTCAACATTGGGCTCATGACGGAGGAACCTCAGTGGCACAGTGCCTGCCTGGCAAGTGTGAGATCCCGAGCTCAATCACCAGTCCTGGGGGAAAAAAAACCACAATAGTTTCAACATTAAAAGTAAAAATCAGTTTTCTCCCTGTGTGCCATCAACACTAATTCTCTTTCTTTTTTAGAACATCTCCACAACTATAATTCAGATCTGCATTATCCTAATTTAAAGACCCCCAGAAGTCTTCTAACCTGAGACACTATGCATAAAATAACCCAGAGTAAAAAATATAAAATAAAAATAAAAATAATAATAATAACCCAGAGTAGCCAGGGCAGAGAGGGGCGGTACCGATTTTCAAGAAAGGGGCACGCGTCGTGTGTCTCCCACAGTTCTGGGAGCTGGGAGCTTAGGGTCAAGGCGCGGGCGGGACCGGGTGGAGGCTGCTCTCGTGCACATGCGCACAGCGGCTTGGGCGCGGCCCTGGCCCTGCACGGTCGGAGCCCTCCGCGGAGCGCGAGAAAAGACTGAGCGATCTGAACAGAACCCAGGAAGGATGGGGCTGGAAACTCGATGAGCAAGAATCATCCTTTACATCAGCAGCGGTGGATTAGCAAGTAGAAGAAAATTAAGATTAAGTTTGCAGTGGTGTACAGCAATTAACCACTAAGAAGAATATATGCAGTGTATTATTTGTTGAAACTGTACTTCCGATTTGATTTGAAACTGTCTCATTGCTATCTGTTTA
>NW_004524602.1:16485349-16486750 GCF_000260255.1 Octodon degus
GTAATTTTTAAGAAAGTTTAATATGAACACTTCCCAAAAAATAGGCTTTACAAGGTCCTATGCAAAGGGGTAAACAGCTTCTCAAGCCATTAGTCAGATTAAAATCCATTTTTAGAAGAGCTGAATTAATCAGAATGTTAGGTGTGGGGCAGTACTGGGCAGCTAATTATAGAAAGAGATGATTGAGAAATTCATATATCAAAGAAATTTCAAAATTCCAGCAGGATTTTTGTATAGATTGATTCTAAAATGTAATTGGAAGACTAAAGTCTTTGAATAGTTAAGAAATTTTTTAAAAAGAAAAGCTGAGGAGAGGCTGACTCTGTTCTAAGTGGCAACACCACTTAGAAGCCAGGGTGACCAAGATGGGGCAGGGCATCGATTCAGAAACACATCAGCATAAACACAGAGAGTGAAGGTCGGGACCCAGGGACACCCCGAGGAATATGGAGAAGTGTGGTACGTGAAATGGGCGGCCCCACAAATCCTCCTCAGAGCAGATCATTTTAGCGGGGGATGCTGGCGCAAGTTTGGCTTTTTTTGTAGAGAAAATGAAATTAAATCCCTACTTCACAACATTAAAAAAAAACCCACCTCTAAATGGATTAAAGGTCTTGCCAACTAAATCTGAAAGATAATATGAAACTATTAGGAGAAAACACCAGGGTATTTTTCTAAACAAGATTCCTAAAATACACAAGAACAAAAAAAGAGAAAAATGTTGAGTTTGACTCTGAAAGATAATGAAGGTTATTTATCCCACAGGGGACGTGACGAAGTTAACAGACAAGCACTGAGGGAGCAGGCGCCTGTGACACCTCCACTCAGTGGCACATCAGTGGCCTCCAGAACGCGGGAGCAACATCTATAGTGGCGGCGGCAGCGGCAGTAACCAGAGAGACAGCAAACCCAGAAGGGTGGACAGCGGCGGTCCACACACCATTTGCAGAAAGGAAAGCCTTCGTGGCTAAGAAGTCTGTGGCCGCGACAACCTCATTAGGAATTTCAAAATACAATGTAAAATAATGGGGCATCTGAAAATACCAGCTAAGACACGGGAGAGAGCATTACACACTAGAGTTTGGCAAATTATGATGCCGAATAATGCTGAGGCTATTCGAGCCATGCCCCCGACATGCTTGCTAACCTAGCAAGCGCTACCCTGTGGGCATTCTCCTCCAGGGAAGCACTCTCCGGGCCCATGAAGAGAGTGTTCTGGCAGAGGTTCTTGGCAGTGCCGTCGGTGGCAGACATTGGGGACCTAGGACTAGGAGGGAAGGGCAAAAATACAGAGGCCAAGGTGTGTGTGGACCGGGAGCCGGAGGCGTCGGGCCAAGGTGTGCGTGGACCGGGAGCCTGATGTGTGGACCGGGAGCTGGAGGCGTCGGGCTAAGGTGTGCG
>NW_004524602.1:16487130-16488365 GCF_000260255.1 Octodon degus
GACCGGGAGCCTGATGTGTGGACCGGGAGCTGGAGGCGTCGGGCTAAGGTGTGTGTGGACCGGGAGCCGGAGGCGTCGGGCCAAGGTGTGCGTGGACCGGGAGCCTGATGTGTAGACCGGGAGCCTGATGTGTGGACCGGGAGCCGGAGGCGTCGGGTTCTGTCTCCAGCAACACGCACAACAAGTTGGAAGGACTCATTTGGCCTGCAAGCCACCAGTCACCTGGCAAACCCTGGGGACGGTCACAGGTCTGGACGCGGCGCACGGAAGAGCATGAATGGACTTCCCACCCCCACTCCAGGGCCACCTTCCTAAGCCCCCTGACCTGGCTCCCTGCTGAAGGCTACTAAGGTTTCTAAACAAGATCCCTAAAGGTAATGAAACCCTCCTGTCCTCCCAGCGTTAAGCCATCTTCCTTCCCGTCATTATACCTGGGAGAGAAATTTGGGTTTATGACGTCATGTCGGTAGAAGGCAATAGCAAAGGTAATACCCAGTCATGATAAACACAATTATCCTGCGGGTCTCTCACTTAAAAATATTCCCCTTCTGTGCTTGTGTCAGAAAAGTCACTCTCCCTCTGACTTTGCAAAGAGGATTAACCTGAGACCTTTGTACCGGCCCTGGCTGGAAACCAGGGCTCCTAATCAAGGAGCCTGTGAATGTAAAACTATAAACCAGTCCAGTAGTCCAAGAAAGCCCCAGCAGTGAAAGCGGCTGCAGCAGAGGCGATGGCCTGGGACTGACAGGGAGAAGGGACGGCGGCAGAGCTCACCGCAAAGACCCAGACTTGCTGTCCGGAGGGCTGAGCGGCCACAGCGAGGGGCTGTGGAGGGGAGCAGGAGGCCTGAGGCAGGCGCAGAGGACACGGCCTCCCTCTGTGTAGACCTCGGGGAGATGGTGGCCACAGGGCTTGCTGTGGGGGCCTCAGGCGGTATGATGGTCACACTGGGATTGCGTAATCAGGAGTGGAGGGGTCTGAGCGGTGCAGAAGCCAGACCTGGACCCCTGCAGGTGTCACAGGGCAGGGAAGAGCCGCCGCTGCGGGAAATGGAGGAGGGGAGACGCCTCGGGCCGCGGGACTGGTGGGCTGCGCAAGCTGAAGAAGAGGGTGCTGGGCTGGCGGCTGGCCGTCTGCGTGGGCACTGGCATGGGTGGGAGGGCTGTCTCAGAGACAGGAAGCTGCAAGAGCGGTGAACTGGGGGGCCTCTGCCTCCCAAGCTGCCGGGATTGGAG
>NW_004524602.1:16488935-16494568 GCF_000260255.1 Octodon degus
CTTGCTTGTTACCCTCCTGGTGTCCTACTCTTGTCTCTGGAAACGCTTCTTTCCTCTTCACCTCCATTGCCTCCTCCTGCATGCATTTTCTGTAACCGATCCTTTTTAAATATTGTTCCAACTGTACAAACTCGTGGCGTATGATGTAATTATTCAATACATCTGTACAAGGCACAGTGATCAGATCAGATTTTAATTTTTTTCAAATCAGATGTGAAGATTTTCATCTCCTGAAAGCTTAAAAATTATTTTGATCAATACATAATTGAATATATTACGTGGAATGCTCTAATGCACTATATAGCAGATGCTTCTCAAATTAGAATAATGAACATTTCATTGCTGTAGCATTGTTTTGTATTTGGAGTCTGAATTTCTCTCATCTTTAGTGTGTGTGTGTGTGTTATTGGGCACTGAACCAGGGCTTTTACACTGACATACATGCCCAGCCAATTTTTATCTTTTCTTTTAAGACAGGGTCTTGCTAAGTTGTGCAAACTTAGCTCAAACTTGGCCTGCTCTTGCCTCAGCGTCCCGGAGCGCTGAGCTTGCCGTGTGCAGCACCACACCTGGATCTCTTTATCCTTATAAAATCCGCAATAGCCTATTGTGAACCGTAGTCTCCACTGTCTAACACTAGGATGGTGTTGAAACGCATGTGTGGGTCTCACTGTGTTGTCCAGCCTGGCCTCACACCGGTGAGCCTCCTGCTTCAGCCTCCCACGCAACTCAGGCTAGAGGTGTGTGCTGCTGCTCCTGCCCAGAACACTAGAACTCACTGCTTGTATCTAACTGTTTCGTTGCATGAGCTCTAAATTGTATTTTGTTCTCTTTCTGGAGGCGTTTTCCGCTGCGCCGCGGCCAGGCTCAGTGTCAGTGGCAGGGGCGGCATGGAGTCTGCCCCTTGCCGGTTCTCTCATTTCTTTCTCCTCATTCTTAGCTGTGCATGCAGTACTTGACAGAAAGCCTGCATTTTCCAGCATCGTTCTGTGGCTGTAGGTAGCCAACTGGCTTAGGTTCTGGCTGTTGGCGTGAGAGCAGAGCTGCCTGTGAGCAGTCACAGATTCTCCTCGCCAGCTTGGGCAGGGCACGTGCCCTAGCGCCGAGGCGGTGAACCTCGGACACACGGAGCCTCAGCCTTGCGGGACAGTCAGGACCTTTGCATCCCGGAAAGCCCTAAAAGCTTCGCCACCACTGCCCGGGGGCACGTGGCCTTGCACTGGAAAGAGAACAAGCTGCTTCCTAGTGACTATAAGGAAGCCATTGCACGCCCAGCTCCTGCCTCTGTGCAAGAGAGAAGGAGATCCTGGCACGCTCCTCGTGAGTGTGGTCACCTGCTGCCAAACCTAACCCTAACGTACCCAGGGCTCGCTCTGTGCTCGTTCCCATGGGAACAGTTCTGTCTGCGCTGGCGGAGCCTGCTGCTGCCACTGGAATCCACAGACAATGCAGAGAACCACCTCAGATCCTACTGTGAAGGCCCAGGGTGGCAGTCCCCGGGGCACCCAGGCTGGGCTGTGCCCATCCCCACCCCGGGCAATTCCTTGCTCTCTGAGTAGTCGTTGGGTAATTCACCACAGCAAGCAGCAAGGCACCCAGGACAAGCGCCTTACAACTGCCACCTTCTGGCCAGCCCATCCTGCTGCTGTGGTACTGAGGAAGTAAAGTAATAGTTTAAGAAACTGAAGGTTTGGCATTTGGGATGTTCAGAGCAATCTGGAAGATTCTGACAGTCCCGTGTTGTCTCCATCCTTAGCTGCTGAAACAGATTGTCAGGAAGAAGGTGGCAAGGTCAGAGGGGTGAGCAGCCTCCCTCCCTGGATTGAGAGGCAGCTCCGGCAGCCTGGTGACCCTGACGGGACACTGGCGGCCGCTGCTGACCCAGTCATTTTCCCCTGCAGCTGGTCAGGATTCAGAACCAGAGGGTAAGGTGGCGTTTCAGCTTTCGTGGCTCACCTGCAGGTGGCAAAACCTTCTACTACAAGTACAGGTGGCCAAAGAGCTGGGCGTGGGGGCGCACACTTGTAGTCCCAGCTCTTGGGAGGCTGAGGCAGGAGGATACTTGTGTGTCTGAAACCATCTTGGGCTGCATAACGAGACCCTGTCTTAGAAAGCAAAACAAAATGAACTTAAAATAGTTAAATATTATCAGTAGAACAATGCTCAAACAGCTGGGCATATCTGATAGTCTTAGAGACTGGAGTCCAGGTAGGCTGACTGTGAACCAGAAAGTGTTGTAATTTTAACTTTTTTGGAGGGTGGGGTACTGGAGATTGAACCCTAGAGTCTTCACACTGAGTTCTATCCCGAGCACTTTTGATTTTTATTTTATTTTGTTTAGTTTTTGAGACAAGGTCTTGTCATGTAGTGCAGGCTGGCCTTGAACACTCACTTGTGTAGCCCAGGCTGGCTTCAAACTCTCAGGGATCCTCCTGTTTCAGCCTCCAAAATGCTGGGATTATGCTGTGCGCCACCACGCCGCACTTGTTTTTTACTTATTTTTTTAAATTTTGAGACAGGGTTTTACTAATTTGCCCAGGCTGGGCTCAAACATTTTGGCTTTTCAGTACGGGACATTGAACTCAGGAGCTGGCACTTGCCATGCAGGCCCTGTGCCCCTGAGCTGTCTGCCCCGTGCTGGCCTTTGCCCCCAGGCTGCTGGGATGCGATTACAAGCCTTACTGAAAGACAAAGCCTGAATAGCTAAAACGAGCGATTAGCGCACCATGTACTAGTCCACCTGCTCCTTTTCCAGGTGCAAGACCTCACACTCCCAGTTACCCTGCCCGGCCTCTCTGCTGTCCTAGAGGACCTGGGGAGGAAGGTCCCAGCTGCAACCCCAGGTGCCCTGCGAGACCTCCTACAGGTCTGCTGGCGGGTGCTGAAAGCTGCACGAGCCTTGGCCCGGAGGGGGAAGTGAGGTCGTGGGGGCATGGCCCAGAATGACCTGGGTCCCCGCCACTGCCCCCTCACTTCCGGGCTGTCCCCAGGTGACAGCTTGGACTGTCTGAAATTCTGGTTCTGTTGTGCACTGTGCTGCGACAGACCCAAAGCAATCAGGCCAAGTGACCCTGGGCTGAAAACAGGAGCCGAAATAAACATGTTGCCCTCTTTTCTATTTTATTTATTTAAATTTTTGGTTTTGACCGTTCAGGGGTCCAAGCCAGGCCCTTGCCCATGTTAGGGAAATGCTCTCCCTCTGAGCTATGCCCCAGCCCTTCCTGTCCTTTTCGGTTTCCTTGGGTATTTTGTTACCACTGCGGAAAATCAGCGAGAAGCCAGGATAGAGGCACACGCAGGCCAGGACCCACCGGGGCACACACTCACGCCTTGTCTCAGAGAGAGAGGGAGTGACATCCGACAGAAAGGGGCATGTGAAAAACGGGGTAGCGTGTCCTGATCGGCCTCACTCGCCAGATCTGACATCGTGCAACCTCAGGAACGACCGTGAAAGGTTGACATTTTGAGGTCATTCGGGACATCCAGTCAGCCGCAGCGGCACAGCTGGAGACTTCTGGAGCCGCTGCAGAAGGGGCAAGGCTGAGGGCTTGGGCGGGGTATCCTGAAGGTATTTGTGGCAGTGTGTCTTTTACGGTAATACATTTTTTAAAATTTGAATATTCATTGTAGCTTTGTATTATACTTCACATACACAGACACATATCTGTGTGTCAGGGGGAGAAACTAGTGGTCAGATCAGAGTACCTGGTACATCTGTCCCCTCAAATACTTGCCATTTTTTGTATGGGGCAGTCTGTCTGCTAGCTACTTTGACATATATAGTTAATTATTCTCAGCAGCAGTCACACCGCTGTGCTGTAGAACATTAGAACTTACTCCTCTGACCCAAATGCATCCCGGTACCCGTTCATCTTTCTTCCTTCATCTCTCCCTCTCTCCTCACCTTTCCAGCTTCTGGAACCCACCGCTGCACTCTGTATTCTGATAAAATCCACCCTTCAGCTGCCAGATGTCGGTGGGCACGTGGGGTGTTTGTCTTCCTATGCCCAACTTATTTAATATTGTACCCTCCAGTTTGGGCATTTTGTCACAAGTTACAGGATTTCATCTTTAAGGCTTGTGGCTTTCACTGTGTGAGTTTTTGTCTTCACACTCTGCAGTTCCACGTGACAGCTCCCTCTAGCTCGGATGTCTTGAGTTTACAGCTCCATACCTCAAGTGCCTTCGTTACTGAAGAGCCTGCAGGGGCTCCTTTCTCCTGGGCTGCCCAAGTCTGGGCTGCCCCCATGACTGACACGTCCGTCAGCTTTTTGTGGTTGGCACCAAATATTTCACACTTACAACCTAAAAGAGAGAAGATTGATTTTGGCTCCTGCCTTCAGAGACTTTTGGTCCACGGTTGGCTGGCTCCAGGGAAGAAATACCACAGTAGACGCACAGAAGAAAAATATCCTGGTGGAAGGAGGAGAGCTGCTGGCCCTAGGGCAGCCGGGAAGCAGAGAACTGAGGAAGAGCTGGGGGGAGAGAAGCCGTCGGGCAAGGATGGGCCTTCCAGGCCGCAAGTCTGGTGACCAGCTTCCTCTAGCCCGCCCCAGCCCTGACCGCACATTCAGCTAGGCGCGCATCCTTGGATTCCTTGGGTCAACCCATCGATGAAGTTAGCCCCACCGTGATCCAATCTCCATCCGAAAGCCCTGCTTCAGAGCCCCCGAGCCTTAGGGAGACATTTTTCATCTAAAGCTTGTCAGCACAGGACCCCTCCAGACCTAGAAGATCATGAGCAGCTACTTCAGAGAAAACAAGTGGTCCTGGGCAGCCTTCACTCTGGAAGACAGCAGTACCTAGGACAGGAATTCACAACAAAGTAGTGAGAGTGGGCAGGGACCATGACGGGTGCCTCAGCACTTTGTGGTGGTGACAGTGTCCCTGGATTTGGCAGGATGTAAGAGTCTTCCGGTTATGCAAAAACAAAGCCAAGGTGGGTTTGCAGGATATGGGTAGCTTAAAAAGAAAAAGATCTCAAGGAAATGGTGGCAGGAGCACAAGACTGGGAGGAAGACAGGAGGCCGCGAGGCCAGCGTCAGTGCTGGCACCGAGCTGGCGTGGAGACTCTGCTGGGATCTTCTCACCTGCAGTGTGACGTGAGGTTTTCAATGTGCGGATTCATAAATCACTGACAATTTTTACACATTAGACTTTGGGTGTGGTGCACACATGTAATCCCAGCTTCCAGGTTGGAGGGCAGAAACAGGAGAATAGCCACCAGTATGAGGCCAGCCTGGGCTATAGGGCAAGACCTGTCTCGAGGAAAAGTGAAAGGGGATAAAAGACTGGAGGATGTGACTAGGAGTTTGTCCAAGTTAGCAAATAAAAATGTAGACCCCCTGAGTTTCGTCTTGGTGTTGAAGAGTCCAAATCTGAGGTTGAGGCAGGAAGGCTAGGGAACTTCCAGTTAGACTGTACCTGGAAGGCTGTGTTCCTGTCCCAGGGCAGCGCTGGGTCTGCCCAGCGTGAACCTGGCTTCCTGGGCTCTGTTTTGTTCAAGCCCTTTGTTTTCTCTTCTTTCTCATACCAAGCTCTGGTGGCCTTTCCCATCAATTTACTTTTTTGTCTGTTTGTTTGTTTGTTTGTTTGTTAATGTATTTGGTTGTTACAGGGTCTCACTATGCCTC
>NW_004524602.1:16495913-16498181 GCF_000260255.1 Octodon degus
GAAGCCCAAGTTTGAATTGGGAAAACTCATGGAGCTTCATGGTGAAGGTAGCAGCTCTGGAAAGGCTACTGGAGATGAGACTGGAGCTAAAGTTGAACGAGCTGATGGATATGAACCACCAGTGCAAGAGTCTGTTTAAGATCCAGATTTTTAATAGTGATAAATAAAGTCCTATTTGTGGAAAAAAAAAAAAAAAAAGACAACCAGCCAGCCAGGCCAGCGGGCTTACTTGTCTCTTGCTTTGGGACAAGAGGAGCAGACCCCAGAGGAAGGCCAGGCTGTGGACTGAGTGACTGCTCATGGATGGCCCCACCCCAGGTCATGTTCTTCTGCAGCATAAGCCTTGAGGTAAGGCCATGTGTGCATGTGTATGTGCATACATGCATGCATGTACAACGGCCTGCAGACTGCTCTTGTTCCTGTCCTCAAGCCAGTACTGGCTGGGGACACAGGTTAATTTTCTGGCAGACTGCTAGAGCCCCAAAGCTAAGACAGAGCAATGGGCAAAGCCTGGCTGGGTCTGAATGGGGTGGAGGTCCCCAGGACCTCCCACTGCAGTGAAGCCCCTCCCCCTCCCTCTGGGGGCCCATGCCCAAGAGGGATCAGAGCCCCCAACACAGGCACAGGGAGGCATTGAGTCAGGCGTCCTTCTCCAAGCCCCCACTGGCTTTGCCCCCTCAGTTCCTCCTCACCTTATAGCTCACCTACCTATCAGGAAAGATTATTTTCACCTAATGGGGGGCTTTGCTGGGAACCCTGAGCTGGTGAGTGGGTGGATCACGGCCTGGGGGCGGGCGGCTTCTCCCAATGAGACCATGTTCAGCTGAGGAGGAGGAAGGAAAAAAAGCCTGCAGAAACCAAACCGGGACATTGTACTCTTTGAGGCTGAGGCAGGAGGACCTCAAGCTCAAGCCCAGTGTAGCCAGCCGAGTGACTCAGTGAGACCCTGTTGTAAAATGAAAAATAGAAAAGAGCTGAGGGTGTAGCTCAGTGAGGCAGCCCTGGTCTGACCCATGGTACTACACACACACACACACACACACACACACACACACAGCCGGCACGAAATCCATCCGTCCCCTGCCTTCTAGGGGCAGAGGCCTCAGTGTTCCTGGGGTCCTGGCGAGACTCTTCAGCGATTACAAATCCAGGCCCGATCATGGGTGCTCTCCCTCCTTGTTAGGACAGGGCAGCTGACCCACGCTGGCTCTGCCACGCCAGGGCAGGGCTCCTCCAGGCAGGTCCCTCACCCCACCCCCTTTAAAGCAACAGTGAGGGGGAGGAACTCGCACGCATGGCAGGAGGGTCCTGGAGGAGCCGGAGACCCTGGATGTGCGGGCCGGGCAGAGTCACCAGTGGGACGCGATCGGGTAGCGGGCGGGGGAGGGGCAGGGGTCTTTGCCCATCTCATCCTGGCATTGACTTCCAAGGCCTCCGAGAACCCCAACCTCCTGCTGGATTCCAGTTGTTCTGATGGTGACAGGGCAGAACACGCCCCATGGAAGATCTGTTGGCGACACCAGACTGTCATATCCAGCCACAGGGTTTGTCTGTCCCGTCGCTGCTGCCAGGATAGGAAACATATGAGAGACCTTGAAGCTTGATGGATTGAGCTGTGGCCCAGAAGCTCTGTCTCAGGGCTGGCGGCCGCCGGGGCCCTATCTAGAACGCGGAGCGCTGTGGGACACAGAGGTGGAGGGCAGGCACGCAGCGACTACCCAGGTGTAGGAGGAATGGGCCTTCGCCCAGGGCAAAGGCAGCACACAGTCTGTCCTGCCGAGGAGTCTCGGGGCCCGTGTATGTGTTCTGGAAGAGCAAGGGATGGGACCGAGCTGAATCCAGCCTAAGGTGATCTCAGAGTGGTAGTGGGAGCCAGAGAAGGGCCAGCACTCAGGGGAAGGCATTAAGGGTCGAGGAGAGCTATTTGTCTGTCCCCAGAGCAATAAGGTGACAGCTGCAAAGCAAAGCAGACACCCCATCTCCAGAAATGCACCCTGGAAAAGCATGAAGTGAGAGAGAAGTACCGACAGGCTTTACCCCACTCGCCTCTTAGACGCATGCATTTGCTGGGGCTGCTGTTTTTTTTTTGTTTTTTTGTTTTTTTTTTTTTGTTTTTTTAAAGACAAAAGTAGTTTGTGTTCACTCAAGAATGTTTGGAAAATACAGGAGAAAGTTAAAGAAAAATTCTCCATGGTCTTATCCCGCCAATGTAAATATTCATCATTATTTCTTAGGTGTTTTGCTGTTCACATAGATGGTGGGGGGGGG
>NW_004524602.1:16498326-16505851 GCF_000260255.1 Octodon degus
AAGTACTCCCATGAGTCATCTCAGAATCATTGGGCAATTTGGTGAGTTTGGTCAAAACAAAGTTGCCTTTCCTTTATCCTGGCCTTCGGAGTCACCTCCTCTGACCCCAGCTGCCTGTCTCACATCTCACATGTCTCACTCGGAAGGAGAATAGCCAGATACCAATCAGGAGACGCAGGCCCCACGGGCGGGCCACGTGCTCCCGTCATTCCCGTGGCGTCCACACCAGTCCCGGAGCAGCGTTACTCAGGACGGACCTACTTCTGAGGCCAAAGAGGTCAAAAATCAGCCTGAATCCTTTTATTTATCTGATAAACCCTGTCCTAAAACAGGGCTGGGGGTGTAGCTCAGAGGTGGCTATGTCTGGTGAGCTCAAGGCTCTGGGTTCAGTTCCTAGCACCAAAGTCAAATCAAAACAAACAGCCACGTCCAAACAACACGAATCCTGTCCTAAAGTGGACTCAAATCTGATTTTGGCGGGGCTGTGGACATAGCTCAATGGTAGCGAGCTTGCCTAGCACCCTCAAGGCCCGGGGTAAAATCCTCAGCACTAACAACGTGATCTCCACGGCATCGGTGACGGCATTTCGTAGCAGATTCTCAAGGAGCTGGGGAGAGATGTGCCGTATCCGGGCGTGGAGCAGCTCGCGGGCAGGTGGCTAAGCCACCCGCCACGGGCACCGCAGCCTGGAGCCAGGGCCATCCAGCCGCCAGCCCTCTCCTCCTTCCTGACCAGTCTTCCTTCGGCTCACACCCCCTCTGAGAAGTCCTCTCCAAATCGTCACTTGGCTGGGCATGGTGGCCCTCGGAGGCTGAGGCAGGGGATCGCCTGCTTCAGAAAATAGAAACAAAGCATCACTTGCACGACCTTCCTTTGGCCTCTGTGTTTCCTGCCACAAGTGGTAGTGCAACCTGCGCAGTAATGACAGACACGGTTTATTTTCCTTGAGATCGTGTCTCACTGTGTAGGCCGAGCTGGCCTTCAGCTCATTATATAGCCCAGGCTGGCCTCAAACGTGCAATCTGCCTGCCTCAGCTTCCTGAGGGCTGGGATTCCGGACGTGCACCACCATGCCTGGCTCTGATGACAGTATTTGAGAATGTTTAGGAATAATGCGTTTCCAGCGGCCCCTAAGCCAAGCCCTACGAAACACCTGCATAGCCGAGCCTCGTGCACACCTCGCAGACACGGCTGGGGGTTGGTTGTGTTTCACCACGTTCTTCACGCAGCTGTAGACACCAACCTATTGCCGCCCGCCCCCCCCCCCCCCCCCCCCCGTTCTTTGTTCCGGTGCTGGGGATTGAGCCGGGGCCTCCCATGCAGTCACTCTTGCTGGGCAAGTGCTCTACCACTGGGCCACGCCCTGGTACCACCTGTTTCCTTCCACAAAAGGTAGTTAAAGACACATGCTCTTCTGTGCCTTTTCCTACTTGTTTTAACTTACTGATGTTTCTTGGGAATATTCCATATGGGACCCGAAAGGAGCGTCTCGTTCTGGTTTGAAAGAGATTTCTATTACAGCCTCTCCTGGTGGATCTCTATTACAGGCCTCTCCTGGCGTATTTAGCTAGTTCCACTAATGACGGACACTGGGGTCATCCGCCGTCTTTCGCCAGCAGCGAAGCGTGGTAGACGTGTGCCGATCTGCGTCCTGGGTGGCATTCTTGGACATGACTGTTCTCGAGCAGCAGATAGAGGGTTGGAGATCGAATAGTTCTGTAGTGTGCAGAGAAAGGGCCAAGTTGCTCTCCACGGAGATTCCAGCACTTATACTCCCCGCTAAAGAATACAAGAAGGTCCTGATGGAGATCAGAAGAGAGCGAAGACTCAGAAAAGACGGAGGCTCAGCACTGCACACACACAGGGACCCAGGGAGGTGGCGCCCGCCTGTGGGCCCAGTGGCTGGGGAACTCGGGGCAAGGGGACTGCCTGAACAACATTCAAGACCCTGCTCTAGGGAACAGAAGGTAAAGAAACAAAGCTACTGGGGCTGGGGAGGGGGGGAGGGAGGGAGGGAGGGAGGGAGAGAAGGGAGGGAGGGAGAAAGAGAGAGGAGGGAGGGAAGGATAGAGGGAGGGAAGAAGGGAGGGAGGGAAAGAGGGAGGAAGGGAGAGAGAGAGGAGGGAGGGAAGGGAGGATAGAGGGAGGGTGAGGGTGGGAGGAAGGGTGGGAGAGAGGGAGGGAGAAGGGAAGGAGGGAGGGAGGAAGAGAAGGAGTGAGGGAGGGAGGAAGAGAGGGATAGAGGGAGGGAGAGGGAGGGAGAGAGAGAGGAGGGAGGGAGGGATAGAAAGAGGGAGAGGGAGGGAGGGAAAGAGGGAGAAAGAGAGGGCTAGAGGGAGGGAGAGGGAGGGAGGGAGAGAAGGAGGAAGGGAGAGGGAGGAAAGAAGGGAGGGAAGGAGGGAGGAAGAAGGGAGGGAGGTAATGAGAGAAGGAGTGGGAGGGAGGAAGGGAGGATTTTTGAGTCTGGAGAAAGGTCAAGATTTACCTTCTGAACATAAAAGAAAACTTGAAATTGGAAGTAAGAAAGAAAATCAGAAAGATAAAACAAATCTATGTAGACATATTTTAATAAGTTAATTTAATATTTGTTTAAATAACTACTTTCAGGGCTGGGGAGATGGCTCAGTAGAATAAGTGCTTGCCTGGCAAGTGCAAGGACCTGAGTTCAATTTCTGGTTCTGCCAAATAAATAAATAAATTAATAAATAAATTTAAAAAAATAACTACTCTTTATTTCAATAAACTAAACATTATAGCAAACATACATTAGTCAGAAGTGGTAACATGTTACCAACTATTGCGTATCCGTTTGTCTGTTTGTTGAGACAGGATCTCACTCTGTAGTTCAGGCTAGCCTTGAGCCCACTTTGTAGCCCAGGGTGGTCCCAATCTCACAGCGATCCTCCTGCCTCAGCCTCCCGAGTGCTGCAATTACAGCAATGTACCACTATTCAGTGTGTTTGGTATAAATCAATAGCAACATATGGGAGGGCAGGATTTAAAGATGAGCTAACCTCTTGTGCAAATGTAATGTATTTTCTTTGTTTTTGCGGCGCTTGGATGGAAGCCAGGGCTCATGCCTGCGAAGCACACACTGGGCCCTGGAGCTACATCCCGAACTCCCAAGTGTAACCCTCATATCCTACTTAAAAAGCAGTGATTTTTCGAGAGCTCCAGTCTGGGGACGCTGACAGGTTTCGGCGAGCTTGTTCCATTCCTGCTGAAGGGAAGGTTTCTTCCCAAGGACATCGGCCTGCGGGCCAAGCACTTGGGCCTCCGAATCAGGCTGAGCTGTGGATTTGGTGCGGGTGGCTGAGAGGTGGCATGGGTGAGCTAGCCGACGCTCTTCCAGCTTGGTTTCTCCACTGCAAGTGCAGCGCAGGGCATGTGTGGAAGGCCACGGAAGATTCTAGAAAGGAGCACTGAGTCCGCGGCTCCTCCTCAGCCAGGTTAGTCAGTGATGCCCATTATGATGGCAACGAGTGTCCCGGACACATCAGTACGTGTCTCTGTTTCACGACTGTCTTCTCCAAGCCTCTCGCCTAACTTCCCTACTAACAACTTTTACTTTAACTTTGTTGCTGTGAATGAATTCAGAATTTTATTGTGGAAAAAATTGCCATGAAAATCCGTCCTGTTGCCTGGCGTTATTTCCGTGCGACTGTTTCCCAGCACGCGCAAATGGTAGTTTCATTTCCATCGATGGGAAGTGGCGTTTGTGCCCATCTTGGTGTCTTCTCGCTTTCCTTTTCATTCAGCCCCAGAGACAGGGCTGTTAATCACAGCCAGGTGCACGCAGTGTCATCGGAACAGCTCCATCACGTGTCTAGAGTGAGTCTTACAGTTAGAAACATCGCTTCCTCTTCCCAGCCACTGCGGCCTTGAAGAAGAATAAATATCCTGTAATCACGGGACTCAGGAGGCTGAGGCAGGAGGGTCACTGCAAGTTTCAGGCCAGCGTGAGCTAAATAGTGAGTTCAAGGCCAACCTGGACTACATAGTGAGGAGTCTTTCTCAAAAAACCAAAAAGAAAGGGCCGGCCAAATAGCTCAGCAGATTGAAGCACCTGCAAGCAGCACAGGGGCCTGGGGTTCGATCCCTGGGCCTGCTGTGCTGGCCCCGCCCCCAGGATGCACTGAGGCCGCAACTGAGACTGGGTGTGGTAGCACCGCCTGTCATCCCAGCTCTTGGGAGGCTGTAAACAGGCGGACTGCTACGAGTCTGATCTAGTAGTGAGACCCTGAACACCCTGGAGACCCTTCCCTAAAATACACAAGTAAATAAATAAACAAAAGAAAAGGAAGAAAAGGAACTTAGTGTCCAGGCCTGGGAGGACAGCCCAGTGGTCAGGCACCTGCTTAATATGCACAAGGCCAGGGTTTTCTTGCCAGCACAAAAAACAAAATAAAAAAGTGGAAAAGCAAAACTGGACTCCCCTGAAAATATATACAAAATCAGGAAAATTGGAACTATGCTCATCTGCACGGTGAGGGGGTTGGCTTGGCATTTACAGCACTGGGAGTGGAAAGCAGGGAGCACTGTCTTCAGCCCTTTTCATTCTGAGACAAAGTCTCGCTAGGTGGTCAGCCTGGCCTCAGACTGGGGACCCTGCTGCCCCCGCTGCCTGAGGAGCCTACATCGGGTCACCATGCTGGCAAAGGGGAAGAGTCTTAAATACATAATTTGGCCACAATTCTAGGGTGATGATATCACTTATCATCCCAAGTCAGGCGCCGGGGGAATGAACAAGGAGCAGGCAGTGAGCTCACCAGGTGCGAGAGGCTGAGGCAGGACTGCTTGAGGCCAGGAGTCCCAGGCCAGCCTGCGCAGCACAGTGAGCCTCACCTTGAAAGAGAGGGCAGAGAAAGGTCAGTGAGAAAAAGACGTAAACCCCGACTCCCCAGGGGCCGGGACTTAGGGGCAACCTGGTCAAAGCCTCAACACACTTCCCTACCCCGGGGAGACTGTTCACAAGATTACAGGCTGCACCATGTGATACTATACAATCCCATTTTACATCCAAACCATGAATTAGTGTGTTCTGAGAATCCAAGCAGAGCCTCTGCTTTTGGCGTTAAGCTCAGTTCCAATCATCTGTCTACCTCAAGCAAAGGACAATGACACACAAAGACCGAAGGAAGCACTGCTCATACAATCAAGAGGCTCCTGCGCATTGGCAGAGGTGTCATGGCGGAGAATTCCAGGAGAGCTCTGAACGTGCCTTGCAGGGAAAGCACACAAGCACCCCCACAACTCCGTGCGGGATTCAGGGGGCCGCAGCCCTCCCTGGGTCTCCCTGACCTAGATCCTGGGGAGTGGGGGAATGCACAAAGGATCACGCTTGGTGACCATCTTCACGCACATGTCATTTTATACGCACACCGATCGCTTGTGTAAATGTGTTCCGTTCTGTTCCTCCACCGACTGCTCCCCGTGTATCTTCTTACCTGAACTAGACCTCCCAGTACTACAGGCAAAGCTACTGCACAAAACTCCCTGCGCAAAACTACGGGCACACGTCACTACCGTTTTGTTTTTTGAGACAGGATCTTGTGTGGAGGACCACTGGCGACTCTCCTTGGAAGAAGAGCAATAGCCTCCGTTTTGGCGAGCCTGACCCTATTTCCATGTATAGATATGTACAGAGCTGGACTTTTCCTTGTCCCTTCAGTTGGCTCTAAGTAATGCATATTAGTCGAGCCGAGGTGCTGGTGCTAGTCTTTGAAGAAGGCAGGTAAGTTTCCCCAGAACCCCACCTGCTGCTCTCTGGTGTAAGCCAGGTCAAGATGTTGGCTGGGATTAGGTCTCGAGATAGAGGCGATGACTTCCTGGGGCTTGAAAGATGACACATCAGAGCTGAAGCCCAGACCCCAAAACATCAGATACTACCTCAGTTGTGTAAGGCAGATTACACTTTGCATAGTGCAGAGGTGCCCGCAGGCCTCCGACCCAGCCCAGCTCGTGGTACTCACCTATGTCCTGCCGGTCTCACAGTCACGCATCTTCAAGCCACTCCTTTCTTCATAAATGAATAAAACCCAGGTTCAGCCCAGGGTTGAGGCTTTGTTCTGGAGAGCCGTCATCATGGCTGGACTTAGGACCCCTTGGTTCTCCATAACTACAAATATGCTTTAGTGTCTATTCTCACTGTGAGTTGCTCTGGATGTGGTAGATTAGAATTAACTTGACAGGATTCCAACACCTTATCCATGGGATTACAAATATAATCTTCCTGGACCAAGACAGGGACCAGGGAGGGCTCTCTATAGTCTTGCTGTGCTAAGCTGGCCTCAAACTGCTAAGAGTCACGTGACCCTCAGCCCCCTGAATTGTTGGGGTGTATGCCACCAGTGCAGCTACTGTCTTTCTTTCTTTCTTTCTTTCTTTCTTTCTTTCTTTCCTTCCTTCCTTCCTTCCTTCCTTCCTTCCTTCCTTCCCTCCTTCCCTCCCTCTCTCTCTTTCTTTCTTTGGCGGAACCAGGGATTGAACTCAGGCCCTTGCTCTTGCCAGGCAAGCGCTTATTCTACTGAGCCATCTCCCCGGCCCTTGTTTTTCAAATTATCATCCATCTACCCTCTTCTAAAACCTTGAGCTCAGCAAGGACGGGCTCGGGCTCTGGAGTAGCCTACGTCCTACCGTAGGTACTCAGGTGTCTTTCTTGCCCTGTGTGAATGAAGAATAACTAAAAGATTTTGTTTTTTTTTTTTCCAGCTTAAAAAACCGAGATACAGTTCACATGCCGTAGGATACTGTATGAGTCGGGGGCTTCAGTGTATTCCCAAAGTTCTGTGACCATGACCACTGTCCGATTGCAGACTGGTTTTCTCACCTCGGTGAGAACCGAAGCGCCGGCAGGGCTCCCACCCACGCGCGCCCAGCGCCTGCGAGACCGCTGACGGCCGCCTCCGCGGCTTTCCGGGTGCTCTCTGCACAGAGACGCAAACGGGCAAGTCCTGGGCTTGGCCTCGTGGGGTCCCACCGTTGTTCCCAAGGTGCCCCGCCGTGGCCGCGACGGCACGCTCTCGAGCTGCTGGCGACAGGCGCAGCGAGTCTTCACCCTTTCCGGGGAAGCTGATGATCGCGTCCCTTCCCAACGCGAGGACCTAGCGTGCAAGCAGGAGGAGGCGCCCACTCCACAGCGCCCCGGTCCTTCTCCGCAGACGCGAGGACGGCCCGCAGGCACCTGCCCACCGCGCCCAGGCCCCGCTGCCCACCTGGCCCGACCCTGTAGCTCGGCCCCACGCCCGCCGCAGGTGTCCTCGCCAGGCCCGAGCTGCCGCGCGGGGACGCGGTCTTCCTGCCTCGGCCGCGCACCTCCGCCATCTCGCGTCCTTTGTTTCCAAGGAAATCCAGGTAGAGAAGGGTGGGTGGGGGATGCGGTCGCCTCCCCTCACCGTCCAGACGCAGGAAACAGGATTCCCTTTTTGCTGCTGCCACGACGCTGACGTTTACGCTGAAAAAATATTTTTTCTTTAAAATAAATAAATAAATAAATAAATAAATAAATAAATAAGGAGGTTGCAG
>NW_004524602.1:16505951-16544540 GCF_000260255.1 Octodon degus
AAATAAATAAATAAATAAATAAATAAATAAATAAATAAGGAGGTTGCAGGCAAACCCCATGACTAGGTCGGGGACTTGGTGGTCTCTGCCCGGGGGGCGGTGTCCTGCAGCGGGGCTCGCGGACTACAAATCCCAGCGGGCGCTGCGCCCTGCCGCACCGCGCAGTGGGCGGTGACGCCGCGGCCCGCGCGCTGATTGGCCAGGCGCACGCCGACTTCTCCATTTATGGCCAGGTCTCCGGGCCGGGCCGAGCGCAGCCGAGCGGCCGAGCTCACTGAGGGCAGCGCGGCGGGGACCTGGGCGCAGCGCGGAGTTGGGCGCCCGACGCGAGGCCGAGCGCACGGGTGCGGATCTGCGCCGAGCCGGGGCGTCGCCCTCGCAGAGCGCCGATCCCCGCGCGTGGGGTCCTCCTGGGTTCCCATTGGCTCCTGGGAGCGCTTGGGCGTCGGGAGCCGCTTTTGGCGACTGGAACCAACTTTTGAAGTTTGCCCCGGAGACTGAGGTCCAGCCCCGGCTCGCTCGCTCGCTCGCTCGCAGGCGGCCGGGCCGGCCGGGCGGAGGCGCGGTCACCATGGTGAGTCTGGCCGGGCCGGGGGAGCAAGGCGCGGGGCTCCCCGCTGGTGTGGTCGAGGTCGGGGGAAGGATCGAGGGGCCGCGGGAAACTTTGCTGCACTCCCCGAAACTTTCTGCGGCGGCTGCCTGCTGGGGCGAGCTGGGGCGCATCGGTCCCCGGGGCGCAGGTGGGGCCGCACCTGGCGGGGCCCCGACGGCGCGTGCGGGCGCCGGGATGGGCACCTGGGCGCAGGACCCGGCCGCCGCCGCCTCCCAGCCGCCGGTGACTTTGTCGCGGTCCGAGACCGCAGCCGGCCGCACCCCCTCCCGCGCCAAGCTCGGCGCAGCCCGCGGGCTCCCGGTGGCGTCGTTTCCTTCCACAAAAGCGCCGCGGACTCTGCTTCCCGGAGCTTGGCTCCCGTCGGGAGCGCTGGAGGGAAAGTTCTACAGGGTTTCTAGTTTCCAGCCTTGTTTGTTTACCACGACTACTCCCGCCCAGGTGGGCGGACGCGTCCCCTTCTGGGCCGCTGGCATTTAAGGACCGAAAGACACCCATGAGAACCCCTAACCCGCCGGCCCAGTCTGCCAGACCCAGCAGAGGCCAGGCAACCCACGTCCCAGCCCGCCCGGATGCAGCCCAGGACCCGGCGCTGTGTACTTATGTAAAAGCATGTTTGAAAACAAACAAAACCTTTAAAAGACATTCTTGATCAAAGCGTTTACTTTTTATGAAGTCCAAAATTATGTCACCTTTGCCCCTGCTAAGAGAATGCTTCATCTATAAATAAACTTCCTTCTCCAATGTTAAGGGTTAAGACATCAGCCTACCTCACGTTATTTTTTGAACCCCACAGAGCACCATTTACATTGAGAGTGCTTCTGAGTGGGGGCTTCACGGGGCACCTGCCCACCCACCCTAGTGTAGGTAACACGATGGTCCTAGCTCGTTAGAATTGCTGTTTTCTGCGGTTCAGCGTTTGGAAGGAAGGAGGAAAGGAAGAGATGTGTGTATCAAGATTTAAGGAATCTTACCAAGTGTAGCTACTTGAGTGTTACCGTGAGCAAATGAACTTTCCCTTCTTAAACTGCCCAACTCTTGCTGGGCAGCTTAAAAAGTAACCGAGGATGACTGTTTCTGGAGACCTGCCAACTCCGCGGTCGATTCACCCGCACCCCTCCCCAGTTAGGGTTTGGTTGAATGCTTGCGGAGAGGTCCTATCCTAGGCCTTCCAGAACTGACTTCCCGCAGGACAGGTGTGACTTACCTGTCCACAGGCTTCCTGCCATCAGGACAGATGGAGATGTTTTGGGCACCGGGAGACTATCTGCCATCAGACACGGTTCCCCAGGCCACAGTTTCCTGGTGGAAGAGTTGAAACATCTGGCTGTCCTGAACTAGGACCTGTGCCACTGATAGATCTCTCAGATCCTCAGTAATTTGGCCAAAATGAAATGAATCATTTCTTCCCCGACTTGAAAAATTCTATTCATTAGATATGTTCAGTTGCCTTACAAGGGAGCAAATGCCTTACATAATTAGAAACGCCTGTTATGATATTCAATGCTTATATAATAGTCCATTCAGCCAAGTGAAGCCTCCCTTGGAGTCCCACACCTGTCTGGGCCTGCCCAGGTGTGTATTCCTCAGTTTCTCAGAGCTGGAAGGGAAGGGACAGCAAGGTTCCGTCCTGGGTGTGTCCAACAAACAGCAGGAGCAGAGGTCCTTAGGCTGTAGCAGGGACACCTATGCAGTGGACGTGTGTGTGCGCGCGCACTCTTTCAGGAAGGCTCTCCACTTGTACCCATGGTCCTCTCTGGACTTAGTTGTGACTCATGCACAGGGTTGTCCTCTGACTCATGAACACAGTATACAGTAGTTCACTTCATATTATTCTCCCAAAAACCCGCCTTGGAACACTTGCTCATCCTGGGAAAACTAGAACATGAACAGGTGATAGTTGACTCTTGTTCCTTAGTAGGCTTAAAGATTTTTTTTTTGGGGGGGGGTGGAATCAGGGATTGAACTCAGACCCTTGTGCTTGCCAGGCAAGCACTTGTTCTACTGAGCCATCTTCCCGGCCCTGTAGATTTTTTTCTTTTTTTTTAATTTTAAATCTCTGTATGTTTTCACAATTTGGTGAATGTTTAGGAGGGTGCAGAAGGCCTGGACTTTAACTGATACCAGTACACACTGAGTTTCCTTTGTAAAATCTGGCTTTTCTCATCATCTGCAAAGGAAGGTCCACTTTCGTGGCCATGGCCAGTTTAGATTGTCAGTGGACAGAAACTTATCTGTAGGTCTGCTGTGTGCTCTGTTCCCGGAAACTGTGATTCATAAGATAACTGTGAGTTAAGTATGCAGAAATATTTGAGTAAATCAGAATTGGTCATTACCTCAGAAAATGTGTGAGATCGGTTCCCTTTTCCTTACTTGAGTATTTCTTGTGAGTAGATGGCAGATATTATGCATGGGAAGAGATGGATAAATGTAGAAGTCTGGTGGATCACTGATCCCAGGTAGGGAGGCTCTTGAGGGCGGAGGCTACAGCATATTTTGAAAGTCCAGAACCCATTAAAAGAAGGACTGTCAGGAAGAGAACCTAGTTCATTTCCACTCATTAGTTTATCAGCTTGCTGGAGGTTGCCTGGCAAACAAAAGAAGCCACAGAGCCAACCTGAGGAGTTGGATGAAGCACACATGTTTCGTTGATGACAAAGGTTACAAAAAGCTCTGGAGCCAAGGCTGTCACTCTGGGTCAGTGTGAGTGGACCACCCTCGGAGGCCAGGACCCAAGGGGGAGTGTTGGTCTGTAGAGAGAAGATGCAGAGTGCTGGCCCTGCGCAGTGGCTCCACTGACCACACTCCCAGACTGCGTGTTCTGCAACAGGAAAAGCCAAACGCATCTGTAGCGGGGCGGCTGCTCATAACCAGCACTGTGGTGGTCTGAGTGGCGTCTGATGGACCACGGAGCTCCTCCCGTTCCCTCAGCAGAATGCCCATCTCACCTTCAGCTGCATCCCCAGTGACTGCAGGGGCACTTACTGGAGCATCCACGCTTGTTACTGGGACTCCCTGGAAAGGGGGAACAGTCTGGTGCATCCGGTGCATTTTGAGGTAGGAAAGCAGGGAAAGTCTGCGCCCAGCTGCTGGTGCTCAGAACTGGCTACAGCCTGCGAAGCCAGCTCCCCATCCCTGGGCCTGCCTGCAGCATGAACAGCGGCAAGCGTTTTGTGACTGTGTGTGTACCCCGCCACGGCTTGCTCTGAGCGCAGGTGAGACTTCGTGAAAGGAAGCCGTTAAGTACTTTGCATTTCCTGATGAGGTGAGAACCAGGTATCGGGCTTGGTAGGAACTTGTGAAAGCCCCGTTGTGAGCTTCCACCAGGACACATATTCGGACACCTCTGTATGAGGGCAAGGGGTCCGGCTCCTGCAGAGGTTGAGGTGGGAGGCTCACTTGGAGCTTAGCAGCTCAAGGCCAGCCTGGGCAGCACAGTGAAACCTTATCTAAAAACCAAACCCAGACAAAACCAACAAAACTACAAATGAGGTGTGGCTCGAATGTGTAGAACTGTATATAGTCTTGATTTTTCAAGTTTGAGCATTCTATTTTTTTATAAAGATGTGATAATTTGTGTTTTTACCATTACGTGATGAAAAGTGTAAAATTTGTGTATTTGTGGCCATGGGGTTCAGACTCAGGACCTTGCTTATGCAAGGAAAGCGCCCCGCCATCCATCTCCATCCCAAGCCCCTAAGATTTTTATTTCTATCCTTGCTTGGGCTTGTTGTTTACAGAGCAAATAAGGGGTTAAAGGGTAAATGCCAAAGGTATTAAAAATAAACATCTCAGCCTTGCAAGCACATTCTGTAATAATGGTAAACAAATTGTGTTTTGAATTTCAAATTCAGAGTTTATTTTGGCAGAGGCAGAGGTTTTGGGGCATCTTAGGGGAGCATTCGTGTTTTTCTTTTAACATATTTATGGCAGCCACCCTTGAGAGAAAAATCTGAAAAGCCTTCCCTAAAGTAAGGGCCTTCCTGGTGACAAGCCGTAGGGCGCACCCTGTATCTGCCTTCCCTCCCGAGGCGCCACCCCGCGAACAGCGTCCCTGCCGTTGCTGAGAGCGTGCTTGGCATGGCTGGTGAGCCACCCAAGGAAATCCGTTTTCTTACTGCTTTCTGACCTACAGTGCTAGCCCTACCACCCGTCTTACTCACCAGACGGCACCAGCCTCTCTCGGCTGCTTCCAAAAATTACATTCTGCCTCGGAGGAGGAGAAAATAGCCTGATTGAAGAAGCGCAGTACTGTGGAGAGCAAGGTTCGGAACACGAAAAGGAGGCCTGCTTTCTGGCAGTGAAGTATAGGAAGGGCCGGCAGGGCCTGCGCTGTCCTGGGTGTAGTCTTAGAAGCACATTCGTAGTATTCTAGGCAGTTTGGTATCACTGCGACCAAGATCCGCCAGAAATAGCTCGAAGGCGGAAAGATTTATTCAGGCTCACAGTTAGTTTCCGGTGTCACTCCAGGGTTCCCACTCCCTTGGTTAGGCCCGTGGCAAAGCAGAGACACCATGGCAGAAGGGCATGGAGGGAGAATGCTACTCTCTGCCTGGCAGCCAGGAATCAGCACAGGACAGCTAGACAGGACGGGGCGGGGACCGCATGCAGGCCCCAGTTCCTCTCCATGGTCCGCTCTCTTCAGTTAAACCTTACTTCCTAAATTGCCTTATTGCCCAGTAATGCCATCAGATTACGATCTCATCTATGGATTAATCCACCGAGAGAGCTGTCATAATTCAGTCACCTTCCCAAAACACCCCCCCCCGAACTCAGGAGACTTTGGGGTACATTTTATCTGAACTATAAAATCAATTTACCATCATGTACTACGGTGTAGAAAGCAGAACATACACTGCCTTCTAGAAAGCCCAATGAAAGCTTCCGATTTTTTTTTTTTTTTCAAGTATTTGGTACAGGGTCTCCCTATGCAGCTCGGACTCATGGTGTTCCTCCTGTTTTCAGTCTTTACAGGTGTGCGCCGCCACAGCTGGTCCCAGTCGCCAGCTCAGCTCGCCTGGGGGCGGGGCCAGTGTGGCATGTGGTGCTGGGGATCGAACTCTGGTCCCTACACTTGTCTAAGCCGGTGTTTAGTCTGCTGAACTATCTCGCTGGCCCGAAAGCTTCTGAATTGTATTCTAAACCCTTTTGTCTGACTTCCTAAACAGGTCTAGTGGGGTTCAATGATTTCTGAAACCCACAGCTAGTTTGTGACTGAGCTGCTAACAGGGCACAGGTGTTCTGATCTCAGCCTAGTGGGGCTTTCCTCCCATCTGGGGAGGGTTTTGGGTGATTTCTTTAAGAGTGTAGACACGACCAAGGTAGTCTTGTGCCTGTGCGTGTGTGTTCTGGGGCCGTTCAAGAAGGCCTCTTAGAGATGGAGGTTGTAACTCATTTTTGATTCATTACTATATCAATATCAGCTTTAAAAGACTATAAAAAAGACTATAAGAAAAAAAAACTCAGAAGAATCCATCTATAGTATCATTATATTCCAACATAATAATTATTTTTATGCCTTTGGGTTTCATTCCAATGTACCCAAACACACGGTGCTTTTATGTAGTTAGAATTACGGGGCAAAGATATAATCTATGCTGTGTACTTTTCCACTTATTTTATGCACCCTTCTTGTTGGTAAGCATATTTATCATATTTGGTGGCAGAATAATAAGCCCATGTGGCCTGGTTGCCCAACCTGAGCCATAACCATACAGAGATGTTCAGGAGTGTTCAAAGCATTCCCCTTATGTGTGCCGCAACTGTGTGGTCAGTAGTGGGTTGCTCAGCCTCCTGTGGCTTCTGTGACATGGAGCTGTTTTGGGGTACCAAGTGGGAGAAGGATGGGCCAACGTGATGCACGCACCTCACGCTCCTAGGCCATGACCCAAAGCTGTGCAGTGGGTCTGAGGAGGCTCACCTAGTGCCGTAGCTACAGGCTGGCTGGCTGGAGAGGACCCTCTGCACTCTTTGCGTGTCTCAGCTGAGAGGTGCTTCAGGGATGTCAGGGCACTCAGTACAGTGCTGGGGTGGTGATAGGCAGAGCTCATGCCTGGTGAGGTGAGAAGATGGCATAGAGCTTAGTCCCTGGGGCCAAGTTTTCACTGGCACAGCAGGCTTTGCAGGATGCTGGTGGCTGCCAGTCATGCCTCTGGTTGGCACCAAGACCTCCTGCCTTTGACCTCCAGGTCTTATAGCCTTTGGTGTCACCGAGGCAGGGTCTCTGTGTGGCTTAAGCTGGTCTTGAACATGCCTTCCTCCTGCCTCAGGCTCCCAAGTGCCGGGCTCATAGGCCTGCACTGCCAGGGCTAGCCCAGGGGGTCTTGAAGGTGGTCTCTGCCAGCCGCCAAGGGCACCCAATGCAGAAGATGGGCAGATCCGCGTGGCCCTCACTCTGCGCCGTCTCTTGGCGAGCGCTGAAGTTTTTCCCCTCTGTGTACTCAGTTCTCACACCTCATGCGCAAGGGGGCCTTCAACTGGGCCAGGTATTGCAGGTCTTCGGGTAGCTTGCTTTGGGCAATCCTTGAGGGATTGTGTCAGACGCATAGAGTGTGCTGAAAACCTTCCACGGGGGCGTGTTTTTGCCCCCGTTCATCCTACAAGAAGAGCCAGAGGCTCCGTATTTTACCCACCTAAGTGAACTCGTCTTGCGGCACCCTGTACTTCCAGTGACGTCACCCTGCTGGTCTATTATCACCTGTACTTCTGGGCACGTCACTTCCTTTGCCATTCTTACTGGCTGTAGCCTACAAAGCTTGCCTTCTTTGGTTGCTGTATGAACCACTTGGACCTCGAAGAGCTCTGTATTTCCTCTGGAGTTGCGACCTTAGTAGTGTGAAATAAGAGCAGCGGGTTAGAATTTGCTCTAGGCTGGTGTTGTATATGGCCCCGAGAAGTCAGCAGCAGCTGGTTAGAATTTTATGACTCCACACAACTCCTGATTGTTCACACTTTCTATGCTGGACTCTTGGAAGCCGCTCATTGTGACCCCTTCACACGTGGGGGCCAGTAATTGTTAAAATATATTTTTTAAAATTCAAAGCAAATGTGCTGACATAATACTGATTCTAGGCAGTGTGTACCTGGATAGTTCCTTGTTATACTCTGTATCTGGAACATCTTTTCCCCACGAAGAAGAAAACATTATGAACACAGTTCATTTAATTTTAGGAGGCTCGAAAACCTCTGAAGTGCATTCAATAGATTCCCAAAGTTGTAGCAAATATGGTCTTAAGATGAATATTAGGGTGCTTGGTCAGTTTTGGCGCTATGTCAGGTTATCCTGAGCACAGTGGCATACAACGGAGTCAATAGTAAGCTCCATCGATTGCTGCGTAATAAGCTAGTGGGGGACAGATGCCAGGATGACCAGTGCGGTGCAGCATGTCTTCCTCATCTTTTCACGCTCTGTTGTGTCTGTTGGCTTTTTGTGTAGCAAATCATCCCAGGGTTGCGGCTTAAATAATACACATTCGTGATTTCTCCAGATTTTGTGCGTTGGCAGGCCAGTTCTCACGGAGGCTGGCTTGTCAGATGACTGTGGTCAGCTGGTGGCTTGCTGGGCATGCAGGTTCTAGGATGCCTCGCCCATGTGGTCTGCCATTAGCCTCCTTCAGCTGGGGCGATGTATGAGACTTGACCCTGTCTCTCTTGTCACACAGGCTGGTCTGGACTTGTTTACATAGCAGTGGTCACACCACTGGATTGCCAAGAACAGCAGAAGAGCACCAGCTTCAGCATGCAGGCGTTTTAAAGCCTTTTGCTTGCCTTGCACTTGCAGCCATCCCGTTGGCCAAAGCTGTCACAAAAGTCCGGAGTCCAAGAGGAAGAGGACCCCCAGGGACTCTGCCACAGCTCCCCTTTCTCTTCCGGCTTTCCCAAGCTGGGTGAATGCACCCAGGCAGGAGTAATCTGTGTGGCCGCCCCTCTTATCCCTGGCTGATCTTTTGAACTCCTGAGTAGGACGGAGAAGCCAGCATTATTTCTGACCCAACCACTGCTATTTTCCCAAGGCGTGAGGCAGTATAGCTGCTGTCCTTTTGTATGGATGACACTGAGCCTGACTATAAAATTGCTGTGTGTTATCGCTGCTGTTGTTGAAAAAAGGTAAAAGCAGTAGTTTAACAACAAAAAGAAAAATCATCTTGTGTGAAAGGGAGCTTTTTGAAAATAACAAACATTTTTCATGTAAGCCCAAACTTGAGAGCACTGAGCCCTGGCAAACCCATCGGAGTGGGCCATCCTGGGCTGGAGGGCAGAACTCAGGCCTCCTGAGGTGGCAGCCAGAGTTCTTCCTGCCCAGTTCTGCCTTTTTAGCCAGCACCAAGCTGCTCATATGGAGAAAGACATTCCTTACACAGCCCAAAATACATTTTTTCCTTGGTTGAGAGTCATGTCTTTTGGACTGTGATTCTCAAAATAACTCCACGTCAGTTCCGTACTCTGCAAGCCACAGACTGTCATTCGTGGGCTCCTCAACACGATGTGAATTACATTAATTCAGCTGTGTGCACTGGACCGAAATCCATTAACCTACAGATCTTTCACTTTGACTTTCTCTCTCAGCCTCTCTTACTCTATCTCTTAAAATCAGTTGAAAGAAAACTCATGTCCCCAGCAATCGACAGCTCTTGATCTATCTTTCCTCTGTTTTCATCTTCCTCTGGTTTATTTTGAGGCAGATCCTAGATTTCACAGCATTTCACCCATAAATGTTTCCATATTACATTGGCTTCTAACTAAAGCAAAACTTGGCAAGGGCTGCTCTTTGAACTAGAGGAAGGGGTGTGTCTCGGGGAGCCGAAGCTGTCGCTTCCCTTGGCCGTGACAGTGGCGCCTTTGTCTTACAGACTGATGTTGGAGAGACACCTTTACTGCCGAGTCTCATCCAGGGAGACTGTGGCAGTAGTACCTTGGCACTTACTGCGGTGGTGGGTAGGTGTGTAGGCTGTGCAGGGGCGTAGTTTCCCCACTGCACAATCTCGCTCTTCTCAGACACCACCTTTAGCTATGGCTGGTCAGTGGCTAGCAGCCTCTTCATGCCGTTAATTTGTATAATCCAATGGTAATGGCTGTAAAAAATAATATCTGTTTCTTTCAATGATCAGATGATGATATGGCAAATTAGAAGTATTCTGGCCGGGGAGATGGCTCAGTAGAATAAGCGCTTCCCTGGCAAGCGCAAGGGCCTGAGTTCAATCCCTGGTTCCACCAAAAAAAAAAAAAAAAAGTATTCTGAAACTAGCTGCTAAGGAAGGGGGTCTATGAAATTGTATTCATTGCCATGTGGCATTTTTTCTCTTAGAAAGAAGATCCCAAAGTGATCTGTGACCTCCCCAGTGGCCCAATAGGGCCCAGAGAATTGAAGTGGCCAGCTTTCAGTCTGGGGGCCTCGGCAGCCTCATCACAGAGCTGCCCCACAACACGTGTCTCGAGGTCCACAGTCCAGAATCCTGGTCCTAAGCTGGCTTTCACTAGACGGGGTTAAAAATAAGACATCAGAGTCTTATTAGACAGAGGGGAGCTTTAAAGTAGTATGTTAAAATACCTTTTTGTAAGATTTTTAGAGACACTAAACTGATAAGCTAAACTAGATGCAGCAGCACACATCTGTAATCCCAGCCACTTAGGAAACTGAGGCCCGAGATTCATAAGTTCAGTGTCAGCCTGGAGAAACAGTGAGACTGTGTCTCAAAAGAAAAAGGATTTTTGGTACAGGGTCTCACTACGCAGTTTGGACTCTTAGTGATCCTCCTGTTTTCAGCCTCTTCAGTGCGGGGATTACAGGCGCGCGCCACCATGCCCAGACTCGCTGGCCGCCCAGCGTGCCTGGGGGCGGGGCCCACGCAGCATGTGGTGCTGGGGAATCGAAGCCCATCCCTGCACTTGCCTAAGCAGGTGCTTGGTCCACTGAGCTCTCTCACCGGCTCTCAAAAGAAAAAAAGTGTAAAAGGAGTGGGGTAGAGTTTACTGCTTAGCCAGGGATTTCACCCCCCACAGCAGAAGGCAAAGGTAAGCTTTATTGACAGCCAATTGATTTTTCAGACTAGTAAGTGAAGTGTAAAAGTATTACACTGATCCTGTATTTTTTAAATTTAATTTTTATATGCAGCACTGGGGATTGAATTCGGGGGCCTTACATCTCCAAAGCAAGTGCTCTGCCATCTGAGCCACATCCCCAGCGCCCCTTTCTGAAAAAGCCAAATTGAAAGCTCATTATTTTCCTGATAAGGAGTCATTCATGTTGCAAAACTAATATTTACTAATTTTGGCACATAAGAAAGAGATCGCCAGGCTCTTGTTAGTGGAGTCTGGAGTGGAGTTTTGCACTGTGCTTCTCTTCCTTGTGACCAGAGGTAGGGTGCAGAAGGTGGCCTCTTCCTCCGTGGGCTCCCCCACCCCTATGCTTCTGGCTAGGTCCCTTCCTTCCTGCAAGGCCTCTTCCCTGTCTCCCTGAGGCCACTCTGCAGACCTTGGATGACTGAAAACACCGCCTACACCTGATCAGAAGTGAGGAAGCCAAAGGAAGTCCTTGGGAAGCTGGAGCTCTGCTTCTCCCTGTTCACTGGGCCCTGATGGCCAGCCCCAGTGAACGGAGCACGGTGGGGCAGGCATTGTTCGCCAGAGACAATGGGCCACTGTGTGTCTTTGTTTGGGGCCATGAATCAGAGTCTCCAGTGTCTTGCAGCCGGCGCATCTGAATGTCAGTTGGCAGAGGTGTATTTTATGGACTCCCAATATGAGATGTAGGGAATTGCAGGCTTTCGCCCACTGTGACGTCCTGGGGCTTCTACCTGTACGATGTGGCTTCCATCTGCCTTTGGTCGTTCTTGGGTGGATCACTTGCCACCTCCCTCGAAGGCTTGGACGTTCTCCACCTTCGCCATAAACCTGGCTAGCGCCAGTGCCCCTTGCTCTCCTGCCCATAGTCGGGTTGTCCTTTAGGCCTCAGGCACCTTGTGGTTCGACTCCGTGCTTGGTGTGCGTTTTGTCTTCCCGTCTGAGGTGGCATCGTTTGTGCTGTGAACTTGCTGTGTTGCTTTGTGAGTTTCTGCACAGAGCACACAGTAGTGCAGAACGCCTCAGTGGGGAGAGTGCTGTGTGCCTCTCGCTCGTCGAGGTGGGCGTTCTTTAAAGCTGCACCCTGTGCTTTTATCTTGAAGGACAAATGAGTGCAAAGCTGCTGACACTGTGAAACACTTCAGGCCCCCCCAGGAAAGCACTACTGTTGCTTCCTTGCCTGGTGGAATAAAAGAACAGGCGTGGACCGGCGCAGCGCCCGTGACCCAGGTGCCACCCTCGCCTTCAGTCAGAGAGGTGCTGGCCGAGGTGTGGGCTGGCTTCTCCCTTCCTTCCCTTCGGCTGTGGACAGAGGGAACCAGGAGGCGAGGCGGGGGGATGAACGTGCTGGCAGGCACCTGGAAGCCAGTCCCTGCCACTCAAGGCAGCAGAAGCAGCGTGCTGCTGGAATGCTTTTCTGTCCTCAGCAAGCAGCGAAAATGTTTTAAAATGTTTTGCTCACACACGTTTGTGAAGATTCTGGCCCTGGTAGGAATTGCTGAATCATTATGGTGGTCATCTAATATGGCCTGTAAAAGAAAAGCCCGTCTTCCCAGGACCACCTCCCCCTTCTTCTCCAGCTTAGCCCAAGACATAATTTACTTCCACCCGTGCCGCCACTTCAGGGAAGACCCCAGTCAGCCCCTCAGGTCTATCTAAACATCCCCTCAAGCCCTCCCCCCACAAAAGGCCATATAAGCCTCAGCCTCCCTGTGTTCCAATCAAGAGAGAATTCCTCCTCCTTCCCCACATTCTCCTGCGTGTCCTCAGAGAAAATCAAGCCCCTTGCCCTTCTTCCTTCTGCCTGTTTCTCTGCTGCGCTGATCGCCTGAAAACACCTATGAGTTTGCAGCAGGCAGCGATGGCATTCGCTGTGTAGGGTGGTGCAGGCACAGCACACCGGTAGTCCTTCGCCCTCCCCTTGCCTGCCTGCCCTCCTGTCCTCTGCACCGCCTTCGCATCAGAGAAGGAGCTAGCTCCCTACCTCTGTTATTATTTTTTTTCTCTAAGCAATAGTTAAGCTTGTGTGTCTGATTCAGTTTACTTAACCTTCGGTCCCAGAGCGCACCCATTTCCTTCAAGTTTATCCTTCCCTGTTGCAGAATCGCACTCCGTTGCGTATAAATGCCACGTTTTCTTCATCTGTTCAGCTGCTGGTGCACACACGGGCTGCTTCCAAGTTCCACCATTGGGAGTTATTCTGCTAGAAACACCGGCACGCGTGGGTCGCTGTGATGTGATGCCTCTTCCTCTGCTGGGAAGATGCCTAGGCAGGGACTAGCTGGGGGGACTGGAACTTCTGCTGGGAGCTGTCTGAGGATTGTCATGCTGATTGTGGAGTGGTCCTGTTACTGTGCGTGATGGGGCCCGGGACAAGTTCCCAGGTTCTTTCTTGTGTGTGGCAAAGAAGAGCGTGTGGCCCAGGACAATAAGGAAACAGTAGCAGAGATTATCAAAGTGATCCATCCATACACTTGGGGTAACCAGGCTCACGCCTTCGAAAGAAAAACGGGCATCAGGGGTGAGGCCTGCCCTGCTGCCTCTCTCTCACCAGGGCCTTCCCAAGCGGGAGTGACAGCATGGCTGACAGGGCCCCGAGTCCTCTAGTGGGATCTGTGAGGTGCAGTCTGTATGCATGACCCTTCAGTGAGGTCCAGCTACAGAAAAGCTCCTCTAGGCCGTGCCTGCAAGTCTGGTGCACTGGTTTGGAATTTTGGAATTTTCCAGGACAGGCTTAGGATGTTTGCTTTTCTTATCTCTGCCTCTGTGCAGTAAGCCTTAGGCCCTGGGTGGAGGGGGATTAGCCTTGGGGCATTGCTCACGTCTGGGTGAGTAGAGGGGAGTGACCGTACTCCTGACTGTACTGTCTACACTAGTTGTACCAATTCCTGGTCGCTGCAGCCTCACCAGCATCTGCTATTATTTGATTTCCTGACGATGGGCATTCTTTCCGGAGTAAGATGGACTCTCGGTGTTCCCCACTGTATTGCTCTGCTGCCCGGGGATGTCGAACATCTTTCAGGTATATATTGGCCAGGTGTGGGTCCTTCTGAGCTGTGTCCGCTCATTTCCCTTGTTTTGTTTTTTTTACATTTTTAACTGGTATTTCTGTTTTTAGGCGATCTAATACTTTTGGGTATTTTATATATTCTAGATATTAATCTTCCATCTGAAGACTAGCTGGCAAATTTTTTTCCCATTCTGTAGACTGCCTCTTCACCATGTTGATCTTTTTCTGTGCTCTTCAGGAGCTTTTCAATTTGCTGGGCTCCCGCTGCTTGGCTCCTGGCACTCAGTTCCTGTGCGTCTGGGTTCGTTCGGAAAGCTCCTTCCTTATCCCAGTGACTTCAAGGGTTTTTTTTTGTTTGTTTGTTTGTTTGGGTTTTTTTACCTGTTTTATCCTCCAACAGATAAAATGTTTCTGCTTTTACATTTAGATCTTTAATCCATTTTGTTTTTGCTTTTTCTTTTTGCATTATTCTGCTATAAACCTGGCATGGGGGGGGTCCATGTATTATGATGCTGTTACCTGAATACATAGTCCAGGCCTGGCCTCCAGTCGCAAGCCTCCTCCCTCGGCAGCAGCAAACGCGGGCTGTATTAGAGGTGTGCACCACCGCATTTGGCCTTCGGATGCATTTTGATTTTAGCTTAGTAGTGGTGAGAGGTGTGGGCGTGGCTTCAGTCTTCCACGTGGGGATGAGAAATTGTCTTTCCTCCTGTGTATGTTTTTGACCTGTGTGTCGAAGGTGAAATAGTTGAATGTGCGTGGGGTTGCTTTTGCATTTTCTGTTCAATTGATGCGTGTTCTTTTTCTAGTACCATGCAGTTTTTATTACCATTGTTTTGTAGTATAACATCAAATCCAGGATGGTGACCCTTTCACTTTGCTCTTGTTACCCAGGATTGCTCTTGCTATTCTGGGTCTCTCCTGGTGCAGAATGAACTGTAGGGTTGTTTTCAGCAATTCAGTGAAGAGTGCTGCTGAGAGTTTTATTGGGATTGCATTAAATCTGCATATCAGCTTTGGAAGGCTGGCCATTCTGGCTGTGTTGCTTCTGCCTGTCCAGGAACGGGGAAGTCTTTCCATTTCCTGGTGTTCTCTTCAATCTTGCTCAGAGCGCTGTGGTTTTTGTTGTAGAGGTCTTTCACTGCCCAGATCAGTATACTCCCTGAATGTTTAGTTTTTCTTTGTTGAAACTGTCAGCAGACTGGGTCTGAGGAGGCTCTGGGCACTGACCTGCATAATTCAGCTATTGTAAGTACGGTGTGTTTGGAGGTTCATGGGCTGTTGTCCCAGAAAGAGTTTTTGGGCTGCAACCACGAGAAGCACAGGAAAGGGTTATTGGGCAGAAGTCTTAGCACACGCTCAGTGCAGGTCGGGAGGAGGGGTGGCAGGAGAGCTGCCCTGGGAGCTGGAGACGTCTGTGAGGGCCGGTGTCTTTGGGAAGGCGACCTAGAAGGTGTGCTCCTCCGCCTGCCAGGACCCGGGGTGCAGGCCTGCTCAGGGGCCGAGCCACCTGCCCACCAGTGGTGCTGCTTCCATGAGTGGAGGAAGCACCATGACAGGTGGGAAGGACAGATCCACTTATAGGCCTATTGCGTCCCTAAGATCTTTAGGAATTTTTTTGAGTGAATTTCCTGGTAGGGAAAAAGGCTTGAGTAACTTTTGTATCCTGAAGCTGTAGTGTTTTTTAAAGCGCAGATTTAAAATCCTGTTTCCTTTGTGTGCTTTCTGCTTTTTGTTTTTTCAATCCTACCTGAAAACCAGGACCATTTTCCATGATCACTTGGGAATCTCTGAAGGGGAGTCCTGGCAGGAGCTGCTCCCTACGCCATGGCCCGCGGGTCCGTGACCTGCACACAGCAGCCGGGGGAAGGGGTTGGGAGCCTGGAGCCTGCGGAGCCCGCACAGCCCGTAGTGTGCCTTTCACTGCATGAGCGGTGAATGCAAGTGTTTAAGACTCACGTCATCGAAAACCTGCTAGTGTGCAGCTTGTCTGTGGAACATGCACCTCAGCCCAGTCGGACACTGATTGATGGCCATCGGTGGACTGCGGCAGACAACTAATTGTAAACTGGAAATGTTTTTCAAAGATAAAAATAGCCCTCCCCCCAAGTCAAGCTGCACAGGGGCTTCCTTTGGAGTTTTCTTTTAATAGAACCGGACGTTTGCGATGTGGCTGTGGAGGAAGCTGGGCTCTGGCCAAGGCTCCTCCTCTGATATGCCTCTGTGCCTGCCAGTCCCCCGTCCACCACCCGAGGCCACGCCACCAGCCCGCTGCCTCCGAGTGCAGCTATCCAGCTTGGGTGCCCGCCGGGCACAGAGGCCTGGGCCACCCCAGTCCTCACCAAAGCCACTCTGACGTTGGCCCGAGCCCGGGGAGTGGTCAGTGCTAGATTAACCAGACAGTAAGGGCCTTCTTGCTCACCTGTTCTGGACTTGACAATGTAAATTTCCCCATGCTGCCTGTGTCCACAGTGGTTCCAAGGAGAAACTGCCCTTGTTTTTCCTCCGCCCCTCACCCCCGGTGCAGGCCTGCAGCCTCCTAGGGCCCTGGAGTCTCCAAGGAGGTTCTAGCTAATGGCTTAATTGTTTTGTTTATTCTGCGCCTTGCAAATTCCAGTAGCTTAGTCTGTGCTTCAGAGCGAAAGTTTCTGGTGTCTGGGCATTTCCTTAATGTTTGTTCTTAAGGTTCTTTGCAAGGTTGGCAGGGCCCTGGCAGTGGGTGTGGCTCTCTCTTACCAGGGATTTCTCTGGGCGTGTGGCAGAGAAAGTGAGAGGATTACGAAAAAAAATAACCTACACCCACTTTATCTGTACAAACCGTAGATTATTCTAGAATCTGATTTTGACGATGACATTTTATAGACATACTTTATGTTTTAGGGTTAAAGGATCAAAGTGTAGAATGATGATATTTAGCCAGACAAAACCTATGCATTTACTGAGCTGTGGTTTGCTTTTAAAAATGTTGAAACATACTGAGGTTCTATTTGTTCACCTGTGACAAAGAATCCCAAGCATGCGGTCCTTTGGTTCACATGGTGAGAACATTTTTATAATTTCAGGGTGAGCGAGACACTGGGTCCCAAGGCGCACGCTGTACCAGGACGGCAGCTCCGAAGGCAGTGTGTAGTCTGACTTTTTAGAGGGAAATGTGGAGGTTGGAGACACCTAAGTCCACTGACATTGGCTCTGTCTGGGCTCCTGGGTCCTTCAGGACGAGAGCTTGCCCACCTCTTGGAGAGCAGAGTTTGGGAATCTCTGACCTGGGAAATCATGCGGTAGTTCTTAATGTTATAAATCGCTCAAATGCTGAATAATGGAATTTTGAGGAGTGTAGTTTTCAGTGGTTCCTCCCATTTCTGAAGGTGTTCTCAGCTGTGTGCATGAGTGTATGCACATGAGTATTTGCACAGGTGTGCACAAGTAGGTGTGTGTGTGAATGTGTGTATGAGTGTGTGTGTGAGTGTGCGCGAGTGTATGTGCGTGTGTGTGAGTGTGTGTTCTGTGCTTCCTAAGGGATCTTCAGTTCTTTCCCTTGTTATTTAGCAACACACTGCTGGAATCGATGCTGGGCCCGTATTCACCCGTCACTGTCAGAAAACGTGTTCGTAGGGCTGGAGGTGTGCCTCGGTGGTCGCGCATATGCTTGGTGTGCATGAAGCCTTGGGGCCAACCTGATTCCAGCACCAGGAGTCAGTCACTTAGTGAAAACATTAAGCCTAATGCCAGGTTGCGCTCCCGCTCTCCCCTGTCCCTGGGAAAACGTGAATTCCGTGAGTGCATCCCAAGGCCTGTCCCAGCCTTTAGCTTGCGCTAGTCTGGCTCCCAGCAGGTGTGGGTGGAGTGAACAAGTAGTCTGGCGAGTCAGCCCCTGTCCCACGCCTGGATTCCCCTCATTTCTTCCCATTTATCTGGCTCCTGAGAAGCCTAACTAAGGGCTCATTTCCTGGCAACCTTGCCTTAGCTCACAGAGCAGCCCTTCCAGCCCAGCGCAGCCCCCCTTAGGGAGTTACACATTCCGTGCTAGACCGCAAGCCCCTTGAGGTCAGAGGGACTTGCATTCTTTGTACGTTGCTGATTCACGCACTTCTCTTTGGCCTCCCTCGGTCCTACACAACCCAGCACTCCCTGTGTGCGACTTGGCACTTGGGCAAGGAGGTGGGGTGAGCTGCTCATGAGGCCTCCCCAGGAGCGCCTCAGTGTCAGGGCCAGGATGCGTCCTGGCTGGCGTCACACCAGGGTGCGTGCCGTGGTGTGGGAGCCACGCGCTCAGTGCCACTTGCGGTGCTCTCAGCCCCATCCTCTGAACCCTGAACGCATTTTGCTCCTTCTGCTTGGATCTTGGATTCAGGTTCTTGGAGTTCTGCAAGTACGAACATGGTGGCTGAAAGTGAGGCTGTGACTCAGCCTGCCTTGCAGCCAGGATGCGAAGTGGGCAGGGGTGGCCCTGCTCCACCCTGCAGGGGTGGCTGAGCCACTGGTCACCAGATAGGAGGGGCTCCCTCATGGTCTGCCTAAACCAGACAGGTCAGCCTGTAGCTGTGCGCTTCAATTTCAGCTTGCAAAAAAGAAGTCAGAACAGTTTTCATCCTCCTTCCTAGGGTTGATTTCTGAGTATCAGTAAGCATTTTCAAAGCATTGGCTTTTATGCGAGACTGTACAGTGCCACAGGCAGAGGCCACTGAGGTTCTGCATGAATGATGTCAGCCGCTGCCTGCCCCCAGTGAGTGACAGCAATCCCTTAAGAGCTTCCTCATCACCATTTTCCTGACTGACTTACTCAGGGAGGGTCTGGCGCACTACCCTTTGGGGGCGCTGTTCCTGTGTCTCCAATCTGCAGTCTTGGAAAGAGCTTCAAGGGCTGGCCAAATAGCTCAGCGATTAAAGCACCTGCAAGCAGGCTCAGGGGCCAGGCTCAGGGGCCGGCAGTTTGATCCTGGGCCTGCTGTGCTGGCCCCGCCCCAGGGGCGCCCTGAGATGGCATTTGAGACTGGGCGTGGTGGCACGCACCTGTAATCCCAGCTCTTGGGAGGCTGTAAGCGGGCAGATAACTAGGAGTCCGGTCTAGCAGTGAGACCCTGAACACCCTGTAGACCCTTCCCTAAGATACACAAAAAAAGCTTCCCATTGCCTAGTAAGGAGACCCTTCAGGGTTGGAATCAGTGGAGCAAATTGTGTCTGGGGGAACCAGATGTTTCTCTGCGGGGTGCATCACGCTACGGGTGTGCTGGCTCCAGCTTGCCTCCCCTTGGGGCCAGCTAGCCGCAGGTGGGGGCGCTGCTGCTTTGTCCCTCACAGGGGGTGGGGGGAAGGTGGGAAAGGGTTGCAGTGCACCACTGGATTGGGGCCCCAGCGGCCTTTGTCCATTTGGGGAATTCTGGGCCCAATTTCTCCTCACCCTCTTCCCCAACTGGCTTTCGAGTTGAAATGTTGTGAACACAGAGAGTTCAGTCTGCCCAGCTGTGTGTTGTGGCTTTGCTGGCAGAGCGTTCCCGGTGTGCAGGGAAGACGCCCTTTTTGGTTCTTATCCCAGGCTAGAGCCTTGGTCCGGAGCATGTGTGTCTAGTGTGAGCAAATCCTCTGTTCATTAGAGGTGATACTGGAAGAGTGTGTTTTTTACACCTTGGTGTGCACAGGAGAAGTTGGGGGAGGAAAATGACACAAGGATTACTGCCAGGTTTCCCTGAAAATAAGACCTATCTGGAAAATCAGCCCCAGCTGGCCGTCTCTGGTGGCGGCCTGGTACTGCAGGTCAGAGCCCCTGCCCCTCGCTGGTGGCTGCTCTGCGAGGCAGGTGAGGCAGGGCTAGGCTGACTGGGGCTGGCGCTGTGGATCTCTTGCAGGGCTGATTTTTTCTGGGTGGGTTTTATTAGGGAAACACTGTAGTAGGGTTTCGGGTAAGATTCTAGACCTAGCTCCACAGAATCCCGTCCCGGGTCAGCTTCCTGCTCCACAGCCCCGCCTTTAACTGGAAGTGATCCTGTGTTTGGGCGGAGTCCTCCGCAGGAGCGCCTGCAGCATTTTCTGTCTTTTTGAGGAAGAGCTGAGGCTGAGGAGGCTGCGTCTGATGTAGCGGTGCTTTCCCACCCTTTCATCTGAATGTGAAGGGATATAACATTCTGGCTTGTTCCATTTCTTATTCTTTTTTTTTTTTTTTGCGGAACCGGGGATTGAACTCAGGCCCTTGTGCTTGCCAGGGACGCGCTTATTCCACTGAGCCATCTCCCCGGCCCCCCATTTCTTATTCTTGATGGAAGAAAAAAGGAAGAAAACAAATGCTCCCAAGTGCCCAGGACACACACACACATGGACACAGTGACCTGGGCCGGCACCCTGCGGGCTCCTGGGGTGGAGCCCACAGCAGGAGGACAGGAAGACAGCTGGCTTGGAGCAGGGGCAGGGCTGGCCTGCGGCACAGCCTTGGGTGGCCGGAAAGGGCGCAGGGAAGGCCAGGAAGGCACAGATAAAGAGTGGAGAGATGCAAATCTCTCAACAGAGGTGGCGACGGTGGGCCAGGACCCAGGGGGGTGGGGGGACGCTAGGAACTGGGGAGCAGCACTGCAGACCACAGAGCCAGACAGGATTAGGGAGCAGGGGGCCCTGAGAGGGTGTGTGTTTGTTTCTCACACTACTGAGGATAAGAAGCAGGGTTATTCTACCCCTCAGCCACACCTGGCCCCTTTTAAAATCCTACCGTGCCACAGTCTCAGCTGCCTCGGTCTGTCTGGAACTTGCGATCCTCCCGCAGGAGCCTCCCTCGTCCTGGGAGTGCCGGTGTCAGCCACCTGCGGGTGTAGAGTAATTTCTTACTCTAGAAATTTATGGTAATGGCTGACACACTGCGTCAGCTTGAGGGGTCTAGAAGCCTAAATAAGTATCTCAGCAGTTTTGCATCCTGGGGTATCGGATGAGCTGAGCGTGAAATCCAAGGAGAGAACGGCATTCCAAGTCCACAAGAAAATAAGTTTCTTTCCTCACTCTCACATTTTCTCTTTCTATTTTGCAACCTGTGGACATCCACTATTTTAAATGTTGATTTTTGTTTCTTCTTTAAAATGGAAAATTGTTAGGCAAAGTGTATTAAGAAAAAAAAATCTAGGGTTGGGGAGATAGCTCAGGAGATAGCTCCTGCTTAGGCAAGCACAGGGACCGGGGTTTGATCCCTGGTGCCACAGGCCATGCTGGCCCCACCCCCAGGCATGCTGAGCCAGCCACCCAGATGTGGTGTGGTGGCACACGCCTGTAATCCCAGCTCTGGGGAGGCTGAGACAGGAGAATCACAAGTCCGAGCTGCGTAGTGCGACTCTGTACCAAATACATTTAAAAAAAAAAATGTATTCTGAACCTAAGGCCCCATTTGTTATAACTGGAAGGCATATAGAGAGGAGAAAATAACAGCTAGAGACCTCATCCAAGAGCTCCCCAGAGCGATATTTTCATAGGGCTCTGTGTTCAGAGAGGAACTTGGTGGTCATGATGGTTTTACTGGAGAGATCCACAACACCAATCAGGGGCTGACAGTTCCTTTGATCTCCATTTTCAGAGCTAAGAAAAAAGAAGCAATTTTAATTTTTTTTTTCCTTTGCAAGGTTAATAAACCTCAATGAAAAAACACAGAACTGGGTAACACAAGAAAGCAAGATGGATTTTTCTCCTGAGCATAAGCGCCTTCTCACGACAGAACGTTTTTGAGGCGGCCTGGTGCCGTCTGGCCAGGCCTGCCCCCTTTGGGTCAGGAGGTCCCCAGCTTGGCTGGACGCCTCATCCACAGTCACACCACCTCCTGCGCCCAGATCTCGGAAGCTCTTTGCTTGCCTCTGTGGCATCAGGGCAGCACCGTCTCGCAGGGGCGGGTGTGCCTGGTGCCGACTCTGTACTGACTCCCCAGACCTCCCCGTCAGCACGGAAGGAGACTGGGTGGCCCCACTGCGCAGGAGGAAGGAGCCGGCTGAGCGAGCCTTGTACGTGCTCTCGTGCAGGCTGTCTGGACGCTTACTTCTCTTCGTGGTGGGGCTCACGCCCGAGCCTTGCTCTTGCTAGGCAGGTGCTCTGCCTCGGAGCCACATCCTTTAGAGAGAAAGGTTATTTTTACTTTGGAGACAAGATCTTGCCAAGTTGCCCACGCTGGCCTCACATGTGTGACCCTTCTGCTTCCGCCTCCCAAGTGGCTTCAGCCACAGGTGGGTGCCACGAGGCCCTGCAGGACTAAGGGTTTTGTCTGTTTGATTTTTGCTTTCTTTATGTAAGCTTGTTTCAAGTTAGGGTTTCACTATGTAGCCCAGGCTGGCCGCAAACTTGGGCCGACACTCCTGCCTCAGCCTTCCAAGTTCTGCAATTACAGGTGTGTGCCACCACGCCCGGCTGCCCTTTTCTTTTTTTAATACTACTTTTTCTTTGCAACATTCTGCACTTTGCTTAGGTTTTCTTCACGTTTAAGCTCTTCTGGCCTTTCTGATGAACCTTTCTGTGTGCCTTCCCTTGATTAGTTTCAGGAAAGAGCGTCAGGAGCCGAGGGCGTTTGATGCAGTCTGGCTTCTAAAGGTTGAACCTGAAGGAGAGGTGGCTGCTGTGCCTACTTGATTGGTCAAACCTGTTTTTTTCTTGGTGTATTTTTTTTTTTTCATAAAAGTTTAGGCATTCTGGAAAATTTCTTTTTCATTATAAAGAAATTACTTAAAATTATTTTCCAATTTTTTATCTTAGCGCATCAATATGAAGATAAATGAATTGAGTTTAAAAAATGATGCACTTGGTTGAGCTCTTGCCCTTTAATGTCTGTTGAATATTCTTGCTTATAAACCAGCTACTTTTAATCTTTTTTTTTTTTTTTTTTTTTAGGAATCGGAACCAGGGATTGAACTCAGAGCCTTGTGCTACCAGGGAAGTGCTTATTCTACTGAGCCATCTCCCCAGCCCCGTTACTTTTAATCTTAAAAAAAAAAAAATCTTTTTTAATCTTTTATTTATTTGGTACAGGGCCTCACTACTCAGCTCAGACTCATAGTGATCCTCCTGTTTCAGCTTCCCCAGCGCTGGGATTACAAGTGTGTGCCACCGTGCCCGGTCTCCGTGACTGGCTCAGTGCATCTGGGCTTCCAGGACAGGCACAACATGTGGTACTGGGGATCAAACTCGGGTCCTTGCGCCTGCCAGGCAGGCACTTAGCCTGCTGAGCTATCTCCCCAGCCAAACAGGCTGCTTTTTATGGCTTCTTATATTTATTGAATTGGAATGTTATCTCCATTAAGACATTTCTTAAATATTTCCTTCTAATTTTGTCTAACAATAAAAGCAAAAAATAAGTTCGTTTTAAATTTAACTTAAAATATCTGAATGAGAAAAAAAACAGGAAAGAGGCAGGACTGCCTTAGAAAAGGCAATTATTTGTGAAAGATGGCAAATGTGCCATCCAGTATTACTGTTACTGTCAGTACGCGTGGAGGAGCGCAGTGAGCTCCTAGAGAACCGCCCCACAGGTTTTCCTGTTCTGACTTTTCCTTCTCGCTCTGATACCCCTTGGATGTAGGCTGTCTAGGGAAAATGTAACAAGATTGCAGCGGTCTGTGATGGAAATGGGAACTAAGGGAAAGACAGTATGTGAAAATTCTGTTCCGCTTAATTTAACTGTCAGTCTGGAAGTTAACAGTTCTTGCCAGAGGAGTCCTTAGATGAGGCCTGGCGTGGTGGCTGGTCTGCAGCCCTAGCCCTCTGGGAGGCTGAGGCAGGAGGTCACCCAATTGAGGGAGGCCTGGGCATTTTAGTGACTTAGATTAACCATGTCTCCAAGTGAAAAATGAAGGAAGGGCTGTAGATGTGGCTCATTGTGAAGGCGCTGGGCTTGGTCCCTAGCACTGCCAAAAGTTGGGGAGGGGGTCGTTGGTGGGTTCTTCGATGAATTCGATGGGAAGGCATGGAAAACCCTTCACCTCACACTGCAGCTTGGCGCCTCCCTTGCTCTGAAGGAGACCACAACGCCCTCCTCTTCCTCCACGTAGAACAACTTTGCAAATTCAAGTGCACCTATTCCCTCACCCCTGTGATCCCATATGCTGGATTCTAGCGCACATATTTTAATGTTCCTAGGGTCTGCCCCTCATCCGGTCACCACGTTCTCTGGGAGGGAGTCTTTAGGAAAAAGCGAAGGGGAAGTTTGCCGTAGGAATGGAGGTGAAGTGCTGCCAGCGCAGCCCTGTGGGGGCGGGAGAAGTAGGTGAATCAGAATTAAAGCTAGCAAGTCGCGCCTTGGGGTGGGGTAGGGGGGACTGTGGGCTGTAGGTGGCCGGGCTGCACTGTTCCCGCGTCGGTCAGGGGTCTCGGAAATCAGTCCAGCTCCGCAGGCCAAGGATTTTCCACCCGAGTAACCAAGTTATCTTGTATTTCTGGCTGCACTTAGGACCCAGGAGTCAGCCAAGCATTTGGTTAGAGAAGTAGGCAGAGAAACATCTCTCCTTACACGGAAGACCTTCGTCCAAGCCCCATGAATTCCACAGCATTTGTGAGGACACTGGGGGGCGAGACCCTGATAGGGCTCCCGTGGCACTGCCCGCTCCCAGGTACTCAGGAGCAGAAATGCCATGGGTGGATTCCTGGTAGGGTGCTGGTTTTCCTGCATAAATGTTGATTTTTAAGTATTGATGAGTTTTTATTTATTTATTTTTTTTGGTCTTTTTGAGACAGGGTCTCACTGTTCAGTTCAGGCGGGCCTTGAGCTCACTTTGTGGCCACGCTGGTCTTGAACTCATAGTGATCTTCCTGCCTCAGCCTCCTGAGATTTGGGGTGTTTCACCCAGGTGTTTGGTTCTCCTCACGGTCTTTCCTTTTGCATCCTAAATGCCTAAATGTTTACCCAAAGCATTCAGGGGACCTGGAGGTGGGGAGTCCCTGGGATGTCCTGGGTAGGGCTGGGGACACTTGGGGGTGCAGGGTTGTTGTCTTAGTGCTCCATGCGGAAAGTTGGGGGGCCCGTGCGGTAAGACCACGGAGGAACCAGTTTTCTCTCCTCATAATTCAGCCCCAGCGCCTTCTCACCGCCTGGGAGGCGGAAACCTCTGCCGGTTGGCCGGCTCAGATCTGGAGTCTGGAATGTACTGTGTGCTGCTTAAGCCATTTCAGCTCCTCTTTGAGGCCAGAGGAAGATTTCGGCCCTGACCTAGTTACGTGGCTGCTGTGGAAAGTTCCCACTTTTGATCAGAGAAATTCACTTGTAAAGAGCCTATTGAATTCATAGCCATCGATTCATCTTTTTTATTTTTCAAGCTGAAATAATTCTACTTTGCCTCCCAGTTGTTGCTTAGGGGCTATTTTAGTTACTCTTGGTAGCTGAATCTGCAAATACCACAGGGCTTACCTCCTTGGGAAGGATCTACTTTGATTAATTTACCCCCTTGGGTGACATTTCTCAGTTGAGTAGGAGGAAAAAGCGGAACTTAGTTTAACTAGATCAGCCACGTTGGGGATCGGCACTGTGCAGGGCGTGTGTCCATGTGGTTTGCCTTGTTACTTAAGCAAAGGTGTTTCTCAGCTTGGACTTTACTTTTCCTGTAAGAACTTTATGACCAGGATCTTTTTGTCTATGATTGCGTCCGTGTTCTTTTAAGTCAGGTACTGTAGACTAAAGCTCTGCTTTCTGCCAAGTGCAAAATAGAGTAGAATAAAACCATGTGCTTTACATTATAAAAATTTTATCTGATAGATATTCATGTTTTAAAAATCATGATTAATTTCACTGCTTACAGATCTGGCTAATGTGTCTCCATTGCTGAAAAAGTCTCACAACTGCTTGACTTTATGTTTTGTGTCTGTACTTTTCGTAAACACAGTTTGGTTATATTTAAAAAGTATTCCATAAAAACTAGTATGGTGTGGTGGTACACACCTGTAATCCTAGTGCTTGGGAGGCAGAGGCAGGAGGATTGCCATTAATTCAAGGCCAGCTTGGGCTGCACAGTGCTAGGCCACCCTGGGCTGCATAGCGAGACATTGTCTCAAAAAAAAAAAAAAAAGAAAATTTATAGTATGGAATCTTGGCTCTTGTAATCTTAAATCGATTCCCTAAGTTTTCACGTCTATCAAATGGAAATATTCTCAACAATAAATTGCCTTCTAGGGTTGTTTTAGAGATCAGATGAAAGAAAGTATCTGGAAATGTTTTGTAAACTATGAATAATTTATTTTTTATGAATAATAACTACATTATAGAAACAGATTTATTTTAAAACTACAGGTTCGTAGCGTGTGCAGTGCCCATCACTGGAAATACTCAAGAACCTTCAGGATGGCCCAACACATGTCTAACTCAAATTTAAATACCTTTAAAGCATATAGCCTTACCTAGGGGAGGCGGTGCACCCCTGTAGCCTCAGGAGGCTGAGGCAGGAGCATCGCTTGGACTTTGACTCCAGCCAGTGCTGCGTTAGTGAGCCCAAGGCTCATTTAAACTACATACTGAGGCCCTGCCTCAGAAAAACCCCAAGCCATACCAAAAAGAAACTGCGAAGGCTGCATGGCCTAAAGATGAGACACCAGCGCGTTCTGAAATTTAAGTTTAACGAGACGTGAATGAACCTGAAGCAGATTTGGGGGCTTCGGGTTTGGGCTTGGCTTTTGCTGTGTTGAGGAGTGTGCTGTGGTGCCTCAGGCTGTGTGAGCAATCCCGGCCCAGTGTAGCTTCTCCTGGGCGGGTGCGACGTGGCCCGTGACGCAGAACCCCTGACTGTTGCTCCTCACCTTGGTACGGAAACCACGCTCTCTGGACGGAGCTCCTGGCTATCCCTTGCTCCCGGCCATCCTGCAGCCGGCCATCCCTGAGGAGCCGTGGAAAGGGGTTTCGGGGTGTTCAGCAAACTCTGTGAGGGTGGCCGGCCTGGAACCACACCCCAAGAGGCACACATGGGCCCCCAATTCGGGCCAGACCCAGTTCTTTTGCCTTTAATTTATATGACGCTTGTAGTCTGTGAGGTTAAAGAGCTGTGGGCCGGAAGGCAGCTCGGCGGTGGAGCGCGTGTTCAGGCCCAGGCCTGGGTTCAGTCCTCAGCCCTGATGACGGTGATGACGTCGAGCCAGCGTGCGCTGCGCAGGACTAAGGACTGGCCTGAGCAGGCCACTAGGCCACCAGGGTCCTCGCTCTTCTCCTCAGAGTCTGACCCACTGTGGGCCGAATCCTTGCTTCAGGGTGGTCTTTGTATTCCCTTTCTTTCTTCCTCTGATTTTCTTTTGGTGTGTGGTGCTGGGGGTTGAACCCAGGGTCTTCACTCTAAGCGACGTTCCCCAGCCATTTTTAATTTTTCGTTTGAGACAGAGACTCCCAAAGTCTGTGAAATTGTCCGCTTGGCTTAAGTCCTCGGGCTCCTGTTTCTGCCCAGCCGGTTCCCTGAGGCAGCGTGCTGGCTTGCAGGGGGTGCGCCCTGACGCTGAGGGAGTGGCTGGCTTGCAGGAAGGCTGGCTGCTGACAGGCTCCCCGGGGTGCGGGAGGGTGCAGAGGCCTGTACAGAGACGAGACAGCGCGGCCGGCCAGGTGTGGTGCGCGCCGTGGCTCCTGTGGTCCTGGCACCTCGGGAGGCTGAGCCAGGAGACTCTCAGGCGAGAGGCCAGCCTGCGCAGCTTAACCACAGTGAGGCCCTGTCTCAAAATAAAAAACAGAACAGTGCTGGGAATATGGCTGGGCTTCAAGGCCGTAGGTTCAACAACCGTACAGCATTTTGGGATAACTGGAGTGTCATTCCAAGCGCCTCAAATATATAATTTTCTATAAGGTCATAAAAATGGTGGAGGACAAGAGGTTCGTGGTGTCCCTTTCGTTCCACCACCAACCTTTCCTTCCTCTGTTTGGTCCAGAAGTCACGTCGGTGCCGTGCAAGTCTGTGTGGCATGTCGTTCTGGGGGTGTCATTCAGAACGAGAAGCACAGTCATGCTCTTCCGCGAGGACGTGCTGGTTCCACAGCGGACTTAAGTATTTGGCAGGTGCTCAGAGGTGTTTGTTGGATTCACTCCTGGGGTTCAACTTTCGAGTCAACATTCTAGGAATAAGGCGAGAGGAGAGCTGGGGGCAGGAGGGAGCAGGTGTGGCGGGAAGGGGCGTCTGTGTGCTGAGAGCACGCAGGCCAGGCTGCGCGGTGGGCAGGGTGGAGGTGGCCAGGCGGGGGTTCTGTGAGCAAGGAGATGGAGGCATGGGCTGAAGTGGCAGGCGGGCACACTGGACAGCCGAGGCGGAGCCCGGGAAAGCAGCTGTGGAGCCGAGGTAGGACTTGGCCGTGTGGGAGAACTGCCGCCGTTTTAGTGCACTGTCCGTAGGCTACTCCTCCTGTGCCACAAGGACTACGGAGGTGACTGTGTGTATCACACCCGGAAACCACGTGCTGGCTTCCTGAGCGGAACAGCGTGGAGCCTGCGTGGGGCAGGGCAGCAGGGCATCAGGCGGGAGGAATCCTGTGACCAGAAACCCAGGTGCCCATCCAGGTGGTGAAATCGTCTGCGTCCATGAGAGCCAGCCCCAGCAGGATCTCTTCTGCCGCATTGGTGTGCAGATGGTGCAAGAGACGAGGACGCTTGTGGTATGTGGGCCAGTCTCAGACCACCGCATGACACTGCTGTGGCTTTAGAATGCAGGGAGTGCTCCTGTCAGCCACTGTTTAGTCAGGCAGCAGACAGCTGCTGGCGATCACGTTACTGTCTCCTAAAGGGGAGGCGTGCAGCCCTTTCCCCCCAAATAATCAGCTTGACAGTTGAGACCAGAAATGCCAGCGCCACCCTCTTGGCCTTACCTGCCTTACCGGGCAGCCACCAAGCACTAGTAGCGAGGTCTGTGCTTCTGCATGACACCGGCCACCACCAAGTTCGTGGCCAGCTAGGGTTTCCTGTTCAGTTAGGTCTCACCTTCCAGGCAGCAGCGTCACCCCAGTGGCGCCCAGCAGTGTGTGTCTGTGATGGCTTGCTTGCTCCTTCCTAATTCCGAGTTATGGTTTCAAAATGTTTACTTTTAACTTTGAGAAGGTAAGTGTGTTTGTGAGAGCCATGGGAGAGCCCAGAGTTCCCCTCACTTTGCTGGCTGCCTTCCCACCCCGGGTAGCCCTGCCACGCACAGTGGCTCGCAGCGGAGGCGGCCGCGAGGGGAGGCCGCGAGCAGATGAGTGAGCGTGCCTGGGAGCGCAGCGCCTCCCCGCCAGCTGGATAACGTCTGCTCTGTCTCCACTCCCGGGGTGTGGGTGAGTGCTGTAAAATTGCAGGGTGGTTTCTGCTTTGAAATTTAATTTATACTCAGATGTCAGTTCTCAGCGAGAGCCTAGATGCTCGGATAAGAAAGAGCACTTTGGCGCTGCATTCTGCCTGAATTAGTCCTACCTTATCCTTACTTTTAAGTGAAACTTCCTGCTGGCTTTCATGTCTTTGACTATCACATGTACCCTACAATAATAAGAGAATGACAAGCAGTCCGACCAGGGTGCACGGTTATAAAATGTGGAGCAGGAGTTAGCACGTGTAGATAGCAGCCTAGCTAATTCTCGTCGGGGTGAAAGCGGCCTGCTGCTCTGTTGGGTTATGAACATCTTTTTAAAGTGATGTGCTGCTAAGCCTCCAACCTAAGTGAGCTTCAGGCTGTGCAGGCATCTGCGGCTTTGGAAATTTGGCTTGTCGGAGACAGAGTCTTGCTGTGTAGCCCAGGCTGGCCTTGAACTCGAGGAAATCCTCCTGCCTCAGCTTCCCACGTGCCAGATTACAGGCAAGCACCACCACACCCAGCGCTGGTAACTTGGACTAATTTCTCCTTAGCTCAACGACTTTCGGGTATAGGAGTGATGTATCTACAATAGTAATTCCACATTTTAAAAGTCTAGAGGCAGGTGTGGTGGCACATCCCGTAATTCCAGCCCTCGAGAGGCCAAGAAGGAGCACCCTTCTGAGCTCAAGGCCAGCCTGGCCTATGGGATGTGCTCAGGGCCAGCCTGAACTGCATAGTGAAACCCTGTCTTCAGAGAAAGGAAAGCCTGTGACTGGTGCTGTCAGACAGATTGACTGCACCCCACAGACGCAAGCGCATCTTGGCTTTTTCTTCCTGCTTGGATCCAGTGTGCTCCTCTTGCACCCGGCCCTAAACGTTGCTTGGCTTGCTTTGCCTGTTGCCACCTCCTACTGCACTCAGCAGCACTCTCCCCTAGTGCGGAGGGGCTCTTCCCTCAGTGTAGGTGGGGTTGGAAAGGCATTGTGGTCTGAGACACCAGTCTTGGAGTACTGACCCCCCAGTATGGTGACCCAGCTAGGAGCTGATCGGGGCTGCCCTGGCACTTGTGGGATGCTCCTCAGCCCATCTTAATAGTTCAGCAAACTTCTTCTGAAAAGGGTTCAAGAGTGTTTTAGGCTCTGTGGGTTACATTTGTATTCTGCCCTTGTTGAACAGAGCCAGGTACAGTCAGTGCATAAATGAATAAGCCATGGGCCAGCAAGATAACTCAGTGGGCTAAAGCACCTGCTTAGGTAAGCTTAGGCAGCCGCAGGGGAAGGTGGTTCAATCCCCAGCACCACATGCTGTGCCAGCCCCTCCCTCAGGACAGGCTGAGCTATACCCGCCCCCCCCCCAAAAAAAAAGAATGAGCCAAACTTTGCAAAAACAGGCAGCAGGGCCAGGTTGGGCCCGAGGGTCATAGCTTCCTGGTCAGTGTATTTATCGTTTGAAATGGAATGGGGGATGCCATTATAAAACCCTTCAAGTTGGGTCAAGGATCCAAGGATTTTTCAAGTAGCCTTCCTTAGACTGTAACTGCAGACTCTATTAGGCAACAGCTGAGGAGCAGACCTCAGGAATATTTGGGCGTGTTTGCTTTCTGAAGTAGTTGTCCTATATGCTTCGTCTGCCATTTATTTTTGCATGTCACTGTCAATTTGAATTAATACTGGTGACCTAATTGCAGCTACCATCTTTCCCACAAAATAAGACTTGGCTGAAAACAATGGGCCCTGAAAAGTAGAGATCAAAATGCCAGCCCCCGTCAGTTATCCTTGACACACCTGCCTGAAAGAGGAAGCCACGAGCGGGAGCAGAGTGGCAGCAGGTGAGCTAAGGCCAGGCTGGCAGGGCGGATGGTTTTCATCGCTCAGCTTCCAGGCCCATCATTTTCCCCTCAGTCTTATTTTCCAGGCGGTATGGGGTGGACCACTCTTGGAGCTGAAAACTGGGAGGAGTAGGAGAGGCAAGCTCACCTTACATAACCCAGAAGTCAACATTAGGTACCTTGAGAGAAGCCCTGGCAGCTTGGTTTTTAAGATCTTCAATACCAATATTTTGATTCTTAACCTTAGAAAACTTCTCTTTCAACATTGCAGCCATGTGGAATATCTGTTACTGCTGAGGAATTTGCTGTAGTTTCATTGACTGTAGCCCCAGACTTTAGACTATGTATTGCTTTATCTGGGCAGAAAGTACAGAAATCCACATGCAGAATAAAGTGAACTTTATGATCAAGCAGAGTATTGAAGCTGGGAGTAATTAGTATTTAAAAAATGAACCATCAGCATTAATAAATATTGAATTCTGAGAAAACCATTTTGCAGTTTGCCTCGAGTACTGAGGGAATTTGATTGACTTCCCATTTAAAAGTGAGGGTTGTTATTTTCCCCCTCATGAACAATATTTGTTGAGAGTCACTGGTAAATTATTAATCTGCATCCCAGCATTTCATGTTTGAAATACCAGTCCACCCTGTCTGTAGGGATTTGATCTCACGCTGTGATCAGCAGAGGGTTCTGGGAAGTGAGAATAGCTGTGGTTTGCTCTTTTAAAGACCTTCAGAGAGAATAAAAAAGGCGGTGGTTACATTCAGGAAGTCAGGCTGCTCGGTGTCTGACAGCTGGCAGCTGCTGTCCCAAGTCATCTGATGGCGCCAACCTGGAAGGAACACTGCATTGCGGGAACATTCGGGTGGGCTTTCCCACCTCCTGTGTGCTTTCCAGAGGTCCTAGAACACCCTTAAAGTGTTCCTGCAGCCCTTCTGAGCAGATGTCCAAATCGCTTTTGGTTTGGAGCCAGTCCAGATGTTCTGAGGCCAGCTCTCCTTTCTCCACCAGCGTGCATGTCTTGAGTTGCTATTTGGCATCTAATGAAGCAGACTGGCCCTAAGGTTCTTGGGCTGTCTGGCCCTGGCTGCACGCCTCTTCCAGCCTAGTCCTGTATTGGATGGGGGTTAGAACAGGACCACTTTGGGGCTGCTTGCAGATGCAGGGGTGCAGCACTCCGACCTGGCATGAAGTCTCCTCCCCTGCGAGTTCCTGGGATCGGGAACCCTTCCTCGCCTCCGGCGCTGCCTCTGGCACTGCGAGGAGCTCACTGGACATCCCTTCTTACTCTTCTCATTAAGCATATTTACACACTTATTATTTGTCCCAGTTGTCCTTAGTCTCAGGCTGTACTGCGAGCCCTTCTCCATACCTTCTGTGAGTGACTGGAGACTTGCTGAAGCAGGCTGTGCCGTCGTGGACAGAGCATCCATCGCAGATCCTGTCCGACTGGCCACGTGCAGGCTGCTGCATCCCTTGAGCGGGCTTCCTCGTCTCTGAGCTGGGCTGCTGGAGCTCGGCTAAGAGGTGAAGCAGCGATGGCTCTCTGCTTGGGCATTCTAGGATGGGCAAGAAGGCATCCCACTGCCTCTCCTCCCTGCAACTCCTGGAGTGTTTTCATAGCCTAAATGCTTAGCCTGGAGCTCCCTGCAGACAGCACGGAAAACCCTCTGTCCAGGGCTCGGTGTGTCTAGCAGGTTTGTCATAGTCTGGATCTCCAGATACTGGAGTCGTGCTTCCATAACTGGTCTTCCTAGAACCTCAGGTCATACTAAGTGGAGAGTTACCCACCCACCCCACACACCCCCGCTGCTGCTGCTGCCGCCTCAGCCACCACTGCCACCACCGTGTCTGGAGTTCACTGAGGTGGTCAAGTGAGCCCGCTGGCACCTGGGTGGCATTCTTGTCTCCTGCGGGATCTCTCGCAGCCCACTCTCTCGGGATGGCTCAGGACTGAGCAGAAGGCAGTTCCCGTGCATGTGTTGCTCTGCCCCACTCCTGCCTCTGGTCTGAGCAGAGGCCAACTCCTGCGGGCCCTTTACTGCTCAGGGAGTGTGCAGGGGCCAGGCTTGCTCCCCCGCTGCTGGCGCCGTCACCTGGCCCGTGCCAGCCTGCTGGGTGGGACTAGGAATTCCCTCGACCTCACTCCCATGCCAGGGACAACAGCTTTGCCGTCACTTCTACCCTGTAAGGATACCTCGAATCTGACAGCTTTGTCTGGGTCCCCTGCTGCCACCCTCACTGGGGGACCAGCGAAGGTGAGTGTGGTCCAGGATGGCATGGGTGTCCCACTAGTCCCACCTCTACCCTTGCTCTCTAGCTGCTGTGTAGTGGTGCTGTTTGTAAAGTAACCACATGCAAACATCTGTATAATATTTACTGTGCATAGAAGGGACTATCTGAGACTAGATTTCCTGGAATATTCCAAAATGCCTTTTCATGTAAAGATTTGATGTGCTAGGGATGGAAGCCAGGGCCTCTTGCGTACTAGGTAAGGGCTGTTCCACTGAGCCACTCTCCTGGCCTGACAAAAACACCTTTTAAAAACATGATGGGAATGTAGCTCAGCGGTGGAGCACGTGCCGTCTGGGGCTCAGCCCTTAGCAGGTTGACCCAGGCAGGGTGCTGGATGATGCGTGCTTGGGAGTGGGAGCGGTGGAAGGCGGGCTGCGGGCTTCTGCTCAGGGCTCTGAACTCGGTGAAAGAACCGAGTAGGGCAGTACTCCCCAGAAAAGGGAAATGGTACCGCTGTGGCTCTCCTTCTAAGATCCCACACAGGGATCCCACCGTGTTTCAATTCCTAGAAGTCTGGTGGACAGGATTGTCCTTAGTGGTGTCCTGATTGGCTGTTTCACAAAACCTTTTTTATGCATTATGAGGTGGGCGGGGTGGTGTTGGCCACTTAGCCACCGAAAGACTTTGTTTTTCTTTTTGAGACAGGGTTTCATTGTGAAGTTCAGGCTGGCCTCGAACTCACAAGGATCCTCCTGCCTCACACGATCTCTGCCAGTGAGCTACTTCCTTCATTCCTGGATGCTTTTCATTTGTTAACCAGTGTTCTTTCTGCTCCATTGATAAGGGAAGGATCTGTGTTACAATTACATCATTTTTAATTAGAGCACAGCTATAAAAAATGGAAGTAGTAATGCATATTTTATCACAAGCGGAAGATCCATACACAAAAATAGAATGATACAATCATGAAATGTAAGCCTGTTGTGTGGGAGTCAGTTGGGCTCAGTACATTTTTAAAAAATCAATTGCTGTCATCTGTTTGTGACATTGAAAAATAGCTCGTGGCGTCGGCTTGAAGGTGGGTTCAGGCTGACCACCCAAGTAATTCTACTGTGCGTTTTTCCAGAGGAAGTGAGAATTATTTGTTTGTAAGGGAAATATATAGAACTCTGGGTTTTTTCTTTTTCTTGCTCTCTTCCTTTTTTTTTTTTTTTTTTTCTTTGTTTCAGTCCTGATCTTAAAGATGTTAAACCCAGAGCCTCTGTACTGAGCTACACAGCATCTCCACCGCCCATGCTGAGTCCTCAAAGCCAGATTATTTTGTTTTTTTTTTATTTTGGATTTTTTTTTTTTTTTTTTTGATTTAAGCACTTGACAATGAAATGTGCCGAAATATTTGGGGAAACATTTGGGTTTGGTTAGATTTTGGTGTTGACTTTCCTTTGGACATTATTTGAAAATTTCCACCTGTGGGCCTCACCTGCTCTCAGAAGATCTGGAACTGCCCCAGCCCTCCTTCGGGTTCACTGGAGGGCCAGCTCATGGGCCCTGGAGATCGGAGCTAAAAAGGGCAGAAAGGTCACACCATGTCTGCTCTTGGACACTGAGATTGCGGAGGCCAGTCCTCACAAGTGCGAGGCTAGCCCGCGCCTACGCAGGCCCGCTACTGGGCTGGGAGGTTCGGGGCACAGCACTTTCCCCAGCCTGGGCCAACTGAAGGTGGAAACGTGGCTTAATTTTGATTCTAAAACGATAAAAAGGAAATGCTCCATTCATTTAAAAAATAGCAGAATACCTAATGGAAAAGTGCTGTTAACATGACGAGGCCTGGGCATTGCCCCGTGTTCCCCTGTAGTGCTTAGTTTTTAGAGGATGTTATTGGATTATACTGTCAGCCTGCAGACAAACCTTGAATTGAAAAATACAGACCATCTCAACTAGCGGTTTGCAGTGGAGACAGGTGCCCTCGGCTGATGTCACCGCCCTCTGGCAGGGACTTTCCGGGCATTTAAGGTCGTTTCTACAAAATCCTGGCTGTGTCATTTGGAGAGCGTTTTTCCTCCTAATAATGAAAGAGAAATCAAGCTAGTTTAAGTTGGTGAACCCTATTGAAAGGATAACTCCTCAGCCAAAAGTCACTTTAAAAAAAAAAAAAAAAAGCTTTAGGATGCTAAAAATAAAAGCAAATGCAACCAGAAGTTTTATAAATAGGAAATTACTCATAATTGAGATAATCTGGACCTTTCTTAGTGCCTGCATCACTTCCTAGCTGAAGGAAGGCCCTAAGGAACGCTTTTGACCCCTTTAGGAAGTTTGGCTGGGTCTCACCGCTGGGTTGTCCTTCTAGAAGCCACGGGCGCCCATGGCCTGGCTCACTGTGTTCCTGTTGGGTGCTCACTGGGGGGGGGAGGGGAGAGGCACGGGGTGGGGGGCACATCTCTCCCTCCTGCAGGCTCTGGGGAGGAGAATCTTGTCTTGAGCTTGGCGAAGCTTCCCCACCTCCTCCGGTGGCCCAGTCAATAGTTGGCATCTTCCCTGCCCCTCTTGCCTGCCCCGATCGGGGAGTTGATGTCTACATGGCTCTGGGTTCCTCCCTCCCCAGGCTACGTGAGCATTTCAGACTTCAGAGACGCTTGGCCAAGCCTCGCGTGATCCGGGCTGCGAGGCCCAGAAGGGCTGGGCTCTGGGTCCAGAAACGAGGCGGGTTGGCTTCTTTCTTTCTCTCTCCTTTAATTTCACTTTTCAAAATAGAGAGATCACTTTTAGGCTCGTAATTCTCAAGGCAGTTTGTAGTGTAAATAAACGCGACCTCCTTCGACTGTTTCTTATGTAAAGGTGACACAAGAAGCATCTTTTCTCCGTGTGCACATGTACACTTACAGCAGCGCAGCATGCAGCCGCTGGACCTCGGGGCAGCTCATGTGCCCAGGCCAGTGGACAGAGGAAATGTGGTGTTTCAGGATGAACGTGGGGCGGCTTTAGGTAAGTGGGTCGCTTCCAGGCCGTATTCGTCAGTGAAATAAATCAGACATGGCTTTTTTTTTTTTTAATTTTTTTTAAACATTTATTTATTGTGTGTGTGTGTGTGTGTGTGTGTGTGTGTGTGTGTCCAGCTCAGCCCACCAGGGGGGCGGGGCTGGCTGGCATGTGGTGCTGGGGGATCGAACCGCGGTCCCTGTGCTTTGCCACGCTTGTTCCAAGTAGGTGCTTTAGACCACTGAGCCATCTCACCAGCCCCCAGACACGGCTTTTCATATCTCTGGGAAAGCTGAAGTGGGAATGAGGTAGGTATTGGGAGGCAGGAAGAATGTGTTCGAATGGGAAGGGGAATTGGGGAGGAGGAGACAGGGAAGGGAGGCAAGAGGGGTTTCAAGGAAGAAAGCCGAAGGAAAAAGATGGAAGCAGCTTCTCACGAGGGGAGGGGAAGAAGGGCAGGCGGGAGGGACAGAAGAGAACTCAGATGCGCTCTGTGCACGTGACACCCCCACCGTGAGCCGATTGTTCTGTGCTGCAAACGTGCACCATGGAAGAGAGAAAGGGTCAGGGACAGAGGAGGGGAAGGGGCAGCAGGCCCATCCGGGAGATACCTGTCTTCCGTGGTTTTGGGTTACAGCTTTCCCTTGTCCTGAAGTCCTTCTGATGATCTCTGGTGTTTCTCCCTCGAATATTTCCTGTGATTAAGAGTGCATTCATATATAACAAAGGAGTCTTCCTGTCATAGGCAGCTATAGTGTATAGAAATCTCAGGGCAACTGTATTTCTTTTACTTTCATTTTTTAAATTCAATTTAAAAAAAAACTTTATGAGCCCTTGTGTGTCCTACACAAAGCCGCCTTCATCGTGAGGAGAGGGCAGGTGCGTATCCCATGCCTTTTTACATCTGTTTCCCCTCCCTCCATTTATTTTCTTTTGAAATTGGAATAAATGTGTTTGCCACAGAAACTCCATGGCTGAGCTAAGATTGGTTTTTGTGACGTTGTCTCTCGCGGCCTGGTTCCTTGCCTGGCCCAGCCACGCGAGTCTCTCTCACCGCTACTGCGACTCACTGTCCTCTGAGACTTGAGGTGTCCGGAGAAGAGGGACAAGCAGTCACACACCTGGCTTCCGGCCCGTGCGTGGCCCTGGCACCTTCCTCGCTGGCCTTCTCCTTACGTGGGGCACAGTGCCTACTGCCGTCTCATGGAGACTTGCGAGAACAAACCTCGCGGGCGGACATGGAGCTAAGGCAAGCGCTTAGCTTCTGGTGGTGGCCTGGTAGCTCCTCACCCCCAGTCTCGACCAATGAAACAGCTTCCTCCTCTCTAACGGCCTGACTTTTCTTGTCCTTGGTGTGTGTTTGCAGGCTCCAGCAGCTCCTTTCCCTGTGGGGAGCTGGTCCGTGAGCCTAACCCAGTGCTCAGACGAGGGAAGCTGCGATATGTAGGCATGTCTGTTTCTTTCCCTCAGCATTGTGGCCTCGAGGGGAGCTGTTCTCCCACAGGCGACTCCATCGTACCCTCCGTGTGGCAGCCACGTGCGCCAGTGTGCACAAGCACCACGCCTCCGTACTCATTCTTCTGTTGATGGACAGACGGGCTGCCGCCAAGATTCAGCTGGTAGGAGCTGTGCCTCTGTACTCAGGGTGTGCGTGCATCCGCTGCTGTGGTAGGAGGCCTTAGCTCTTTAGAAGGATGCCTAGGGCTGGCGAGGTAGCTCAGTGGTCCCAGCCTGCCCAGCAAGTGCCAGGACAGGGTTCAATACTTGGTACTGTGTGCTGTGCCGCCACCCAAACCGTGCTGGGGAGGCTGAGATAAGAGGATCGCTACGAGTCCGAGCTGCATAGGGAGACCCTGTATCATAGAAATAAATAACACTTAAAAAAAAAAATGGATACCTAGAGGAGGGTAGTTGGGTTGAGCAGAATTTCTGGTGTTAGCCCTTGTAGAGGCTCCATGGTGGTCGCGTAGTCTGCACTCCCACCAGCAGCGCACGGCGCCCTTTCGCCTGCAGCCTCTAGTGCTGGCTGTGGGTTTCTTGGTGACAGCCATTCTGTTTGGGGTCAGATGGAATCCCAGTGCTGCTTCAGCTGGCCTTGCTCTGGAGGCCAGCACGTTGGGCGTGTTTCATGTCTTTATCAGCCCATTGAGTTCTCCTTCTGTGAAGCACCTGTAACTCGTAATTGCTATGAATGGCCACACGAGTATCCTGGTCCGCACTTTTGAAGCCCTGATGTAATCTTGGGGGATTCAGTCTTTTGCGTGATTTCTGTGTCAGATCACCGAGCGCCAACCCTCCTGTCCTCTGGTTCTTGTGACTCCCTCACTCTACAAGTTAGGAAGTGCCACTGCTCGTTTCCTGGCCTTTAGCATTTCCAGGACCGCGTGGTGGGAAAAGCCGTGCCGTAGTGGTCGTCTGCCTGTGTTCAGACCCTAATCCCATCGTATGCAGAAGAGGATGGGAAGAACTAAAGCATCGCGAGGCTTCTGTTCTCTGCACACAGAGCAGCCCTAGCCGGAAGGCGTGCACTCCACAGCCTGAGACGCTGCGAGCACCCGCAGGACCCCCACTCCTGGAAACGCCACACCCGACCCCACATGAGGGTTGCGGTGAAAACACAGGTGCTTTAGTAAAAGGCTGTGTCGGGTCACCCCC
>NW_004524602.1:16545416-16571032 GCF_000260255.1 Octodon degus
GGCCGTGTGTACAAGGGGTACGCGTCCCAGCTCCACCTCGTCGCACTGTGCGGTTGCCAGTACGCCAGCGTCTGGAGAAGGTCCTGATTCGAGAACCCGGACGGCTGAGGCAGTTGTGGTCCCGGCACTTTGGATCCTCTGGGTCCTGAGCCCAGCCAGCATGGCGAGTAGCTCGACTGCTTCCGGCGATTGTTGGACGATGATGCAGGACTAGAAAAGAATCTCCGCAGGGTTGCGGCTCCCCCAAAGCCTTCCTTAAGTGCCAGTTACATGCCGTGGCCCCTTTAGCTCATTCACACGTGGTGGCCACGAGTGTGTGACACCCCAGCCCTGATGACACAGCTCTTGGTTAAGGTCCTCAGTGGCTGACCCCCCACTTGCCCCGAGATGGCTCTGAGCTCTTCTTCCTGCCTGCGTTATAGCAGCATCTCTGCTGTGACATGGGCCGATTCTAGAACCTCCGCGCCGGCCCCCACCCCGGTACAATGGGTAGAATAATAGTGCCCACCCAGCCTTCCAGAGGGCCTGGCTAGCCACGAGGGTTCTTCGCCCCACTGTAGCCTCTCCTCATTGCTCTGTCTGGCCTCCCCTTCTGGCCAGGGCAAAGCAGCGAGCAGGAACTCCATCCGTACCCACACTTCCCATGGGCCCTGCCCTTTGGGAGGCAGACGGAGCCTCCTCTGGCCACGCTGCTCTCAGCCAGGCAGCTGCCTGCATCTTCATCCTTGTGCGCCCGCCCAGCTGTGTGTTGTGTTGTTTTGTGCTCCGGGGATGAGTCGCAGGGGCTCCCAGGCAGGTGCTTCCAGGCTGCACCCCTGCCCGCCACACATTCTTTATGGATGCCCCTTTATTTCCTTTCTTTCAAGAAAGGGTCTCCCTGGGTTGCCCAGGCCTGCCTGGAGCCTGCCAGGTGGCCCCACCCAGCCAAGATAGAACCCCCGCGGTGTCCTGTCTCACACCATCTCCTCTGCTGGGTTTGATGGTGAATTTGGGATTTGCCTGGAGCATCTTGCAGGGGGTCAGCACTCTCCTCCAATTAAGTTCTTAGTAAAGGGCGGGGGGTGTAGCTCAGTTTCGCAGCACCTCCTGGCAACGTTGTGAGTTTGATTCCTCATCCAAAAAAGGGCATAGTTTGATTCTTTGCCAGGCATGGTGGTGCACACCTGTAATCCCAGTAGTAGGGAGGCTGAGGCAGGAGGATCACTGTGAATTCGAGGCGAGCCTGGACTACAAAGTGAACTCAAGACCAGCTTAAAATGCACATTGAGGCCCTGTCTCAAAAAGACAAATTAGGTAAATGAATAAATAAATTCGTAGTTACAAGCTCTCCCCCTTTGTCAGTTTTTGGGCAGGAGAGGGGGAGAGGTATATCGTGTCCTGTGAGGCTTCTGTCAAGCTGGTGGAACTGCTTGGTGCCTTGTCTGTTTGCCTCTGGACTGTGAGCTGCGCTAGGGCAGCTAAAGGCACTGCGGTGATCGTCTCTGCCCCCCAGTAGTCCCAGCACGTTTGCTGCGTAATGGGTACTCAGTGCTGGAGGGATGGAGTGAGGGAGGGAGGGATGGGATGGGCGGGTAGCTGGAGGGAGGGAGGGATACATGGGCGGATAGATGGAGGGGTGGAGCGAGGGAGGGAGGGATGGGATGGGCGGGTAGCTGGAGGGAGGGAGGGATACATGGGCGGATAGATGGAGGGGTGGAGCGAGGGAGGGAGGGATGGGATGGGTGGATAGTTGGAGGGAGGAAGGGATACATGGGCAGGTGGATGGAGGGGTGGGACGAGGGAGGGAGGGATGCATGGGCGGATGGATGGAAGGGTGGAGCGAGGGAGGGAGGGATGCATGGGCAGATGGATGGAGGGGTGGAGCGAGGGAGGGAGGGATGCATGGGCGGATGGATGGAGGGGTGGAGCGAGGGAGGGAGGGATGCATGGGCGGATGGATGGAGGGGTGGAGCGAGGGAGGGATGCGGGGAGCAGGACCGGGATGTGCAGGGCTCCTTCTCACATATCGAAGTTATAAACGTCGATGCACCTTTCTCTGCTTAGCAGAGAAGCCGGTTGTAGTGAGAGTGCTGCCCAGCAGTCAAAGATACTCCCGGGCCTCTGAGGCTGTTTACTTGGGTCTGCTGCTCAAAAGCCATGGGAGGTTGGTAGCATGTAGAAGCTGGCTCTTGGCAATGTGACCTTTCAGAGCTACATGGGCCGATTCCAGATTTATTTGCCTACTATAGCTTGAGTTTTTAGCGTGCATTATTTGCTTTGTATGTGGTCTTCCTTATCTAGCACAGGGCTCTCCTGGAACTGTTGAGAGGAACTGCTAAGGGTGGGCCTTCTCCCCTTCTTCTTCCTTCTCCCTCTTCCTCCCCTTCCCTCCTCCCCTCCTCTCCTCCCCCTCCCCCTCTTCTTCCTTCTCCCTCCCCCTTCCCTTCCCCCTCCCTCCCCTCCCCTCCCTTCTCCCCTCCCCCTCCTCCCCTCTGTTCTTTCCCCCCCTCACCATGGCACTGCTGGGAAGTGATTGCTGCCCACATAGTTTTTGGCAGCCTGGGGTGGGTTAATTAGCATCTGGCCTCCAGCCTGGCATGCAGACCCTATTCTTTTTGTAATAGTGCTGGCTGGCAGTGGAGGACAGATGCCCCGTTCTGCTCTCCAGGACTTTTATGAGGTCAGGTCACCTTGGCAAGGACTCAGGGCAGTGACTTGGCTTCAGTGAAGCTCGCCACAGCTGCCCTGTGACTGGGTGGAGTGGCCACTGTCCTGGCCACACTGAATTCTTAAGATGGTGAGACAGCACCGTGCTCTGGCCCAGGAATTTCTCCTTGGCTTCTTTCTCTTTTTCTCCTCCCTCCATCCCTCTCTCCCGCTCCTTCCTCATCCCTCCCTCCTTCACCCTCCACCCTCTCCTCCCTCCTTCCCTCATCCCTCCCTCCTTCCTGCCTTCTCTCCCCTCCCCCGTTTCCCTCCATCCTCCCTCCCTCCCCCTCCTGTCCCTCCCCTTCCCCTCTCCTTTCCCCTCCATCCCTCCTGCCCTCCCTCCCTTCCATCCTGTGCAAGTTTGCTGGCTTGCCAGCTGTACCCTGCTTGGGATCCCCGTGAACCAGGCCACCCTGGTACTGGCTCACTGCAGTGTGTTCCTTGGCGAAGACTCATCTAAGTGTGCCAGTATTATTTTTATTTATTTTTAATTATTGATTTCCTTGGTTTTTTGAGATAGATCAGGCTGGCCTTGAGCTCACTTTGTTGGCCAGAATGGTCTCCATCTCACAGTGAGCCTCCTGCCTCAGCTCCCACGTGCGGGGATTACAGTCCACGCACCACTGTGCCTGGCTGATACTTTTATTAAAGTAGCAGCGCTGAGGCATTGCTTGTGATCACAGAGGGGCCGAGAAGGAGATCACGCTGAGGTTGTGAGCGGGCACACAGGTGTGGGCACATCAGTGTTGCTCGTACCCGCCCCGTTTTACACACGAGGAAGCTGAGGCCCAGACCACTTAAGTAACTTGCCCAGTGGTTTTCTTGGCAGATGAGGGCTCCCCCTTTTTTCTAAGAGACTGGCAGTTCTTTATTTGGATGGGGACAGCAATCTGTAGCTGAAGATGCAGAGGGAGAGGAGGAGGCTGGAGTCGGGTGCTGAGAAGGGCTTCGGGGCGTGAACGAGCTGAAGCATCCGAGGCTGCCCACTGCCCAAAAGGGAGGCATCCAGGTGGCTCTAGGGGCTTGAACAAGGGGGGTAGCGGGACCTCTTCCCAACCAGAAGCTTCCTTTAAAAATTGAGCTAGTGTTTAAAAGTCAGATTCCACAGAAAAGCGAAGGTTTCCGGCTTCTTGAGAATGGGACCTGGCACCTCTGAGCCCTCCTCCCCAGTACTAAGCGCAGGTGTGGGACGGCTGTCCTGCCTCCTCCACTCTGTATCTGCTGGGGTGGGGGCTCACGTGGAGTGCCTCTAGAGCAGAGCTCAGCTTTGGCACCCCCAGCTTGTGGCCGGGTAGTCTCTGTCGTGTGGTCTGTGCTGAGCGTGGAAGGTGACTGGCTGCATCCCTGGTCTCAGCAGCACCTCCCGAGTGTGACCAGCCACGAATCCAGACCCTGGGAAGTCTGGCAAAGTCACCTTCTGGAGAAAGCCACTAGCTGGGTAGCACAGGAGCGTGAGTCTTTCCACTGTAAATCACTGATCTGCCTTGGGCAGGGTCTTCGGTGGCCTAGTGGCAGCGCGGCATTGGCTGTCATGATCACTACCTGCTGCAGATAGAGGACCAGGGCAGCCACTGCTGCTCATCCCAGGACGCGAGCCAGATAGATGCTGAAGGTGCTGGGCACACACAGCCCTGCGGGGAGTGGCTGCTCCCCAGGAGACCCTTTGTATCTGTTGTTTCCGTGAAGTTGCGGCTGAATGCACAGGGGGCCCAGAAAGAAACAAGACTGGAAGGCAGGCCTCTGGAGCCCACCCATGTACCTTCTGCCCCCTCCCCCCACTGCCGCCCCTGTGCAGCCCAGGGAGACCAAGGAAGGAAGCCATGCCGTGAGGCACTTTGCAGAGCAGGGCGGCTGGGCAAGAGGCCCTCCTGGGCCTGCTCCACGCAGTCCTGGAGGAGCCCAGCCAGCAGTCCTGGAGGAGCCCAGCCATTGCGGTCTCTCTGGGTTTCAAAGGTGCCGAAGAGTTAAGTCATTGTCACCATTTCCTGTGGCACAGAAAGTCCCAAGCTACAAATACCGTCCATGCTTCCTGCTTTTAGACTTCCAAGGAGCTTCCCCTCCCCTTCTCCTTACAGTTCATTTTGATTCCACCTACTTTTCTCTTCGTAAGTGTGCTGGCCAGACACGGAGCCCTAGTTTACTGGGTGAGGGGCTGCGCAGCCAACACAAAGCCAACCCAAGCCCGCCTTCGTCGGGCAGGACTGCTGTGCAGGGAGCGGCTGGTCTTGCGCAGAGGCCCGAGGTGCCCGAGTGTGCAGGCCTTGTCATGGCGTGGGGAGATAAGTGACTTCTGTCCACAAAGTGGTCCCCCAAAGATATCGGGGCAGGGCAAGTACCATGGCTGTGTCTAGGCTGTCATTATTTCTGTGTCCCCGGGAGCCACAATTAAATTACTGTCTGCACCTTCCCAGCCTCTTGTCCCAGGGGACCTTGACGTGAGCCCTCTGCTGCTTCTAGAATAACAGCTTTTCTAGGTCTCTCTCGGTCCTCTATCGAGTGACCTCCTGGCAGTCAAATGGCGCGTGTATGTCCAGTGTCCTTGCCTTCCTGGGCCCCTCCTTCAGGGTGTGTTAAGAACCACGTGAAGCAATTCTAGCCAGAAGACATGCGTCTTCTGTAGGGGCAGTCTGAGCTTCTTTGCAGGGCATCTTCCCAAACGCCCCACCGTAGCCGGAGCATCCCAGAAGCCCTGTTAGAGCACAGGGTGGTGGGCATCTCTTCCAGCAGCTCTGGGGAGAGGCCTGGGGCTCAGCATCTCTAATGCCCTCTTGTGACCTTGCATAGTTAAGAGTGCAGCACTAAGGGCTGCAGGTAGAGTTTAGAGGTGGAGCACTTACATTGTGTTTGTGAGGTCCGGGGTTTAAGGCCAGCCCCAGAAAACAGTGAACATAGTAAGACTGGCGCCGTACACTCGAGACCCTCCAGCCCTGGTAAGGCACGTCCCTCTGCGTCTGGTCCTTTGTGTGGCCCCTGGAATGTCCCCTTCCTCCTCTGGCTAAGCCACCTGCACTCTCCAGGGCCAAACAAAGTCCCCCGTGCTCCAGGGACCCTTTCCTGATGTGCAGCAGAGTTCACTGACCTCTCTGAACACCTGCAGTTTGTAAAGTGAGTCCTAAGGTGTCGCCTTGTGACATGCAAAGCGTGGTGGGCGTGCTCCGCCTCCCTCCCCCAACCCTTGGTAGGTGAGGATGAGCCTGACTTGTTACTTCCACTGAGTAGATTCAACCAACTACAGATAGAAAACATTCAGGAAGGACAGCTGCGTCGGTACTGAGCTCCTAGAGGCTTCTTGCTCATCATTCCTCAGGTGACAGCAGCCACAGGGCAGTAGGTGTCACAAGTAAGTGGTCAAGAGGGGCACCTGGGTACATGCAGATGTTCCCTTTCGTGGAGGAATCTGGGCATCCTTGGATTTGGTAGCCACAGTGGTCCTCCATGGTCACCAAGGCGCAGAGCTGAGTGCATTGTAGATGTCTTGATAATTCATTGAACAAAGACTCAGTCATTCCAGGGAGGAAAGAGAGGCTCACTTACCACCAGCCAGCAGGACCTGGTACCCAGGACCCTGTAGACGCCCCACACTGTGCTTGTGCTGCGGGTGCCACAGACCCAAAGCCATGCCCCCCACCCCTCCTAGCCCAATTGGTGAGCAGCCTCTGTCACCTGCCCAGTGTCCACAGTGCCCAGGGACACTTCCTGGACTGCAGGGTAGTGTGGTGACTGGCAGGCCGAGTAGGGGAGAGACATGGAGGGGAGGCAGACGGCAGGCAGCCTGGGCAGGCCAGGTGGGGCCTGAGAAGGAGGGGCGTGGTCATTGTCCTGTGGTGAAGGGAGGCTTTTCAACCAAGGGAATGACAACCAAGGGCTGCAAGGTTTCCATAGTTCTGGAAAGGCCGAGAACTGTGATCCAAAACCAGGGCATCAGCAGGGCCATGTTCTCTCAGAAGCCACCTGGGGAGACCCTGCTGGGGCACCGTGGTCTTCCCTCAACCCCCGAGGCACACAGGCAGAGGAGCAGCAGCCATGACCAAGCAGGCAGGAAGCTGCAGGCTTCCTTTCCCTTTTGATTCCATCCAGGCTGCAAACCCATTGGTTGGCGTCGCCCACAGCGGGCTGGGTGTCCTCCTTCTCTAAGTCCACTGCCCACACACAGAACTGTGCTAAGCTGATGAGTGGGCTCAGGTAGCACCATATGCGTGAGCCAGCTGCTCCAGAAGCCCTGCCGAGGGCACATGAGGGCGTGGGGGGCCTCCGGATGCAAGCCGTGAGGGCACCCACTGTCTGACAACACAGCACAATAGAAAACCGGAGTCTGCGGGTCAGAACAGCTGAGTGCAAGCGTTGGGGAGGTTTTGTTTTCCAAAGGGGGTGTGGTGTCTGGGCGACACTTTACTTCCGAGAGCCCGATTCTCTCAGCGGTGAGGTCACCTGCCCCGTGCTCAGGGGACTCTCCTGTGGCCCAGCAGCAGTGCGCCCCACACCCTCCCCGCTCCTCTCCAGTTTCCCTCCCTTCTTCCAGGTTTTCTGAGCCTTAGGCCTAGAGCTCTTTCTGCCATTCTGTCTCTGTGGGAACAAGATGTAAACAAGATTTTAACTCAGCTCCTCTGGAAGGCTTGTTTCTAATTCTCCGGAATCAGTGGCAAGTGGCCAGCTCACCCATAGGGCTCAGCTAGGGGTCTCGGGTTGCAGCAAGAACACCCCTGGGGCAGAGGTGAGGGGACGGCAGAAGTGAATGTGAGCTGGAGCCGTCCTCCACTGTCCTGTTCCCACGCTGGCCACCGTCCCTGCTGTCGCTGTCTGTCACTCTCTCATCCTCCCGGAGGCCAGGGCCCACATGCAGCTGCTGGCTGCTCTGGCCAGAGAATTGACACTGAGTGCTACAGAGGTCCCCAGAGAAAGACTAGCCCCAGGCAACCAGCGGCCACCAGTGCTGTCCACTGGGGCTTATTTAAGCTGGACTGAATGCCCTCGTTAGGCGCCCCCTCCACCTAGAGCTCTTGCCCTTGCCGCCCACTTAGATCCTTCCTTCAAATCCCCGCCCCACATCTTTTATTTGGAGACAGCCCACAGAGCATCGGCCCTGGGTGCGCTGCACCACTGCCCCAAGGAGGGAAGCAGGCAGGGAGGCCCCGAGGCCGTGCAGCGTGCAGGCACTCCTGGGAGCCGTCCTCCGCTTTGTACGGTGCAAGTGCTTTTGCCAGTGTACAGGATACGGTGAATCAACAGTGCGAAAGATGCCACGAGTCTTTGTACAGACGAGGCATTTTTGTGCATCTAAGCCACTCACGGGTTTAACACTTGAGGCTTTGCCAGCGTGTGAGGTGACTCCTCGCAAGTTGCAGTGTGGCCTCCCTTCGCTTTTCTCCCACAAATACGCACCTCTCAAATGAGGATGGAAAGGAGTGAAGCGATGAAATCATTAGATAAAAACGTGAGTGCCCCATCATCTACCAGGCAAAGTTTGCTCAGTGTCCCTTGTACCCTTACCAGTGGCCCAGGGACAGAGGGGAGGTGCAGGCAGGAAGGGGACAGCTAGCAGCGAGCTGTGTCCCTGGAAAGACCACCGGCATAGTGTAAAACGATCAGGGGGCACAGGAGAGGGCTGGGGACAGGCGTGTCCAAGGCGGATGCTGGCAAGGCCACCTGGGCTGGGGTCCAGTCCGTCACTTCCGTGGGAAGCCCTGCCCCTGCACAGCCGTATGCACCGTTCTGCCCCCGGCGCCCGCGGTCTGTGTTTCTCGCCCACCTGCTGTGCTGGATAGGCCAGGCCTTGTCTGTTAAGGATCCTGCAGCTCTGGGTGCTGTTCTGCTGCCGCAGGGCATGCCCCGTCTTTGCAGGCCAGCAGCTTCTAATGTGGGGCATGGGGAGGAGGACCGCACCTGCCCTCCGGTTGGGATGTGCCTTGCAACACTCCCTGCCCGCCTCCCTCAGCCCCCACCTCGAAGCTAGGAGCCCGAGAACGAGGGCCGGCGAGAAGCCACAGAGGCTGTACCTCGGGCAGGGAAGCCCCCGGCCCAGGCAGCCCTTCGCAGGGGCCAGTCCCGCAGACGCGCTAGAGGAAGAGGCGCAAGATTTTTAGTTCCACAGAGTGAGGGATTCATCACAGTCGTGGTAGCAGGTCCCCTGCCTCTGTTCTTCATGGCACCAGGACGTGGTCTCACGCTCCACCCTCCATGGCTGGCCTGGTGCCCACAGTGAGGCCACCCAGGACGAAACAGTCTCACAGGACGCCAGCTGCCGTCAGGGTCACGCCAGAGCCATGGCAAAGTGGGACAAAGCAAGGCCACTTCCCAGTTGGGCCCAGGCACGGATAGAAACAGGCCTCCTGGGTGTGCTGCAGGGTGCCAGGAATCCTCTCGCAGAGTGTGCGTGGCCCCAGCTTCTCTGCCGCAGAGGCTGCCTCTTGGCATCGCCTGCTGTCCTGAGCAATGCGCTTTTTCGTTTAGTTTGGTCTGGGTTGGGTTTTTTTGGAGACAGGTTCTCACTAGGTGGGCCTTGAGATCACCTTGTAGTCCAGGCTGGCCTCAAATTCCAGGGTATCTTCCTGCCTCAGCCTCCTGAGTGCTGGGGTCACAGGCATGTGTCACCACCGCTGGCTGACTGATAAGCGTTTCTGAGGTACCTGATCCTAGGATTGCCCCACTTTCCCTATGAAGAGCAAAATCTGCTTTCTGGGAGCCTTCCTCAGTCACCCACCCAAAGCCCTGATCTGCGGGGCTCTGACCTGTGGGCTCTGTGGCTTTGCACCACGGGTGAAGAAGAGAGCCCCCACTCCTCAGGACACACCCTCTGCATGGAAGGAGCAGAGCGGCTCTATAAACTCTGAAGATCTGGATTCACTTGGAGGGGACCGTGTGGTCACCAGGGTGAGCTTCTTGCTGACTCCCCGGTCTGTGTGGAGGGCAGCAGCATCAAGCTCACGGGTTTGTGAAGCCTCAACGCAAAAAGTGCTTTTCAGGGGCCAGCGATGTAAGTGCCTGCCTGGCAAGCACAAGGTCCTCAATTGATCCCCCGACCAAAGAGGGCTGGGGGCGATATAGCTCAGCAGCACGTGCTGTCCTGGTTTTGATTCTGGTACGAGGGAGGGAAAGGAAGGAAGGAAGGAGGGGGAGAGGGAGGGAAGGAGGGAGAGAGAAAGAAGGGAATGAGGGAAGGAAAGAAGAAAGGACAGAAGGAGGGAGAGAGAAAGAAGGGAATGAGGGAAGGAAAGAAGAAAGGACAGAGGGAGGGAGAGAGAAAGAAGGGAATGAGGGAAGGAAAGAAGAAAGGACAGAAGGAGGGAGAGGGAAAGAAGGAGGGAGGGAAGGAAGGAAAGAGCTTTTAAAGCATTCTAGAACTCCACAGATCTTGGGCATTTAACTTTGACTATGACAGAATAACAACACACTCAGTTCTCCCAGGATTTGATTTGGGTCAGGTTAGTGTATGTCATTGAAGTGTTGCGTTCCAACCCCTGAAGGAAGGTTGCTCAACAGACAAGCCATACTTTCATTTGAGTGGAAAAAATAAAGGGACAAAAGCGATGTGGCGATTCCTTTTGTGTCACCTTGCGCAGTAGAACAGATAACCAGGCTTGGTAACTGCATGCCTGTGACCCCAGCCCTCGGAGGGCTGAGGCAGGAGAGTCGCCATGAATCTGAGGCCAGAGTGAGCTACATAGTGAGACCCTGTCTCAGTCAATAAAGAGAGCCCCTTTCCAAGTAAGCCCCATAAAAGCTTCCCTGGGCTTCCGAGATCTAAAGAGAAACTCTGGACGTAGGGTGGGCTTCAGCCCCAGCTGTTCCCAGGTGGCTAGGTGTGGGAACAGCTGGAGAGGGATGCCCCAAGGCAGTAGTGGACCAGCTTTGTCCTTTGCCCTGCCTCTTCATGCTGAGGATTGGGGCGGGGACCACTGAGCTGTGTCCCCAGGTCTTGTGAGACAGAACATCAGCCTGGGCCCTAGCCTGTGCTCCTGCCACCTCAGACTCCCGGGAGCTGGAATTACAGGCTTGTGTGAACCTGTAGCTGAGCCTTATGCTTTCCGTGTGACCTCAGCCACGTCCCCAACCTTTATGTTTCTTGTACAGAGTAAAAACAGGGATGTTTGTAGTGTTAGTGGGCGCAGACTCGGTGCCTGATATCTGTGCTTCTGCCACCCCCGCCCCCGGCACTGGCTGTAGGGGCTAGAGGACAGCATGTGGCCCCACCCCAGGTCCCAAGGCTCAGTGCCACCTGACCGTGGGCAGCACCCTACTGCAGGGGACGCAGAGAAGGCCTGGCTGCCTCTTGCTTTTGCACTCCAGGTGACAGAGTCTACCTGCTTGGTAGCTGCTTCTATTATTAGACATAGATTTGGTTGAGACCAGAATTGAGGGCCTTGCAGTGTGGAGTCACACACCAAGGAATGTGGCTGTCAAAACTCAGCCAGGGCGCCACATATGTTAGTGTGGAAACTGGGTGAGGTGGACGGAAGCCAGGAGCAAGCCTAGCCAGGAGCCCACAGCCTCCTGGGGAGGAGGATGCCACCCTCTCCCAGGCAGGGCTGGAGACACCCGACCCGGCCAGAGTGTCTGCCGCTACTCTTACATTTTAAGTTGCCTACTTTCAGTAATGCCCCTTGCACATTTCTAGAAGTCCCCCGGGAAGGGATGGCGAGCCTGTGGCAGGCGTGCCCAGCGGTCTGTGTGTACCACTGAACGTGCTGACAAGGTTCGTCATCACTGTCCGCTAGCATGGCAGGGTTCCTGATGTGCTTCACACCTTGTGTTTCCATCGTAAGTGTAGTGAGACCGGCCCAGCCCCCGGGAGCACTAAGCGCCAAGCTAGACGTAGCACAGGGGAGACACGGGCGCGCAGGGTGCCGTCAGAGACCCAGGTCATGACACAACGTGCTGAGCCCAGCCATAGACAGGGTCGCAGGCACGCCACGCTCTCTGAATGGCTTGTGACCTGGGTCGTGAGACCTTCCTGCTGGTTCAGAAGTGGGACCAGGGGACCTTCGTGACAGCTGTGAGGTCTGGCCTTGGGCACCTCCCTGCAGGATGGCAGGTGGCTTCTGCGGTGACATAGATCATTGTCTGGGTTGCTGTTTCCTCAAGACACTGAGAAAAAGTGTCCTAGTTGCTCAGACAAGTCCCTGAATCTTGCTGGTCTTGCTGCACGCTGGTCTCAGATGGCTCCAGGACATACTGTTTGTGACTTCCTGCCTCGCCTCAATCCTCACTGTGCCTGGGACCTTCTGGAGTGTTGGCCAAACTCCATAGCCAGCACACCCAGCAGAGGCTTCTCCTGCGTGTTGGTGGTCAGAGGCCGGGATGCTGGGTTCTCATGGCGTTTTCAAAGTAGGCCTGAGGGTGGGGGAAGGTATCTTGCTTAAAGGGCACAGCAGGTGTCATGAGGGCGATCCCAGCATTCAGGAGGATCGCTGTAAATTCAAGGCTAGCCTGGGCTACAGAGTGAGTTCAAAGCCATAGTGTCTCAAGTTACGAGGGGACGCCTCAGGGACAGCCATCAGGCAGCACCCCGCCTGTCTGCCGATGTGAGCCCCATAGCAGGCGCCATTGGGGTGCCACAGGTGTGCTCCCAGGCCCTCACCAACTGCACATTCAGTCTGAAACCAAGGAGCTGAAGCAAACCTCCAGCTCCTGTTGGCTCAGTGACCTTTCTGTGTAGATCCTAGAGGAGCTGGGACTCAGCCATGACAGCGCTGCCCCAGGTATGAAGGAAAGTGGGTGTGAGTGACTTGGTGGCCCCTCAGCGAGAGACCTTCCCAGCGCTGCCTGCAGCCTCCTCTTCCTCCTCCTCCTCCCCAGGCCCAGACCTCACCTCACGGGAGCCACTGCTAAGATAGGCTCACGGGGGGCTGAGCGGGACATTTCCGCGGAGTGAAGGCCTTTCTGAGGTCAGCAATGAGCGGCTGACGCCCACGCACCGCTGTTTTCTAGAGGAGGAGTCTGTTCCGAGGCGCCTAGATGCTGGCTGCGCTCTGGTTGTTCAGTTTCCCTGTTCCTTCCCAGGCTGTGGGTGCGTTCATCCACATTGTTAACCAAGGACACGTTTTTAATCCTGACAGTTCCTAGGCTGGCACTGCTCAAGTGTAATGAAAGGAGAGAAGGAAAGGATGAGATCGGCTCCTCCTGCAGGCGCTCTCGCCATCTCCTAACTCTTGCTGTGGGTCGCATCTGAGTACGTGGTTGTCTGCCCTTGGCTGCACTCACGAGGTTCCTCCACACTGACCCTGAACCAAGGAGGGTGGTGGAGAATTGCTGCTACATGGGAGCCTGGGAAAGGCAGCTGGAAGGGGCCCGGCCCCGGGCTGGACCGGAGTCCCGTTCCCGGCCCATTGTCTGCGGCCAGCCTGTGCCTGCCTTTGTATTATGTGGCCCACTTCCAGGTTTCGGAAAGTCACAGCTTCCGGGGGTGGGGCCGCTTCTCCTGATGAAGTCCTCGGGGGTGGTAGGCGGGGACATGGGTGGCATCTCTGCTGGCAAAAGCTGTGGCCTAAGTGTGTTCCGGGCAGGTGGCCCTGGGAACAGGAAAGCCCCACTCGCCCACGGCCCTGGGGCAGGACTGGTCCTGCAGGATGGCCAGCTGGGAAGAGCTGCTCTATATTTTCTTGAACAAGCAATGCAAGGAGCCCCAAATTCGGAGCTTCACCAGGCAGTAAATTGCTGCTCAGGCACCCTGCAGCTTCTCAGTGGCAACATAGTGTATCTTACAGAGATCTTGCCTTACATTAAAGATTTAGGGATTGCAGTCAGGATATTTAAAACCCATTGCCAGTGGCAGGGAGGTGGTATCACCTAGCTCACACCAAACTTCTGAGTCTTGCAGCTGAACATGGAGATTTTTTTCTTGAAAGCAACATTTAAAAGCAATCATTAGGGCTGGGAAGATAGCTTGGCAGTGTAAGCACCTGCCTGGCAAGCACAAGGACCTCAGTTCAGTCCCTGGTGTTCAGTATCATGCCAGCTCCAGAAACCCGGGTGCAGCATGCAGGCCGCCAAAACCAGGCGTGGTGCACGCCTGTGATCCCAGCACTGGGGAGGCCGAGACAGGAGGATCACTGCGAGTCTGAACTATATATCGAGACCCTGTACCAAATAAGAAAATAAAAGATTAAAAGCAATCACTTGAGAAAATCTAATCAATTAAGATGCAGTAAATGGTGACCCTAGCTGATGGTTGTCAGAGATTGGGCTGGTTGCCGATGAAGTTCTCTTGGTGGGGTCCTCAGGTCAGGATTCCCCGTCCTCGAGGATCTGTGACCTCTGTGAACTCTATCTCTGCTTTCTTTCCTCGAAGTCACTTCAGTGTTTTTATATGAAGAAATCGGGCCTCGTGTGAACAAAGCTCACCTTTCTAATTTGTGAGCTCTTCATCCTTTGAGTCCTTTCTCTGGGGCCTAGCACAGTGCCACACCCAGGTTTTGTGGAGTGCATTAAATGGTTGGCTCTGAAGGACGACAGAGAAAACATAGGATATGTTTTAGGAAAAGCACAAGAGCACAGTTGTTATTAAAAGAACGCCGTCCATGAAGTTACGAATCCTGAGGAACTGGGGCCACGCGGCCAGGGGCTTGCCTCTCCGCCGAGGAGCTGCGGAAATAAACTGTGAAGCCTGAAGCTGGTCACTCGAAAGCTTATCAAGGTATAAACCTGCACTTGCCCTGAGTGCTGCCCCCATAGCTGTTGGAATTACAGGTCTGCTCGATGCTGTCCCAGGTGGGCTCTGACCAGTCACATGGGTCTGTAGTACTGACCGTGGGCTCATGGCCCTGTGACCTTCACGCGGTAGAAATTCGCCCTCCACGCAGGCATCTTTCTGCGTTCTCCTGAGCTGCTCCAGCTACGTCAGGGGCAGCTTCCACCTAGCTAAGTGCTCTGAGAGTATTTCCATATGGTAATTCTTAGCAAAAAGGAAGGCTTTGTGGCTGTCCCTGTGGTAGCAGATCTCTGTGGCACTGAGAAGGAGCAGGGAGAGGAGAACTTCCTGCTGTGGCTGCCAGGACAGGTGCCATGTTATCTTTGAACCCACGCGCTGGACTTCACCCCTCCTGCTACGGCTGCTTTTTATGCCTCCACACTTGTCCCCACCTGACTGTAAGCCATCTGTGCCCAAAGAGCTTGGCTCCCCTCTGCCTTTTAGGTGGTGACAGCCCTGCCGCTGACGAGAGCAGAACAGGATGGGCGAGTGCAAGCCTGCTGGGGCACCAGGCTGGAGACAGCGCCCACGCGGCAGCTTGGCACGTGGCAGGGTGGCTTCCTGGTTGCCTTCTCCCACAGCCTGTCAGGAGACACCTTGACGCATTCTGTCTTCAGCTCAGCCTCCAGCAAGTCTAACTTCACGCGCTGGGGAGGTGGTAGGCGGCTTCACAGGTCAGGAGCCCCACTACTGGGCCCCCTTCCCCTCACCTGGCCTATGGCCTATGAGGAAAGTGGCATCCACGCCACTAAGAAGCCAGCAGAGGTGCTCCGTGGCCTTGTCTGTTAGAAAAACTCATTTCTCAGGGTAATGAATTCTCCTAGAATGCCAAATAACTGGATTTTAAATTTAAATTTTATCAAAGTCTGTTGTCAAAAGTTTGAAAAGCAGGATATTTACAGTCTCAAAGTATCTCCCCACAAATCACTTGGCAGCAGCAACAGGAAAAATAGAAATTATGCAGTGGAGTCGTTTTAGCCAAGTGATAAAAATGAATACCACCAACAAGCATCACGTACCTCTCCGGATGCAGTACCTGAGAAGGACATGCAATTGCACCCTAGAATCTGAGCCCAAACTACAGAAGCTGAGTCTGATTATGAAGAAATATCAGATAAACCCAAACTGAGGGAAATTCGATAAAGTAAGTGGCCTTAAAACGTCAGCGTCATGAAAGACCAAGGAAGGCCAATCAACTTACAAATGAAGAGACCAAAAAAAGCCTGACAGCTCTGAGGAATGCCCGTATCACCCTGCACGTGGAGGACGATCACCCCCAGGGAGCGGGTCAGGATGACTGAGATTGGCGTACTGACTGGCATCGTAGGCTTCTCGTCTGTGTTAGGTGTCCTGGCATCTGCTGTGGTGGCTGTGAGAACATTTCCACAGGAAATGCACACTCAGGTGTTAAGGACCTGGAGGGCGAGCGTGGCAGAACTTCACAAGCCAGTAAAGAGCACACGCACCGACTCCCACCCACAGGATGACCCTGGTGTTCTGCACACGTGCACTCGTGAAGAAATAAAAAAGTGAAAATTTCTTAGCCCGCACGTGGTGTCGCACATGTGTAATCCAAGCGCTCTGGGAGGCTGGAGCAGGAGGATCATGCGCTTGCATCCAGCACGGGCAGTGTGGCCAGACTCTGTCTAAAAATAAGAGTTTCAGCGGGAAAGAGTTTCATTTCTTTGAATGTGTGTGGGTTAACTCTTCTTGGTTGCTGTGAGCAAGGTCTAGTTTGTACACAAGTATCCAGCATAGGAAAATCTATGAGCACGGCGCTTGGGCAGTGGCTGGCTGGCTTTAGGCCGGAGGGGTTAGGGCATGAAGCTAGTGAGCAGTGTTTTGCTCTGGGATGACAAAAATGATCGGAATTCGATTGTGGTTATGGTTGTACAGATCTGTCACTATTATAAAATCTATTGAATCATATGCTTTAAGTTTGAACATTGTATAGTGTGCAAATTTTAGTTAAATGAAACTTATTTTAGAAAAACACTGAGTGTAGGTATGAAGGCCTTGAGTTCCGTTGGAAAAACACAAAATGAAAGCTGCATAGTTTTGTAGCTATTTTTGAGGTACTGGGGATCGCGAATCCCAGCCACGTTCGACCGACCCCTGAGCTGCATTCCCAGCCCTGTAAAAACACCTCTTTTCTTGGGGCAGGGTCTCAAGCTGCCTTGAACTTGTGGCCATCCTGCTGCTGGCAGTGGGGTCGGTGCCGCCAGTGTCTCCAGGCTCTCCCTGTCCCGATCGATGGGCCAGGACAGCGGGTGGGCGGGACCGGCCACCACTTACGTTAGGGCAGAAATAGGAAAAAGAAAAGATGAAGGGGAAGACGCACAAGAGAAATGCTCGGAAGCCGGGGAGATGGCTCAGTAGAATAAGCGCTTCCCTGGCAAGCTCAAGGGCCTGAGTTCAATCCCCGGTTCTGGAAAAAAAAAAGAGAGAAGAAATGCTCGGGAGGGAGGAGAGGGTGCTCGGAAGGGGAGAGAGAGGCTGCATCCTGCACGCGGAGGGGTGCCGCCAGCAGAGGGGTGCCGCCCGCGGAGGGGTGCTGCGGCAGCTTGGGGCCAGTGGCCGCGACTCCACCTGCTGTCCTTCGACCTCCGCTGACCCAGGAGGCCCCGTGGTCCCACTGGAGCCTATGTGAGGAGGCTGCTGGCAGGCACTAGGTTCGCTGAGTTCCCGTGTGAGAAGTTCGGTGCCCGCTGCGGGACTATTCGTGTAATTTTTCCGTCACCGTGCAGTTATTTCAGAGCAGACAGTTAAAGCCACTCTTACCTTTGTGGTCATGCACGCCAGCAAAACCCAGCCTCGCACTTTACCCTGGAATGGGGCAGCAGCCACCCCCAAAGGACTGGAGAGAGCTCTCCACCCTTTTCTGCTCTTCCCACAGAAAGTGAGCTCCCTGCCTCAGCCTGCTGGCGGGGTCCCAGGACCCCAGTCGGCCCGCCCTGTAGCTCCCGGGACTGCCAGCCGCTGAGATGGTGGTGCAGATTGAGGTCAGTAGGAGAACAGCTCCGTCTAGGGCCGCAGTGTTGTCCCCGGTGTGATGAGTGGACAGAAAAGAATGTGCTGGGGACGGGCGGCACAATGCTGGCTGTGCTGCTGGGTCCTCCCCGTGCCCAGCAAACAGAAAACAGGAAACATCAGTTAAAATGGGAAATTGCTGTGGGCTGAATGACTGTAATTCCTCCTCCTACTTAGAAGTTGGCATGGGCCCTTCATCCACAGCGTAAGGTCGCTGGCTTTTCTATGCCTTGATAATTTTGCCCTTTCTGGAGGGCGGTGCCTTGCCACGCTGAGAGCCTTTTCGGCTGGAATTGCTACCTTGGAGTAAGCTCAGAAATTGTGTTCGCAAAGGGCTGTTTGTTTTTCTCCTTGTCTCTATGTTCAAAGCAGCCTAGCTCCCTGCTAGCTCTGGTGCCTTCCTCCTGGGCCCTCTGGATTCTAAGGGGGCAAGTTTGAGCACACAGAGGCTCCTGCCCTGCCTAACGATAGCCGGCAGCAGCAGCTTGGCCTTTATCAAGCCGGCTGAGGCTCCAAGCAGGAACTTGGTCCTGGGTCTGTCTACTCCTCCACCTCTCCGGCGTCAGGGTTTCTCCAGCCTTCCCTGGCTGTGGGAAGCTCTGACAGTGCCTGCTGTCTGCCTTCCGCCCTCGCAGAGGTGTATCAGGGCTCCTGGAATGCTCAGATGTCTCAGTCGCGAGGTGCCGAAAGCAGCACACAGTGCAAAGTGGCTCTGACTTCTTTTCCTGGGTGGGTTGTCGCCTGCCATCGTGGGGCCGCCCCTTGGGAAGGAGGGCAGCTTTTCTTGGTGACCTGGGCTGCACTCTCTGATGGAGATTCCATCTTGGCCGCCTGTTTCCTGTCTGCGGTGCCAATTCTTAGCTGTGCCGTCCTGGCCCTTCCTTCCCAGGCGTGGTTTTTCCTACTTAACCTGGGTTACAGTGTTTCCCACATGGAGACAATGTTTCCTTTTGTAGCCCACTCGGTCCCTTTTGGGGACTCTTGTGTGGAGAAGTTGGGGTAAATACCAGCGACAGTATTATGTTTCTCAGCCGTGCCCTCGTTCCTCTTAGGAATGTCTGCGTGCCGCCTTTCTCTCTTATTTCAGCCCTAAAATGCAGATCTGATCTCCCAGAGCCTCCATGGTGATTTGTCCCTTGGTGGTGTTTTGTTTTGCTTTCTGTCGTTATTTCATTGGTTGGCCAGTGAAGGAGCTACTTATGGGGAAGGCTCTTGATCTGAACAAGGGGGTGCAGGGATGAGCCGGAGCTCACCCTTGGGTGCCCTAGTGGAGAAAGGGACAAAGAAGGGAAGTGGTCCTCACATGCACAGAAGGGCCATCAGCTAGCACACCGGCATTTCTTGGAACTCAGAGCAGTAGACATCGAAGAGGTGGCATTTGCGTTGCATCTTCAGTAGACTAGATCTGAACGTGCAAGGTGTTGTCTCAGTGGCAGGAGCCTCGGGGCCAAGGAGCAGAGGTGAGGGCTCTATCCAGAGGGCAGGCAGGTGGCCGGAGCACAGGACCCTTGGGGAGCCAGCAAAGGGTTTGGGCTGCATTGACTGGTGGTGAGGAGAAACCCGATGTGTCTGGGACAGCCAAAGCCACTGCTGTAGAGGCACGGGGAGCCCAGGAAGCCTTTGCTTCTTGATTGCTGTGACCAACGCTGAAAGGGGATTGGCATTCCAAGACATCCTGTGGTGTAGGCCTGATTGGACCAAGTGTGGGCACCTCCCGCCATCGCTGCGATCGGCTTAGAGTGTAGCTTGCAGCATTTGAGTAGGGTGTTTGGATAACAAGGAATCCACTTTGTCCAGGTTGCTTTGGTTCCCATGTCTGGGATGAGGAGTGGTGAGATCCTGGCTGGGAGCCGTGTAAGAGGCTTTCTGCAGACTCTTTAAGTCCTCACTGTGGGGTTCAGGGGTGAGGGATGCCTGCAGCCAGAGCAGCTGACCCAAGAAACCATCAGCACTTCCAAGGGCCGCGGTCGTTGCGTAGAGCCCACACAAACCACCTCCGGTGCAGTGTGCCACAGTGTTTCCCATGATCAGTGTTTCCCACAAGCGGGGGCAATAGAAAATATTTACATGCTTAGCCACGCAGTTAGAATGAATGCCAGTCCAAGGTTCTGTCCACCAAGACCTGGCCGGTGGTCCTGGGAATACAGGAAGTGCGGGTTGGTCTTTTCTGGTAAATCAGATGGGAAACTGCTCAAGAGTTTCATTTCCTTTTTTTCTCAGCCGACTGTGATACAGGGAACCCAGAACACCAGGTATTTGCTGGGGGCTTCGTAATTTTAGATTTGTCTGACTTTCATCAGCTTTGTACACTTCCACTTTGCAAACATTTAGTGAGTAGCTGTAGAGGGTCTGTTTGGGGTGTTGCTGTTTGGTGGTAATGGGGACCCTACGGCCTGATTTTGACCCACCTTGTGCCTGTCTGCCTGCCGCCTGCTGCTCTGCAGACCTGGCATTTCTGTGTTCTGTGGTGGGCACAGAACTTGGAGAAGGCTCCTTGAGTGGGTGCTGTTGTGCAGATCTCAGTCTGACAAGGTGAGACACTGGGGTCTGGGAGGGTCTGCTCCTTGTGGTCAACGTGGTTGACTAAGTGATTGTGATCATGTTGCTGAGGAGCCTGCTCGGGGCCTGGGTGGGCAGCTTACTCCGCTCCCGGCGTGGTGTCTCGGGCTGCTGGAGAAGCCAGCTCCTTGAGCGAACACATGGGCTCTGGCTCCGTCACTACCGCGGCTCAGCTGCAGCGCATGCTCCTGGCCCCTTCTGGTCTTCCAGCTTCTTTGTCCCCTTCAAGCCTGCCCTGCTGGAGCCAGCCAGTTACTTCTTCTGGGGCCTGGGACAGAGCCTGACCCCGAGCGCAGACAGCAGGTACTTGGAGGAGGGCATGTGCCCCCACCTGCGCTTACGTGTTAGCACTCCCCGCTGATCCTGCTGGCACGCAACTTGGGAAGTCACAGAGGACTCCAGGGCAAGCTCTTCTGGCCCTCCATGCTCCTAAACTCTAAGACATTCAGAGCCGAGTATCCACGCAGTCAGGAGCCGGGCCTGTGCTCCCTGGGGCACGCTAGGTGGCTCGGCTGGGCAAGGGCTTCCTTGTCCTCACAGAGGAGAGGAACATGAAGGCCCTGCTGGGAGTTGGGTGGGAATAAGCAGGTCAGCATTGTGGAGCAGCACGGGCTAGGGCAGTGGGCAGGCCTGTTCCCACCCTCCTGGCGTTCCTCCATTGGTTGGTGGGGGGGCGTGGCCTCTGCCCTTCAAGGGCAAATGGAAGGGGCACTTTGCTGCCTGGTGCAGACTTCTCACTGTGTCCCTCAGATGCCCCACAGGCTGCTAGCGGCTTTCCCAGCAGAGCGGCTTTCCCAGCCGGCTGGCCGAGGCGCGCAGGCCTCCACTTTGTCTGCAGAGCCCCGCTTGTCCCTACCCCAGCCCACTGGGACAGACCCCCAGACATCCAGTGCAGTCTAAGCCGGCCCCAGGCGTCAGCCCCTCCTTTGGCTGTGTGAATGATTTGGGGAGCGGATAGTGGGTTGTGTTCAGATAAGACGCCATAGACTGCAGGGCCATGCTCATTTTACAGTCTGGTTTGTAGCCGGAGTCGTGTCAAAATTCGTTGGTGATTTTCATCACACTGGTCAGGAAATTCACAGTGAAGGTTACTGCAGCAACCTTAGTCTGCTCAGGAAAGCAGAGGCTCACAATGGGGCCTTTCACAGGCCGCCGCCACCCGGCCGCAGTGATTCAGGCTGCTCAGAGCACAATGGGACCAAAACAGAGCAGAAAGGAACTACACATTGTCAGGCCTCCCCTGGGTCTGCGACCGACCGTGCTGCCCCTTCCTGGGCCTCACAGGGCTGTCTCTGGTGGTGTGCGTTCATTCCTCGCTGACCTGCAGCTCGTCAAAGTGCTTTTCGTGGATGTGCAAATGGTAATAGCCGCGCCCTAGCGGGGTACACGCTCAGCCAGAGGCTGCAGAGACGCACCTCGGCCCAGGGAGGGCCCGAAGTCAGCGTGGTGGTAGATGCCCTTAGCAGGCTGGCTCCTAGGTCGGAGCGCTAGCCCTCTCCCTCCCCAGAGTGGGAGGTGTGGTTTGGAAAAATCAATTGGCTGTATTTAAAAATATTCAAATCACTCCTCCAAAACTTGTCTTGGCTCCTTGGAGACAACTATCAATTACTTTAAAAGGGAAAAATGACCAAAAACGTCAAATTGCCTCTTACCTTTATTCACACCCATTGAGAGCAAACTGTGCATAGGAGCTGATGAGCTCACTTTCATAATCTGGAGAAGGCTCGGAGCGCTGTGGGAGCTGAACTGAGCTGCGTGGCACACGGACTGCTGGTACGCCAAGCCAGGACGCTGTGGTTTCCTTAGAATGAAGGCTGGAAGGAAGATTTTATTTTCCTTTTCTTCAGAACATTTGTGGTATTTTATTTACTCATACTGATTGCTCTATGATCAAACAATTTTCTTTGGCTATTTAGACTTCTAGTTGTTTTATTTCCTTCGTTTGTTTAATGTTCGCCTCGTGTCTGAATCATTTGCCTTTCATCTTGTGCAGCATCTCCAGCGATTTCTCTCGCTCAGCTTTTGTCATCTTGCTAGCTGCACTGAATCTTTTTACAACTCAAGGGAGGTGGGCTTTTGTCCCCAACGTGTAAAGTTAGCAGTCACTTCAGCACCCTGGCATAGCTGATGGCCGCCAGGCTGTGACGAAGCCTTTCTGCTTTGAGCCCGACAGACCTCAGTTAGCGTGTGTCACTCCCAGGTGTCTCTGGGTGTAAGTAATACTGTGTTTCTGGCCCAACTCCCAGAAGGGAAAGGGTCGCAGACCCAGAGAATAGAGATGGCCGGCGCTACTTCTCCTTGTATTCCGAGTGCGTGGGCCCCGGGAGGCAGGGCTGTCTGCGCTTTGGAGCGGAGCAGGGAGGACCCATCCTTCCAGTGTGTGGGACAGAAATCACGCAGCTGGGCCAGCCAAGTAGCTCAGCGTGATTAAAGTGCCTGCAAGCAGGTACAGGGGCAGGGGTTTGATCCCTGGGCCTGCCATGACAGCCCTGCCCCCAGGGTGTGCTGAGACAGGCGATTGAGACTGAGCATGGTGGTGTGTGCCTGTAATCCCAGCTCTTGGGAGGCTATAAACAGGTGGATAACTATGAGTCCAATCTAGAAGTGAGACCCTGAACACTCGTTAGACCCTTTCCTAAAATACAAAAGAAAAGAAGAAGAAGAAATCATGCGGCTGTTCCTGCCAATCACTTTGTGTTCTTGCCCATACTTTTTAAGCATGAGCCTCGGTTTGAGGCAGTGAGGCTGCTTTCTCCTCACTGTGAGTGCTGCCCCAAGGTAGCACCCTGTGTCTGCACAACAGGGAGAGCAGGTCTTGATTCTTTCATGATGTAGTTTGGGTTCTTACTGCAGCGGGGTCAGTGGTGTGTTGACTGTTGTTCCAGTTCATGCTCGAGGGAGGCCAGTTCACACCAGCCCTTGACTGCAGAACTGGGAGTGATGTGCTGCTCAAGTCTAGAGGCTATGGGAGAAATTCCTTCAGTGGATTCCCAGCTGGGATACTTTGGCAGTCACTGTCTGTCACACCTGTCTTGTCTGAGAATCTCTGTGGGGTTTTTTTCTCTTGTTTTGGTTTTAGTTTCGGTATCTTGGTTTTTTGAGACGGGGGCTGGCTATGCAGTTCGGGTTGGTCTTGAACTCAGTATGTAACCTAGACTGGCCTTAAACTCATAGCAGTCTGTTTGCCTCAGCCTCCTGAGTGTTGGGATTACAGGCATATGCCATCATGCCCAGCTGTGAGGTTATTTTTAAAAAACATGTTTGAGGCCAAGGATATAGCTCAACATCAGGGTGCCCGTCTGGAAGTGTGAGGTCCTGAGTTTGAGTCCTGGTTACAGAAAAACCCAACAAAACAATTATCTTTGACTTAAAAACATATTTGAGGGCCCGGGATATAATTCAGTGGCACAAGGACCTGCCTGGCAAGCATAAGGTCTTGAGTTTGATTCCCAGTACCAAAAGAAAACCAAAAGAAAAAAGCCATGTTTGAGTTCCCTAAGCCATGCTAAGAGGTACCTTTGCCACAAGGGGAAAAAAGGATCAAGATGTGTCCCCCCAACTCTGAGTGAGAAGCCTGTTTTTAACAAAGAAAGGGGCAGCCTGTCTTTGGAACTGGCTTCAAGACGTGCTCTGAGCCAGAGAGGGGTGAGTCCCAGCCTCTTCCATCTCAACTCTGGGCCCAGCGTTTCGGAGTCCTGTTCCTCGCCCACTGCCTCTGTGTCCGCCTGCTCGTGTGGCAGTTCTGCCCTGCTGTCAGGAGTGTGGCGCACTCTGCTTCCCAGGTGGCTTGGTTATTTTCTCACTGCTGCGACAAAATGCCTGACACCTGAAGTTGAAGGAGACGCTCCCCTCAGAGGCTGCCAGTGCATGGAGGTTCGGGTAGTCAGCTGGCCCCAAGGCAAAGTGGTGAGGCAGAGCGGCATCCCAGGAGAACAGCGGAGCAGCAGCAGCAGCAAGTGACAAGCCACCCCACAGCTCTTTCTATCCCTGTGTCTTACCTAGGCTTCCCGCCCGCGGGCAGTAGTGCGCACACCCTTAATCCTAGCATCAAGCAGGGATCCATCCCAGTGCCAAATCCTTCACCCCAGGAGCACAAACCCAAGATCCAGCCACCTCCGAACAGCCCCTCCGAGAGCTGCAGGCGGCTTTGTGGGGACATCTGGGTGCAAGCCTTAACATTGTGAAGGGGATCTTTACCTGATTTGCCATTGAGGGACCTACGGACAGCTCCTGGTGCCCGCTGGGAAGCCTGCTATCACAGACCACCCACCTGCAGATGTTTTCCTGGAGTGGGAGTCCCTGTCTTTGCTCTTCTGTCTGTGGCCCCCATGGAAAACTGCAGTGGGCTTCAAGGGCCACCAACCCAGTGCTCCCAGATGGTCGCTGCCTCTGTCCCTCCCAGGTGTTAAATTAGGGACATACATCATCCACTTTCTAGAATTCTTTTGAAGCCAAATAAAGCAGCCCCTCACCCTCCTTCCCTTCCCCTCCACTCCCCATTCTATTCCAGAGTTTAAAGTCTGCTTCGCTTATGGACTCTGCTTGGGAAGGCTGAGAACACCTGTTGCTGGCTTCCCCAGGTGCAAGGCGAGAGTGCTTGGCTACTCTTCCCCAGAACTGGCTATAGATGGGGCCTGGGGCTTCTCTAAGAAAGGGATGCACAGGTCAGATGAGGCTGAGGTCCCTGCATCCCTGGCTGTGCACAGCCTGGGTGTGGCTTCTGACCTAACCACCGCCTTCCCGCCTCGTAGGGCTTTTAGTTGAATCATCAGGTTTATTCTTGATCTTTGTCCCCACCCCTGCTAAATGCCCTAAGCCCAGCCCTGGTTTATTCCATTTCATCCTCCTCTGTGGCTGACAGAGATCAGGAAGCTGGCCCTGGCTTTCTCTTCAGCTGCTGAGCGCTCTCAGTGTTGGGTGTGGGTGGGGTGCTGAGTGGCTGCTGCTCCTGAGGTGAGCCTGCAGGACCCCTGTCTGTGCTCCCCAGCCCCTTGGGCCAGCGCTGTGCCACACCCCTGAAACTCCAGCTAGCTGGGTGGCGTAAGTGGGAGGGTTGCTAGCTGGAGGCCAGTGTGGGGCTACATCATGAGATCCTGTTTTAAAGAAGAGAAGCAGACTCTGGTCTGGTGCACCACCTCTTTGGTACCTGAAAGCCTCCGAGACAGGTGCTTTTGTGTTTGGATAACTGGAGGAACAGGGTCCTGAGGAGGCCAGATGACCTGAGCCGGGGGCCTGGTGCTGCCCCTACCACCCTGGCATTTCCTGCTTCTGTTTGCTTTGGTCAGTGGTTGGGGTGCCCAGAGGATCCCCCTGCCCCCGAGTTTGGCTTCTTTCTTGGACTCCACATCCTCCAAGCCTACCAACCCCAAGATAAAGACTGCCTCCACCCGAGGCACCTCTGGTCTGTACTCTTCCCGCGGGCGCGGCCACACCTGGCCTGTGTGGCCCCTGCCTCCAGGCCCCCCCCCCCCCGCCATCTTGGTGTCTCCACACTGGCTTTCCCAGAACCAGGTGAGACATCTGCCAGCCTCTGGCAGCTTTGGGAAGTTACTGTTCAGATATGTCTAAGAGAAATCTACCAAAACGTAAAATGAGAGTAGTTGAGTCTCACGCCTCCCTGTTCATGGTGACTCATAAATAAGGAGACTTGGGTGCT
>NW_004524602.1:16571812-16573284 GCF_000260255.1 Octodon degus
CCAGGCAGGCACTTAGACCGCTGAGCTATCTCCTCAGCCCTAAGTCATGGTTTGGTGCAAGGAATAAGCTACCCTAATTGCAAAGAGTGCAATTCTGGGGCACTGGCCTTGCCCCAGGCATGTGATAGGCAGAGCTTGTTCCCAAGCCCTGAGCCTCAGGCCGCTGCTGGCCAGCCAGGCGGGTGGGACCGCTGGATTGCATTCAGGGGCCTGCAGTGTCTGCATGTGGAAACAGGCATGGGGCTTCTCTTACAGGGCCATTAAATGCGTAACACGTTTGACCAGCTGGCTGACTTGCCAGAGCCCGACACTGGTGGACTGTAGTTGGGCAGAAAGATACACAGGTCAGAGCAAGGTATTTATCATATAAGGTCTTTACGCGTTCCGTCTATATTGATGCATGGTAGGAAATGCCCCCCTGTCACTGGGGAGGTGGTCGTGGCTAGTGTCACCCCTGGTCAGACACTTAGGAGAAGAGCTGTCTTCCGGGCTACTAGAAAGTGGTAGTAAGTGGTACTGGAGAAAGCACGAATCCTCAAGTCCGCAGTGACTGCCTGACTGCATGTTCACTATGGATCGCCGTGGACCTCCTGGCGGGGCGCAGCAGGAAGCTGGGGAGCCTCTTCCTTCCGTGGAGGAGACTCAGGAGCTCCATGTCCCTCCGCCGTGCCCACCCCTGCCGCATGTGAGTTGGGCCCAGAGCAGCCTGCGGTTCTGCATCCAGCTGGCTGAGCAGCAGCTGCTCTGTACCAGGCACCACCCTGTGGGAGCAGATGGCCCCTGGTGGCAGCTCCGCGGTGCGGAGCGCTGTGTGTGCAGGCTGTGCAGAGCTGCTGCGCTGCGGGCCCCAAGCGTGGGCTTTGTGCTTTGTACTCTCCACGCTGCATGCTACCTGCTTCTCTCTGCATGAGAATAACAGAAGGACCCGCTGATGTGCTGTGCAGGTAACAGGATTTGATATGTGACCCAGAATGAGCACACAGTAAGGGGGTGACTACAGACATCAGCACTCTTGCTGTTTCCAGTAGCCACTGCTTCGTTACAAGAGGCAGAACGCGCCGGGGTTGGGTGCAGAGATTTCAGCCTGTAAGCCCCTGAGCCAGTTACTTTAGCTTTCTGGGTGTTGGTTTCCTGACTGGCAAGGTAGTGAGAATTAAATAAGTTATTATATGAAAAATACTGAGTAGTACCTGGTATGTTGTACAATAATAGTAACTTTCTCTTTTATGCATTCAACAAGTATATGGGGCCGGCGAGATAGTTCAGCAGACTGAGTGCCTGTTTAGGCAGGTACAGGGACTGGGGTTCGATCCCGGCAACACATGCCATGCTGTGCCCGCCCCCAGGCATGCTGAACCAGCCACTGAGACCAGGCCTGGTGGCACATGCCTGTAATCCCAGCACTGGGGAGGCTGAAAACAGGAGGGTCACTATGAGTCTGATCTCCATAGTGAGACCCTGTACCAAATACA
>NW_004524602.1:16578295-16627191 GCF_000260255.1 Octodon degus
CGCGCGGCTCGAAGGCCAAAGTCCCTCCCCAAGGTGAGGTCACCACGCCTTGCAGGTAGTAGGCAATTGTGGGTATGTTTCTAGTCAAGTAGGAGAAAGACAAAAGGTAGAGCCGCAGAATACTCACTTAAAGTGGAGGTCTAACATAGGTCTGTCCCTTCCGGAGACTCAACGGGAGAGAAGATCCGCAGTCAGAATCCCATGAACATGGCTGCAGGTCAGAGCACCGCCCCTGCACCTCATCCTCAGGAAGGGGTGGCCCACGTGCTCCCAGGAGATGTGCGGCGGGCCACTCTGGGCCCAGGCTGTCTGGAAATGACACCTGCTATCCTCTGGTGCCCACAGCCAGCCAAACAGCCCCTCCTGCTACTGTCTTGTGGTCCAGGCAGTGTCTCCTAACTAACTGCTCGTCTCTTCCGAAAGCCACACAGAACCTCGTGTTCAAAACGCGGCCTGGCTTCTGGTGCAGTGGGCCGGTCAGTGCCTAGCACACACCCTGGAGGTGCTCGGTTCTCTTGACATTGTTCTCATTCCTAGTTCATTTTAAATATTGCTACAGGTTGAGTGTTTGTAATCAGAAAATCCAAAGTGCTTCAAACCCCCGAATTGATTGAGCACTGACATAAAGTCCAAGAATTCCACACTGCACCTCGGTCAGTATGTCATAATCTAAACACAGATGCACTAAAAAATAATGTGTGCGATTTCCTCTAGGTGGTGTGCAGAAGACATAGAAATTTAATGCTTAGTCTTGAGTCCCATTGCCAGGGTATCTTAAGTGTATGCAACTAGCCCCAAATTTGGAAAAGTCCAAAGTCCAAAAACCCAACCCCCCGTCAGTGAAGATAAGAGATAAGAGATATGCGATCTCTAGCATGTGCATATGATTTTAAAATGTAAGATTGTACAGAAAAATGTAAAATGGAAAGTACGTGCAAGTCACCATTCAACTAAAACCTAAAGTCCTCCCCAAAGGTCCTGGTCTACTTTCAACAAAGCAGTTGTAGCACATGTCCCGTGGGGGCTTGCACCTGAGAGGTCCTCCAAGGCTTCTGTGTGGATCGCAGCGCTCAGAGTTGGGGCTGATGGAGTGATTGGTCACCATGGATTAACCCGTGGACAGGTTGATAATTTGATAGGTTATTGTAAAGTGACAGAAACTTAGGAGGTAGGACCTACTGGGCTTCCTACAAAATACAACCTAGCTGGAGAATGAACAATCAGGCTTGAAAACTAAAGATCAAAAGCGCCAGCCCCACGCTGCCCGTCCTCGTGTGACCTGCCATCACGCTTCCTTGCTCGGTGGCTGCCATGAGGTGGGAACAGGCTGGTCGGGGCTTTCACAGTGTCCCACTGTTCAACCTTGTCTTAGACCCACCAGTAACCGAGGGCTGAAACTCCTGAAAGCGCAAGCTGAGGAAAATCTTCCTCCTGTAGGGTGTTTTTCTCTGGCATTTTTGTCACAGGGATAAAAAGTTGACTGGCGCACGTACCTTTTTAACAGCTGTCTGCCAGTGCAGTTCTGTGCTTAGCCCGCAGATGGCTTGCTTTCTTCCTGCCGCAGGGGAGCTCGCTTCCCGAACAGCTTGTGTCCCCCTCCCTTGCGGGGCACGGTGCTGGCTTTTAGTTGTCATGTTCTGACCGGTTCCATCTCGTGCATGCAGCTTGCCAAGCTGCCAGGTGTGTCTCACGGTAAAGTCTTAAAAATGCACGTGCCAGGTAAGATAGGATATGGATTTTACTTTTACTTAGTTATCCACGCTTGGATGCTGATCTGTGTGATTAAAATGTTGAAGCCTCGGGCCAGGGAGATAGCTCAGAGGCCCAAGCACCTGCCTGGCAAATGCAAAGCCCTAAGTTTGATTTCTGGCACACATACAAAAAATTTGAAGCCTAATTCTAAATGGCTTCCTAAAAATACTGCCTAGAAATAAAAAGCGCTTGTAGTGCTTGCGGGGCCCTCCCAGCACTGGAGCTGTTGGACGGTGCATGTGATAGCCATGCTGTGGGGCTATGGAGGGCAGCCACCAGCATGCAGGGACCCCCTCTCCCCTCTGTGAGTGCAACAGTGACTGCTGAGGAGCTCCCCACCCCTGTGACCTGTAGGGCTTCGGCAGGCTGGGGTCCTGGCCAGGGCACAGCACTGGGACAAAGGAGTGCTGCCCCTGGGCGCTGATTCACCGCTGCTCTTCCTGGTCCCAGCGATGGTGAACACACTCCAGTTCACAGGCTACACCTTTAAACGTGTCAGAATCAGCAGCTGAGCTTCCCGCCGGGCGGGAGGGGGCTCTAGGCCTCTGGTCCCTGGGCGCCAGCATCCAGCGTGAGCAGCAAAGCCGCGGTGTGGCTGGGGCCCTGCTCCACGCGCTAGACCTCAAACACGCATCACTGCTTTTCCTCTGCCCTGGTGGTACTGGGGATTGAACTCGGGACCTTGCACGTGCCAGGTGGGAGCTCTACCCGCTGACCTACAACCCAGCCCTTTTTCTTGTTTGAGACAGGGTCATAGCCCAGGCTAGCCTCCACCCTCTGCTCCTCCTGGCTGTCCCATTTAGGAAACTGAATTGTCACCACCACAAACTTCATGTAGACCCAAGAAGCCTGTGCGCAAGTCCTCTGTCTAATGGGAGGTTTCTCCCTCGGGTTTTGTGAGGGGTGCAGGGCTGCACTCCGGCACTTCGGGGTCACGGTCTTACTGTGCTCATTTCTCAGCTGGCCCGTGCAGCAGCCAGGCTCCTGCATGGCTGCAGCAGGGTGGAGCGAGCAGCACCTTGCTGAGTACCTACTTGATTAAAGTTGTCATTTTTAGTAGAGGTCAAGAGGAGTTACCAAAAAAAGAAGCCCACAGGAGCCAGAAGTGGCTCTTTCCGAGGCAGTCGGACAGATGACGCTACGTGGAAGTTTCCATGGGTGGAAGCATCCCCACTTCTGCTTCTCATGTAGGAGTGGGAGGGAGAAACCATGGTCAGGGTTATTTTCCCTGGAACCAGAACCGGAAGTGGAACCGGCACACTCATTCTCACATTTCTGAGGCAGTGTGCATCCCTAAACAGTGTCCAGCCCGTTTCCAGGGCTTGGGGCTGGGCGCGGTGAACTCGGGGGGCTCCCGAGGGTGGCTGTTTCCCGTGCTCCCCGCTCACCCCTGACTCAGCGGCTCTAATGCAAGGGAGCCCTCTGGAGAAGACGGGAGCTGCTGTCGCACTGTAGAGAGCAGCTTTGGGTTTCAGCTTGGGCCTGCAGGCTGTCCTGGCTGGGACAAGAGCCTGCGGGTCCCTTCAGGTTTCCAGAAGCTTCCTTGCCCTTTTAACCCCAGAACTTCTCTGCTCAGTTCTGAAGGCTTGGCCTGGCCTAGTTGGGACTGTCCAGGCTGTCACTGGCCTCCCACTCCTTCTCCTTCTGGTGTTTTTTTGGGAAAGGGAAGGGGACAGAGAAGCACAGAGTGAGGCACTTTGCAGTTTTCTCACTGGAAAACTGGAGACTCCCCATAAGGCCGAGTAGGTTCATGGTCGAAATGCTGCTTGCCGAGGAGAGGAAGACTGCACCGGGCAAGGAGGGACCAACGGGCCCGCACGGCTGAGCTCGGGTTCCTGAGGCTGGGCTCCAGCTGAGTCTTATTCTTCAGGGAAGGAGGCTGGTCGGGAGGTCTGAGTCTCTTCCGGTGTGGCATGGAAGTGTCTACCTTGGAGTAACAGTTGGTTCAGCCTCCACAATTGAAGAGCTCATTGCTGTGTGTGATTTGCCCTGACTTCCACTCCACCCAGTGTTACTCGAAAATGTCATACATTGGAGGTGCGGTAATACCTCTCACCAGGGTCTGCTCAGCCTGGCAGCTGGTACACAGAAAGGTGGGCTGCTTGCCCTCGTGACCATGGATTGAGCAGGAGCCATGGACGCCTGCACCTCCAGCACATGGGCTGCATGTGGCGCCCAGGAGGAGGGCAGCATGGGAGGTACGCGTCCTCCTGAATGGATCCTATCACACCATTGAAGAGCAAAGGAACTGTAGGTCCAGCTGATAGCACCCTACTCTGGGGGAAGGCTGGAGGATGAGCGGAGAAGACCCCAGAGCTGGGTGGGATCTTCTCTGTCCAGTGACCTTGGCACCGTGGTAACCCACAGGCCACAGGGAACCCTGGTCCTCTGGGAAGTGACCACCCTGAGGATGGGAACACAACCTCTGAGATGGCCAGACGGGACTGTGTCCCTGCCAAGTGGAGAAGAGGCTGTGTTGACCAACAGAGCACTCATTTCTGTTCTGCCTCATCTTCCTCCTCCTCCTATTTCCCTCATTATTTTTCCCCATTATTAGAGATTGAACCCAGGGGTATGCTACCACTCAGCTACCTCTCTCTCACTTTTTCTTTTTTCAGACAGGATCTTGCTAGGCTGTCCAGGCTGGGCTAGATCAAACCTGCCATTCTACTGCCTCAGCCTTCTGGGTAGCTGAGATTACAGTTTATTTCTTGTCCTTCGTAGACGCTAGGTAACCATTTATTTGTAGCTAACTGAGCTTGTATTTTCCAAAGAGAAAATGCAGTGTTTGGGGCCTTTGTTGAGTAGAGGGGCATCTGCAGAGGTTAAACCCAGCACCCCACAGGTTGCTTGCTGCGGGACGTTTGTTTTCTGTGCCCAGTAACTTTCACAGTTGTCTGGGACCTGGGGCGGAGGCGCGGGGCTTACCAGGACTGCGTGGCGTGAGTGGGCTGTGGGCATTTGGTGGAACCCAGTGAGTTGCACAGTGGCCAGGGCCTTTTGTATCTTCTGCTTTGCCACAAGAGGAACAAGAGGGGGAAGAAGGGGACTGAGGTAATTTGTGGAAGTGATGCTGTGCATGGTTCTGAGAAAGCCAGCTGTGTCTTATAGGCAGTCTCCCTCTCCTAGACACCATGGCAGCAGGCCTTCTAGAACCTTCCATGGCATGAGCGCAGCACTGGTTGAGTTCTCCTTTGGCAGCCCCTTCCCTGGTTGATTTTTTAAGACTACTTTCTCAAGAGCCCCTTAGAATTTGACTTAGTAAAGAACTGAACAATTCCACAATTCTTTTAAAAAATGGAATGGCATGGGGCTTCTATCTTGTTTCTACTTCCTCCTCCTCTCAGGGACTCCCCAGTCCCTTTCCTCGACCTGGTTTTGGCGGCCTTTCTGGCTGCCCTTACCAGGAAGTTTCCTGTGCCCAGACAGCTCGGCAGTCAGTGGGTCCCCAGGAGGCCTAGTGCCCTGTCTCCCTGGGTTCAGTGCATGGTCCTTCCAGGACATGTGAGGGACTGTGTTCTCGCATCGGGCCACCTATTTACCGATGTCACTTGTATCACTAGAGTTAGCTTTCTTCACTCCAGCGAGTGTGGATCACAAGGAGTGCCCTCCTTTCTCTGGCCTGCCTGACATACTCAGTACACTTAAGATTTGCTTGACATGCTTCTTTCTACAGCAAGTCACTGCAGCCCCCCAGCCTGAAGGTGCTTTGTGTGTTTCACATCACCTGTCACTGACATGTGGGTCACCAACCCTCATAATCCAGGCGTCCCTCAGTACATGACGACTGCCCAGGTGCAGCCCCTTGGGGCACTCCCTGCGCCACAGCCCTGGGATACCCAGGGACACCACTCCAGAGACACCCCACAGCCTGCTGAGTCCAGGAGCACCGGTAAAGCTGGAGTTCCCAAAGCAGCCCAGGGCCAAGGACTCCTCCGCCCAGCAAACCAGAGTTAAGGTGCTGTCCTGTCGCCCTGAGCCTCTCATCCACTTCCTGTTCACACAGCTGTCCCACAGCCAGCAGTGCATCTTGGGAATGTTGTCAGGGACAAATCTGTGAATGGAAAATCCTCAGGATGACTTGAGAGGTCATGGTGGTGTGACCTCACCCTGGCCGGGTGCGGTCTCCAAATCTGCAGAACGGGCCTGGCTCTGGTGTCCGTCTCTGCGCTGACTTTCCCCGGTGAACTCGGCTGAGCGGTGAGGTTCTAGGAGGCATCGGAGGCTGTGCTGTGTGTTCCTCTGCTGCTGGGCACTTGGCACATGTTTGCTGTTTTATGTGATCCCCACAGCAACTCTGAAGCAAGTCTTGCCCCCTCATTTTATGAAGGAGGAACGAGAAACCTCAGCCGCGCCGGGGCATCATCCCCACTTGTCTGCGGTTAGCAAGGCTGGACTCTGCATCTCACCTGGGGGTGGGGGGGACACGACAGGGGTTTCTGCTGGAGGTCATGGTGTCCTAATGGTCGTGTGGTTTTGTCCCCAGGGGAGCAAAGGTGCCTACCGCTATCACTGGCAGAGTCACAACGTCAAGCACAGCGGCGTGGATGACATGGTGCTGCTGTCCAAGATCTCCGAGAGCTCCATTGTGGAGAACCTGAAGAAGCGCTACATGGACGACTACATCTTCGTATCCTTCCCAGGTTCCGCGGGACCCTGCCGTGACGCGCCTTTCCACGGCCAGCCGAGCTCGGCTTTCTGCGTAGTGTCCAACTCGCCGGACGCCTGAATTGACGTGAATGCTTGCTGGGGGCGGGGCTCTGCACTCTCGGTCATGGGTCAGGCTGTGTGAGGGCACGGGCGGTGCCGGATGGCTTCCCCACCGCTTTGCGAGGTCGGGGCGCCTGCTTTCCCACAGTGGCGTCCTTTGGATGTGCTGCTGCCCAGCCTTGCGGCCTAAGCCTCGGGGTAGCTCAGCTACGCGGAGCCCCACGATCAGACCTCCTGACTGCACAGTTCAGACCAGCCTTAACAGGTTTAATAAAAGGTCACCTGTGCCCCCCCCCCTAAAAAACCCAATGTCCAGTTTTCTGCTTCTTTATGCTTATCACAGGAAATGCAAGAAGCAAAGTATTGAAAATGCCTGCCATTCCTGGGTTGTTCTTCATGTTTCAGTTGAGCTTGCCACATGCTATTTCTTTATGGGCCTCTTCAACATACAGAATGGAAATGTGATTCAGACGTGTTGGCTTCATTATAAACAGCCGTGGCGTGTGCCTACAGGGCCCTGCGGGCTCCCGGGGTTTTGTTTGGTGGAACCCTGGGAAGAAACAGTGGTGGGATTATCTCAGGTGTTAGTCCTAGTGCCGCGTAGACCTGAGTGACAGCCGTCCTAGCGGAAAGCGGCATGGCTGCTGCTCAGGAGGGTCCGTGTCAAGGGTGCCCTGTGAAAGCGCTGCTGATTGAGTGTGCGCTGCAGATTTTAGCCCAGAGCCTTGAGGAAGAGGCCTGCGCGCAGGCTGTGCCCCGCGTTCACAGCACGGCTGGTCAGATCGCTGGGGTGCCCAGACTCGCAGTGGGACTCCCGCAGGCACCTTAGGGGCGGCGGCTGAGTGGTGCTGCTGGCCGCGCTGCCCGAGCTCCTGGACTGGGCTTCCCGAGACTGCGCTCCTGCTTGTTTGCTGCGAAGTGACTTCCCCACTCACTGTGCAGTTCAGGCCTAAACAACCCTAATTATTTGGATTTGTAGACTATATTATAGTAGCATCATTTCGTGTGTTCACATAATTGACAACTTTCTGTACTCCTGCGTTGTCTCCCTGAGGCTCCCTTAGAGCCCAGGGTGCTCGCCCTGACGGGAGCTGAGGAGCTGACACCTCGCTGTGCCCGTGAGGTCCCGGCGATCCCTCTTGGGCTGGGAGTATAGCTCACGGTGGACACTCGGCCAGCACACACAGGCCCTGGGTTCAACCCAAAGCACCACCTGAAAATAAAACCTCCTGGTCCTTTACAGGTAAACATGTACTGACCTTGCAGTAGACACCCGCAGAGTTTTCTTCAACTGTATGCAGACAGTTATGTTTACTTGGACTTGTCCAAAACATTGACGTATCCTAAGCTAGAGGTGTAGCCCAGTGGTAGAGCGCTTTCTTGGTGTGCAGGAGGAGGCCCTGGCTGTGGCCCCCAGCCTTGGGAGAGCAAGGAAGGAAGGAGGAGGGAGGGAGGGAGGGAGGGAGGGCAGGACGGAGGAAAAAGGAAGATGTGCTTGCTTTGGATTGCCACTGTCAGAAGGCTTCGAGCACTCTGATGTTGAAGTCGTGCTGCACGTGGGACCTGGCGGTGGCGGCAGCAGGCAGGCTGGGGGCGGCTGCGTGTGTGTCTGGCTGCAGGGGTCACCTGGAAGAGCGTGGTATCCCTCAGACGTCCTGCGGTCTGTGTTCCTGGATGCCTGGTCTACGAAGTGGGAGCGACAGAGGGATGAGTTCAGAAGAGCATGTTATTGTTTAAGAAGTTCTAATCATTATTTCTGGGTTTTCTTCCAAAAATGTAATTGTAAAGTTGCTTATTGTAAATTCAAAATGCATTTTACCACAAAACGGTTTTAAATGGAGGCCTCATAGGCCCATAAAGTCCTTGGATCGTGGGTAGCTCTTAGGGCATTATTTACACAGAAACATGGTTTTTGATAAACTGGCTAAGAGAAGACAAATGAAGTGAGCAGTCCCCAGTCTGTCTGTCTGCGGCTCAGCTGGCCTCAGGCAGCCCCTTAAACACTGTCTCCTGAGACAGAAATCTCCTTGTAGACATAGACTGCATTTTGTGCACAGAGAGCACCCTGAGAAAACCCTTCAAAGCAATGCATGCTCATTTCAATGAGATGTTCCAAGCATGAGCAGGACACTGAAGTCACCTGGGATCTCCACTCCCAGGCCCATCCCTGGGAAGCCCTTGGTCATAGCCCTCGCTCCTGCCACACGCAGACACCCGTGTGCCTCCCTGGGGCTGTGGCACACACTCCTGCGTGGAGCTTGGTGTGAGGCGTCGTGCTAGGTGAACACTGCCAACCAGTTCACCTGGAGGACTTGCTTCGTAAATCCAGACGAGGGGAGCTCTCAGTGACTCAAGCGTGCTGATGCTCCTTTGGATCAGCAGCGGCCGCTGGTGTGCTCCATGAAGGAAGCGACTGACTCGGCCACTGACAACCTTGTCTTAGAAATCCTCACCCATCAGTGTCTCGGAAGCCTGCGTGAGTGTGATTTCTGTCTGTAGCCCAGAGTAGCTGTCACCACTGAGGGTGCTCGGCGCCACTGAGGGGCATTTATGAAGTAAATCTTTTTTCAGATTTTTTTTTAATTTTTAAAGAATACAAAATAGTGATAAAGAACAGCATTAGAAGTAATACAATATTTCACTAAACAAAGTAATAGGAATTCAACACTGGTTGCTGTATTACATGATGCTATTGAAATAAGCCTTTAAATGTTTGGGGAATCTCCTCTACTAACAACCACTTCAACGTTAATAGCATAATGCGACTGCCAGCATTATGAAAAGCAGGAGCTTCCCCTTCCCCATGCTTCACGAAGGCAGTAAGAAGTGTTATAAAAGCGTTCACGTTACCCCCTGCACGTCACGCCAGCACACGCCTTGTGTCGAGGTTCAGCACCGGGAGCTAGCACCTGTCGGTACAAGAAGACTGCACACGCAGCTCTTTGTTCTGCCTTAAGAAATCTGCCATGGGCCGGCCAGATAGCTCAGCGGGTTGGCGGACACGAGGACCGGGTTCAATCACAAGCATTCTGGCCAGCCCGGCCCCTGGGGCTGAGACTGCGATTGAGACTGGGCGTGGTGGAGTGCGCCTGTAATCCCAATGCTTGGGAGGCTGAAAACAGGAGGATCACTACGACTCCAATCTGTGTAGTGAGACCCTGTAGACCCTACGTACTAAATACATAAAAAGAAAGAAAGAAAATCTGCCACAAGCTGTGCATGAGGAGCCAGCCACTGAGACCAGGCGTGGTAGCACATGCCTGTAATCCCAGCGCTGGGGAGGCTGAGACAGGAGGATCACTACGAGTCTAAGTGAGACCCTGTACCAAATACATTTTTAAAAAACAAAATAACTGCCTTGTGAATGCTGACGTTGCTGGCCAGTAAGGCCCTGAGTTTTTGAGCTGTTTATCCTTAGTTGGCTGCTGGGAACAGTTCCTCACAGCACTGTCTGCGCTCCTTTGGTCCAGCTTTCTTGGAGCTTGCTTTTCCTCAAAGGCCATGCCCACACGCAGTTGGCATTTTTAATCCTCGGGTTAGGAGCCCAGACTTCCTTGTCAGACTGGTGGGAGTGCAGGGCTGTGTGTGTCGCTATCCCGAAGGTCTCTCCTTGTGGTGGCGGTGGCTGCGGTGGTCTCAGGGCCAGGGCCAAGGACTCGAGCCGCTTAGCCCCTCCCCACATGTGACTCAGGCACGTCGGCCTCCCTGCCACCTCACGGAGCCAGAGAGGTCGGTGTGGCAGCGTTGGCAATGTCAGGGAACTCGCCCATTATGAAAATGTTCTGCGTTTTTCCTAATGAGGCCATTAAAAAACCTGATCACACAGTTCTTGTTCTTTTTTTTTTTTTTTTTTTTTTTTTTTGCGGAGCCAGGGATTGAACTCAGATCCTTGTGTTCGCCAGTCAAGCGCTTATCCTACTGAGCCATCTCCCTGGCCCCTACACAGTTCTTTAAAGAAAGACTTTTAACCGTAAGCATGTGAGGAAGAAATGATACAAGAACGAAGACTGGGCCGTGTGTGGAGCGACCTGAGCCTCACGAGAACTCGGGGCAGGTTTTCTTTTTATCGTTCTTACCCTGGATCAGTGCAAACTCGGAGACCGAGCCCTAGTGGCATCTGAGGGCCTGTCGGTTGAAGACCCAGGCCCCAGTGTCGCTTGGCGGCTCATTAAATAAGATGGCATTGTTTTCTGGTTTCTTGGTAGCTTAGCTTCGTGTCTGCACTTTCTGAAAATTTCCTGAGGGCCACGCCTTCAGCACCATGGGCTGTGTGGGCGGTGACAGTGCTCTCCCTGATTTATTCAGGAGCGTCAGGAGGGAGCCGAAAGGGGCATCCGATTCCACCGGCCCTGCCCTCCACGAGCTGAGGTCGCCCACATCCGTCCTGCTGAAGACAGAAGCTGCTTAGACCCCAGTGAGGCCAGCGTGTGCCTGAAGTGATTAGAATATGGGTTCTTTACATCCGTGGTTGCCTTTGCCGAGTTCTTTTGGTTTAGGTTTAGCTACTTGGCATGGAATTGGGCTTCATTGTCCACTTCAAACCAAATTCTTTGAGCAGTTCTCTTAAACAGTATTGCCCTTGACAGCTCTCAGGAAATTCAGGTGGAACAGCTACATTTTGTGTATTCTAATCCAGATTGTTGATTCAGGATTACCCTAGAGCAGTCTGAAAGAGATGTTTAACCTCCGAGTGCCTCCTTAGTTAGGTCATTACCAGAATTTATGTCAGCTAGTGAAAGACTGAGAATTGCTGGAACTCTCTCGACAGAGCAGGTTATTAGTTCAGGAGCACAGTGGTTACCTCTGGAGCTCATACCCCTGGAATTCGTGTATCTCAGTCGCTCAGAGGGTACTGCTTGGTGGGTAGGAAGGGGCTGGGGACAGGGTGGCTTTGGCTCACGTGCTGGGCCGCTCCACTCTGTGCAGGACAAGGCAGCACTAGCAGCGTCCCTCCGTGGCTCGGGGAGGTGTACTCTTCTCCAGAGGACTGTGTTTGCCCGTGTTTGGTTTTACCTATAGATGGAGGTACATAAGGATAGAGATCCTTGGGGCTGGGGAGGTGGCTTGGTGGTCTAAGCTCCTGTCTGGCAGGCTCAGGGACCGGAGTTCAATCCCCGGTACTGCATGCTGTGCCAGCCCTAGAACCCCGGCCGCAGTGGTGCACACCTGTAATCCCAGTGCTGGGGAGGCTGAGACAACCTCTTGTCTCAAAGCTGCATGCTGCATAGTGAGACCCTGTATCAATAAATAAACTTTAAAAAAAGGATAGAGATCCTCCTCTTCTGAAGTAGGATGGGTCTGGTGGTCCTGTGTGTCTTGGGTTGGGTTTACCGCAAGAATCATTAGATTCAATTAGCATGTGAATCCAAACGAGACAAATCATGTTAATTTGTTTTCAGTAGGATCCCTCCAAGTAGGGAGGATGCTAAAGAGTGCCTACTAAGGAAGATGGATTTTTCCTTCACTGTAGCACTGGGGTCCAACTCGGGGCCTCGGTACTGAGCTCTGTCCCCAACCCTGCTTTCATAGGTTACTGTGAGGCAAGGTGTCGCTAAACGGCCCACACTGAGCTCAACTTGCAGCCCTTCTGCCTTAGCCTCACAGAGTGCTGAGATAACAGGCCTGTGCCAGCTTGCCAGGGTTTTTTTAATACACAGTGAATCCAAAGAGCAAGTTAGAAGAAGCCACAGAGCTGTGTCGCCCAATCCCCTTGACCCTGCATTCAGTGCTGGCTTTCTAATTCAGACTTTACAGAAATCAGGGAGTGCCGGGTCCATTTGAATTTCAGATAAACAACAAATGGCTTAGGGCCAGCCAGATAGCTCAGCAGATTGGCAGGCACAGAGACCGGGGTTCAGTCCCTGGCGTGCCGTGACGACCCTGGCCCTGGGCTCCCTGAGATGGTGATTGAGACTGGGCGTGGTGGCACGCACCTGTAATCCCAGTGCTTGGGAGGCTGAAAACAGGAGGACCACTACGAGTCTGATCTGTGTAGCGAGACCCTAAAGACCCTGGACTAAATACATTTTTAAAAAATGACTTAGTAGAGTATGTCCCACGTATGACTGAAGGTACACTTCCTTTTTTGGTTTCTTTCCACTTACAAGGTCAGTGTTCATTTGGCCCTCAAATTTAACTAGATATTCTCTACTTCATTCGCTAAGTCTGACAACAGTAAATAACTACCTGCTGGTTGTAAAAAGTCATTGCTTTTTTTTTTTTTTTTTTTTTTGGAGACAGGGTCTCACTGTGTAGCCCAGGCTGGCCTTGAACTTGTGTCAGTGCTCCTGCCTCCGCCTCTCAAGGGCTGGAATTAGGAGTGTGCCACCACACCCAGTGATGTCCTTGCTTTTCAGTGAGGAGCGTAGACACTGGCACTGGGATGGGGCTGGCGCAGGAGGATTGCTGAGTTTGAGGCCAGCCTGAGCTCCAAGAGTCCCAGGCCAGTGTAAACTGCATGGCGAGGCTTTGGCATAGACTCTGAAGCCAGCCTGCGGAGGTTGGAAGCTGGTCCTGTAGTTCACAAGCTCGTACCATTGAGCAAGGCTTAGAATTTCTTTATGCTTCACTGTCTTCCTAGTAAAGTGGGGTTCACCACAGGAGTGACGTTGTCGTGTGCATGTGGCGCCATATAAATGTTTGGTTGTTCTGTCACCATCTGTTGAGTCTTGGGTACCGTGTCCTGGACATTCCTTATCTGCTGAGTCATTTTAGCGATGGTACATTTATCTGTGTTAAATTGTACCTCAAAGAAAGGAGGTCACCAGACTACCACTGATCTCATGTGACGTTGGCAACCAGAAATACACCTTCCAGTCTTGAGACCCCTGGTACCTTTTCCCTCAACTCTGGGGTCTTACGTTACGATTCTGTCTCACCAACATTTTCTCTAAATGCCTTAGAGCCGCCACCACCAGACCAGAGCTGGGAACCCGGTGTGCTCTTAAATTGCTTGCCTTCGCTGCCTCTCTCATTGCTGAGATAACATATCTGACGCCTAGAGTTGGAGGGCGAAAGGTTGACTTAGCTCACAGTTTGTGGAGGTTTCAGTTCACCCTTGGCTGGCCCCACGGCAGGGTGGCACATGGCAGAGGGCAACTGTTCATGGCAGCGGAAAACAGCAAAAGCAGCAAGAACAAAGAGGAGCAGCAGCAGGGAGCAAGCCTCTTCCCTCCGTGTGTGTGCAGGCAGCCCAGGGCCAGTGCAGCCCTCACACCGTATCCCCAGCCCCGGACCATGAGTCAGTACAAACGTCAGACTCGGCCCCCTCTGAAAGCCTGCAGGAGGCTTTGGGGGACAGTCTGACCGTGACCCTGCTCCCTCCTGTCTTCTGCCAGTTCATCTTCAGCTTGGGGCATCACTCGTCAGGGACGCAGTCAAAGCGTACAGCATTTTTGCCCTTGCATGTAAATATATGGCTTGATGCTACGGCCCTGCCCACACCCATCTGTGCTCAAAAATAATCACAATGCTGCACCTCCTCTCGGCGCCACGTTACTGGTCTGGACAGACACTAGCTTAATTTATTTAAAATAACGATTTCTTTTGATCGAACATTGGCAATTAGATCCCGGAGCTCCTAGGATAACTGCTGTTGTCTGTCTTCGTAATTGTTTAGAAAACAAGTGTTCTCAATGGCATCTGGTTACTTAACGTGAAAAACGTGTCTCTGAAGGTGAGCGGTGGCCCTTAACTGGTTCTCCTTCAGACGTACATAGGGTCCGTGCTGATCTCCATCAACCCTTTCAAGCAGATGCCGTATTTTGGGGAGAAGGAGATTGAAATGTACCAGGGAGCGGTAAGTTACGTGCTCTGCGCATTACTGCTGTGCTGAGGGCTTTTAGGGAGCATTGATGGGTTTTCTTGACACTGATGATACATTTGTATTTTCTTGTGAATTACTTAATGGGGAAGCTCCAGGAAAGGCCGCGGTTTGGTTTGCTGCGCTGTTCCCGAGAGCATAGATGAAGTACCGCAGGATCGACTCCTATTGGAGCCTGATTTATATTCATGGACGTGGAACTACGGGCCCGAGGCTTGGGGGTGATCCTCTGTTTCCCCCTGTGCCACAGATTCAGAGGGTAAAGAGCAGTAATGGGTGAGACACAGCTAGTGGAGGGCGGTGGGGTTAGGTCTTTTAGAGCTGGAGCCTTGGTAAGCTGCGGCCAGGACTTGACAATGCAGAGCCAATCCTTCCTCCTCCATTTATTAACAGACCCTGATCCCTCACACACCCGGCCCCAGAGTCCTGGGATCCAAAGGGCAGCCCAAGGGCCAGCAAGATAGCTCAGCAGGCTAAGCAGCACCTGCGTGGGCAAGCGCGGGGACCGTGCTGCGCCAGCCCAGCCCCAGGTGCACTGAGCCGGCCACAGAGACAGGGTATGGTGGCGCACGCCTGTAATCCCAGCACTGGGGAGGCTGAGGCAGGAGGATCACTATGAGTCTGAGCTGGGTAGTGAGACCCTGTACCAAATACATTAAATAAATAAACAAAGGGCAGCCCAGGCCTTATGCATGGGCGTGTGGCTTCCCTCTGCCTCATCTCTGCATCTCTGTCCTCTCCACTGCCTGCCCTCTGCATGAAGCAAACAGACTCATTCATTACCACCTTTATGGGAACCCAGTGTAGGGGGGCACTGCCAGCAACCTGGCCATGTCAGCCTCTGGGGCAGCAGCCTTGGAGCTGCTGCAGGGCATCCTGGGGACAGCGAGGTGCAGGGCATGGGGTAGGGGTACAGCAGTTCTTCCACGGTCTCTGGTAGGAGCTGCTGCAGAGGCACCTTTAGGTCTCATTTGTCTGTCCCAGATTCTTGCTGTGGCGATGTCACAGAACTTTTTTGAAAAGATATTTATTTTTACTGCTAAGAAATAACAGTGTTCACTGGGTGTGGTATTACACACCTGTAATCCCAGCACTGGGGAGGCTGAGGCAGGAAGATTGCAGTTAGCTCAAGGCCAGCCTGCACTGCATGGCAAAACCCTGTCTGAAAACAAACAAACAAAGTAGAAGTAGTATTGTCCAGCAGGTAGAGTCTTGCACTGTTTGCCATCTGTGTGTTTGCAACAGTAATAACACAGCCGCATGCTGGCTGGTTGAACTCCACCCCCATTTCACAGATGAGGAAACTCGAGGCTACAGATGAAGTACTAGGATCTACCAAGCTGGGGGCTGATGTCAGGTCCTAATGGTACAGGGGCTCTTGGGAGGGAGGAACAGAGCAGAGGACATGCCCCTCCCCACCCCCGGCCCAGGTCGTTGGCCAGAGGACCCCAAATGCTTGAGTGTGGGAGTGGATGTGAGAGGATGGGCTGGAGCACACAGGCTGCCATGACTGTGGTCCAGCTGCTTCCAAACTTCTTTGAACAGTGCTCGCTCGCACCTCTCCTGCGCCTCTTTCCACTTTCCACCTCCTCTTTTGAACCCCTCTGCAGGCAGCTTAAGAGGAACCCTGCCTGCACAGCCACCCTAGACCAAGCCCCCCACATGCCCAAGTCAGGGGCAGCCAGCCTCTGGGCCTGAGTGCACCCCCGGGCTGTCCTGGGTGGCGCCTCCCTCTGACCACGCTGTCCCCCCTCAAGCTCTGATCTCCGCAGGCCGGGTACTGAGAAGCAGTTTCTCAGCCAGGCGCCTTTTTCTGAGCCTGTGAAGACTCCGAGGAGGGCCCAGCCATGCTTGTCCCTCTGTTACTTTCCTTTCCTGTGCCTCTGCCACCCGTCCCCGGGTCACCTGGGAGGTCGGGCCTGGGCAGCACTGCCCCCCGGGAGATCGGAGATCAGGAAAGATGGGGTCTCGACGGCTGCCCGCTGGGGTCTGCTGCTCTCTCACTCTTAGGCGTGTTGACCTTGAAGTTAAGAGGCCATCTTTTGCCAACTATGCGAGCACAGAAGTGTCTTTCTTTTTGGTAATTTTTGAGGGAGTATTGAAGGTAGATGCCTAGAAACCGCATAAAATGGGCCAGAGCCCACTCTGAGAGAATTTACTAGGTATCGAGAACCATTTAGGGCTTTGGTTTTGGTTTACTGGGACAAGTTCTTGCTATGTAGTTCAGGCTGGCCTTGAATTCACAGGGATCCTCCTGTCTTAGCCTCCCAAGTACTGGAATGACAGACGTGTACCACTGTGCCCAGCTAGTTTAGTTTTCTGTGCATAGATAAGTAGTCCCAGGCCACTGTCACAAACCCAGGATACTCACTGCCTTTACTCAGTACGATTTTCCCAATAGATAGGTAACAAGCTGGTCAAACCAGTTTTCCCTCTAAAGAAGCACACCTCCTACCTCTCCCAGAAAAGTGTTTCTCTTCCTCCCTAGACCCTCTCAGTTCCCTCTGAGATCCCAGGATCAGTGAGTTTCTGGCGTAGCAGAGTTTACTTAGGAGCTCAGGCGTTCTAGTTGAAGCCAGCCTCAGGCAGTGATTGGTAGTGCTGTCTTCTGTCTGATGCCAGGTGGACACAGAGGCCCGCTTGGGGTGGGGTGGGGTGGAGAACCTGAGACGCAGGTCAGAGGGCGGCGTCACACGCATGCGGGCGTGGAAGAGCTTGCAGAGTTCCTTTTTTTTTTTTTTTTTTTTTGAAAGAAGGAAAGGTTTATTTAGCTCACAGTTAATGGATGTTTCAGTCCATACTCAGCTGGTCCAACACAGAGCAGCACATAGCAGAAAACAGCCTTTCATGGTGGTGGCAAAGAGCAAGAGCGCAGAGTTCCTCTTAACGCTTGTAGGGCATAGCTGCAGCAGCGAGGGAGTTTTGTGGTCCTGTGTCATGCAGCCTTCCTGGCCAAGGCCAAGAAGAAATCAGAGTGTTGCTCCATTTCATCCCAGCTCTGTTTGGTTTCTTTCTAGGCACAGTATGAAAACCCGCCCCATATCTATGCCCTCGCCGACAGCATGTACCGGAACATGGTCATCGACAGGGAGAACCAGTGTGTCATCATCAGGTACGGAAGGAGCCCTGTCTAAGGGGGGGCGTCACCCACCGGCCCCAGGAGGGCGGCGTGGCCACGGCTGCTGCTGTCACAGGCCGCCTCATGCGTCTGAGTGTCGGCCACGCTGCTGCTGTGCCTGGACTCGCTTTATAGCCGTGCCGTCTAACGCCAGCTCGTGAAAGTGCCCTGTTTCCCTGGGATGCCTGCTCCTGCCCCTCTTGCTTACGGCATTAAAGCTTTAGGGCACATGGTGCCAGCCGGACCTTCCTGAGCGTCAAGGTAAAAGATGCCACCCCAGCCCTGGATGTAAGAGGTCCCGACGTCGGAAGTATACTAACTGTCACTCTGTTGTCGACTGCAATTCTAACCTCTGGTCCTATGTTGCCTTTTGTCAGTAATTTAGTACTTGGAATTTAAACTTTCTGGATATACTTTTGTCATTTGCTTTGGATTTTTGAGGACATTACAGTAGATGCCAGCACTAGGTAGCTATATTTGAACCCTGTTATTCCTGACCCATTCTGAGTGTTGCTGGGTCTAAGAGCTTTTGGATTTATTTACTGCTGTAAATATTTACAAACAGAACTACAGGGAGTGCAAGCACCGGTCCTCCCATCTCTTAGAATTTGACGCTTACTATCTTGTCCTCCTAGTAGCCAACAGTCATTTGTCCTACATGTTTGTATCCATCATTGTTTAAGTTCTTTAAAAAAATCTTAAGCCTTTAAAAAAGCTTTTGGGCTGGGGAGATGGCTCAGTGGAATAAGCGCTTCCCTGGCAAGCGCAAGGGCCTGAGTTCAATTCCCGGTTCTGCCAAAATAAATAAATAAAATAAAAAGGCTTTTTATTATGGATATTCATAAACACACATGAAATAAGGAAGAACAGTGCGTATGTGTCTCCATCGATCGCCCATTTGTGCCATTCTCGACATGTGCGCAGTCCTGTTTTCCTCCTCCCCTCTTGCCCTGCTGGCTGATTGGAGGCAAATCCTAGGCAGTAGTTCCCTGTTTGTCATTTACTAGCGTGTAAGTCTTATCACACCAGAAGAATGAGTAGCTCTTGGGGGAGGGGAAGGAAGAGTTCAGTGGTAGAGTACATGGTTAGTATGTGCGAGGCCCTGGCTTTGATCCCTGAAACTGCCACTAAAGAAAGAATTCTTTTATTATTCATCTAATTATTAACATTGCAATTTAGTGATGGCTGCATAAATTCTTTTTCATAGCTTTTTAAAAACTGTTGGGTCCATCCTGGGTCCACAGTTGCACCCGGTTGTTCAGTCATTAACTGTTGTCCTTTGGTGTCTTTGCTTTCTGGCCATTCACTTGGTGAGGAATGATCCTCCAGGCTCTTCGACTGTCTGGGCCTGATGGCACCTGGTGGCGATGCTTAACTAGCCCACTGTGGTCTGTATTTTTCTGTTAATCATTAGTTAAATCTAAAAGCTCGGTCAGGTTCATCCCCACTTTTGGGCAGTGATACTTCATCAGTGATGCTGTGTGACGAGTTGGGTTCCTGGAGGGTCTCTCTGTGATGTTCAGATTGTCCGTGGACTCGTCCATGATAAATACCCATTTCACTGTCCTTCCTTAAGTAGGGACTGAAAAAGTAGTCCTTCTCAGCCAGGTATGGTGGTACACCTGCAACCCCAGCACTCTTCAGAGACCAAGGCAAGAGGACAGCCGTGTGTTCAGAGTCAGCCTGGGCCTTCTAGTGAGTTCCAGGGCAGTCTGAACTACATCATAAGACCTGTCTCAAAAAAGACAGACCAAAAAGAAGAGAGAAGAAAAAAATGGTTGTCTTTTATTTCTATTTCTTCTCATGTGTTAGTTGAAATTAGGTTATTCCATCAACTTAAAATACAGCTTTAAGGGGCTGGGGAGATGACTCAGTAGAATAAGTGCATCCCTGGCAAGCACAAGATCCTGAGTTCAATCCCCGGTACCACAAAGAAAAAAAAAACCATATCTATATCTATATCTATATATCTTTATGGAAAATCCAGATGAAAAGCTATTAGCAAGTTTTGCCCCGGGAGCCTCCCAAGGTATTGAGTTTTCAGTATCATTCACACTGTGCTTTTACATACTTTATCTCCATGTGTTGCAGCTACCCTTTAGAGGTGCGGGGGGTCTCATCCCTGGCCATGAGAGGCCTTTGTCTGCATATTACACCCTCTACACGTGCACCTGTCCTCGTGTCTCCCATAATGTTCTTACCTAAGACGCTCTGAGTGTGGACTGAGGCTGCCACCCAGGGCAGAGCCGTCGCCAAGCACGTGTGAGATCGTGAGCTCCATCCCGTCACCACCGAAACCTGTAAAGAAAGAAAGTCTTGGGGATTGAACTCAGGACCTTGTGCTTACCAGGCATGCACTTATGCCACTGAACTATATCCCTGACCCTTACTCCACTTTTTAAAAAATTTATTTATTTATTTATTTATTTATTTATTTATTTATTTATTTATTTTTTTTTTGCGGAACCGGGAATTGAACTCAGGCCCTTGCACTTGCCAGGGAAGCGCTTCTTCTACTGAGCCATCTCCCTGGCCCCTTACTCCACTTTTGATTGTAGTCATTTGAAATGTTTAAATTTTATTTCATTTTATTTTTTTCCATTAGACTTATTGGTACATTTTAGGTATACATAAGAATCACATAACTTCACTTTCTTTCTTTTTTTTTTTTTTTTTTGGAACTGGGGATTGAACTCAGGCCCTTGCACTTGCCAGGAAGCGCTTATCCTCTGAGCCATCTCTCCGGCCCCTAATAACTTCACTTTCTAATTGTGCACCATTTACAATGGTTCCAAAATGAAAACCGTACAGCAGGAACCCTGGCTTGTTTCAAGGTGAATGCAGCGCTCAGGGGTGGCGAGGTACAAGGAGACCATGCCACACTGTGCCCTTCGATATTTCCATGTAGATCTCTGAAGAAAGAAAGCGCTTTCTCCCTAGCCCGGGGCCACTCACAACTGAGAACAGCAGTTCCTCAGTGTCATCTCAGACCTAGCAGCCTTTGTTTGGATTTCTCTAGTTGTCTCAAATGTGTTCCTTTTTGCTGCTTTATGCAAATCAAGGCAAATGGGGCCCATTTGCTTATGAATCGTAAATGTATTTTTATCTTGCCTCAGTTCCTATCATACCACCATATTTTAGCCCTCCTGCATACCAGGGTGTGCACCGCCACTGAGCTCCACTCTGGCCTCCCCATCCCCACCCCCACATTGGTGTTTTTCCTCCGTTCCCCTAGAACTGGGGATCAGACTGCAGGACGCTCTACCGTGGCGCTCCACACCCCAGCTTGTCCTGTTCATCTTGAGACAGATCTTGCTAAGTCGCCCAGGTGGGATCCACGTTCACAGCCTTCCCGCCTCAGCCTTGCTTGGTGCTGAGATAGAGGCAGGCGCCCCCACGCTCGACTGACGCAGAGTTCTGAGGAGACCAAGTTCGCTGTCCTGTAGCTGTTGTCAGACTTGTGGGAGGCTTTCCATCTGGTCCTTTGTCTGCTCCTTCAGCAGACTCTTCTGTAAACCAGAAGCTGAATCTAAACCTTAGGGGAGATGAAGATCGGGCGTGTGGGGGCCTCTCTGGAAGGGCGGCCTCTGTGTCATGCGTGTTTGGTGTGACAGCAAGGCACCATTGCAGGCGAGGCCTGGAGGCGTGTTGGTACCACATGGGAGTTTCCCAGCCTGTCCCTCTCCTGCTCTTCAGGTGGCGAGGACCTCAGGGACTTGCTCCTGAGGACCTGCTCTGTTAGGGTGGCTGCACCCTAATGTAGGTGATGTAGACCAGGGAGCCACGTGGCCCAGCGCCAGGGCCCCATAAGTCATGGCAGCACCAGAACACAGAAGTGTCCTCCATTTATGACCGTGACGTCCTCATATCAACGGGCACAAAGCAGAACCTGGCAGACACAGCACGGGCCTGGGGGACCCGACAGGCGTCCTGTGATCCCACCTTGCGGAGTCACCTGGGTCTCTGGGTGGTTTCCTGGGCTCGATCACATATTGCCAGGATGCCTAAGCTTTGATTTCTGGCTCTTCCTGAAGGCCCAGGAATGGCGCTGGTCTCCACTTCCTCTGGAGACGAGGACTTCTGTGGTGTGCGCAGTCTCCATCATGAGCCGCGCTGCTACCAGGCGCCCACAGCACCTACAGGCAGGACACCGCGGGGCCTAGAGCCCATGTCCAGAGGCCAAGAGCGCCACCTCTCCCGGCTCCTTTCTCCAGTGCTCGGAGCTGGGGTTCTCCGCTTTGAGAAACTAACCTTGCGGTCCCAGGATGTCGGGTGGGCCCCCCGCCTCTGGCCCTGGGCAGCCTCCCTGGGCCTCATTTCTTACCCCAGGAGGAAACTGGTTGGCTAGATGGCCTCTGAGATTTCTGGCTTTTGGATCCTTGGTTCCAAGGCATGCCTGGGACGCGAAGGCAGAAGTGTGCGGGGTCTGTGGCCCCTGACGCAAATGAGCAGGGGCTTGGGCAGCAGGGGCTGAGTTAATCGATGCCCCCAAATGTGTGTGTAAACGGGCCACAAAACTCATTTTCTGTGCACCAGAAGAGACGCCTGCTGCTTTGCTAAGGGGCTCTGGCAGGCTTGGGAGGACTAGGAATTTTAGTAGCACCTGTGCAGGAGACGAGTAAAGGACCTGCTATCCACAGTGTCCTCCAGGCCTTCGCCCCCGCTGCAACTGTCTGCGTGTGGTGTGGCCGCAGCTGGGACATAGACACATGCTGCTGTATCCTCAGGATCTGCTTGGGCTTCTCAGCAGCGGCCAGTGACAGGACGGCCTGGAACTATTTCTGGCTAGAAATGAGGGCAACAAGCTGCTCTTAATGAGAACGAAATGCAGCGGTCTGCTCAGCCGCGGGGCTCCTTTCAAGCCCCGGCCTTTGAGCTCTCCCAGTGTGCACTGTCAAAACAGCGAGGTCTCCTGCAGCCCCAGGGCGCTGCCCACCGAGCAGGCTCACACATGAATGTGAAACAGACCAGAGTTTGTTACCCCGCCGGGAGAACCTCACCAGCGGCCAGCTACGCCCGCTGTGTCCGTTCTGCCAGCCAGGAGAGGATCAGCTGATCTTGCCGAGCCGGTGGAGGCTTCAGTTCAGTGAAGCGGCTGTGGCGCTGGCTGAAGTCCTCAGGTCACGACTCTCAGTGCTGCCTGAGGGGGCAGCCTCATCAGCCTGCTCCACAGGGAGGAGCCCCCAGCTCCGCCTCGCTCTCCCTGCTGGGTCCCGAGGACCTGCCCTGGGCATGCTCCTGAGCTTCTGCACCTGCGCGTGAGGCCGCCCTCAGTAGGACTGAGTCCCGGGACTTGGCCCTGGGTGCCTCTCAGCTTCCCCCACCCCGCCCTGGCTCCGTGGCTGCTGACCCACCCAAGCACTGTGTCTGCTGGTATCCCTTTCAGGGATGCTAATTGCTTCAGCCAGTTTCTTTCTTTCTTTGGTGGAACCGGGGATTGAACTCAGGTACTTGAGCTTGCCAGGGAAGCGCTTATTCCACTGAGCCATCTCCCGGGCCCCTCTTTCTTTCTTTTTCTTTTTCCTTTTCTTTTTTTATTTTATGTATTTGGTACAGGTTTCCACTATGCAGCTTGGACTCAGTGATACCCCTGGTTTTTTTTGTTTGTTTGTTTGTTTGTTTTTTATTAGTAAGTTTATTTTATTTTATTTATTTTTTTTCTTTTCAAAGTTTTATTGATAAACATATAGCAATGAGACAGTTTCAAATCAAATCGAGAGTACAATTTCAACAAGTAATACACTGCATATATTCTTCTTAGTGGTTAATTGCTGTACAAGATGCAGACTTGTGATCCTACTTACAAACACCATTAGAAAAAATCATTCTAGCCTTCCTGGTTCCCCGGCCATCTTGGCGGCTGCTCCTGGTTGAGGGCCGTCCGCACCTAAAACAGGAAGATGGTGGCTGCAAAAAAGACGAAAAAATCTCTGGAGTCCATCAACTCTAGGCTCCAACTTGTTATGAAAAGTGGAAAATACGTGCTGGGGTACAAGCAGACACCGAAGATGATCAGACAGGGCAAAGCGAAATTGGTCATCCTTGCCAACAACTGCCCAGCCTTGAGGAAATCTGAAATAGAGCACTGGGCCATGTTGGCCAAAACTGGTGTCCACCACCACAGCGGCAATAATACTGAACTGGGCACAGCGTGTGGAAAATACTACAGAGTGTGCACACTGGCAATCATTGATCCAGGTGATTCTGGTATCATTAGAAGCATGCCAGAACAGACCGGTGAAAAATAAACCAAGCAGAATTTTTCATGAATAAAACCTGCCATAGCTTGTTTAAAAAAAAAAAAAAGAAAAAATCATTCTATTCATTAAGAGAATGCAACTATATATCTATCCCAACCACTTTGAATACACAGATACAAAATGGACATTCATAGTTATATCCCATTTTTTCTAAGTTCCGTTATTGAATATTATAGGTGTGTAAACTCAGCAAAATATTCTAAAAGAGTCCAGTAGCCCATAATAGCATTGGGTCTTCTGTTTAACTGGCAATGTCAGAAATTATTGACCTGAGTCCCCCACAGCTCAACTTAACAGCATGGCTTTACTTCCTATATTTCGTCTTCATACTTTTCTACTGGATGGTTAAGACCAAGGTAAAGCAGGACCTGTGCAACAAGAGTTGTAGCTTTTTGATCCCCGTTTTCAGCCTTCCCAGAGCTGGGATTGCAGGCATGCGCCACCACGCCCGGACTCGGCAGCAGACTCTAGGCGCCCAAGGGCGGGGCCAGCCTGGCACAGGGTCCTGGGATTGAGCCCTAAGCAGACACTTAGTCTGCTTAGCCAGCCTGCTGGCTTCACTTCTCCGCAAGACACGGAGGCCAGTAAGGCCCTACTTCCAGCCCTACTTCAGCCAGTTTCTGAAATGCCCCCTAGCTCAGTGGCTGCCTAGGTTCCCGGGCTCCACCTCCAGAGATCCTGCTCTAGCTCCTTTGTGATGAGCTCCAAGTACCAGTATTTTTGCAGCACCTCAAGTTACTGAATCAGGGCTTCCAGCTCTTAAAGTCCTGATTCAGGGCCCCCGTCTTGAGCACCGTTAGCGAGGCAGCTCACACTCCCGGCACACACATCTGTGCTTACATCCTTCCAGGCTAGAAGTGCTGGTCATCGGCACCTTTGCAGCTCCAAGATTCATCTAGAAAATGAAGCCTAAGAGGATTCCATGATTCCAAAACTTGTAAACGGCACAGACCCCGTTGGCCTGTCCACCTTCTAGCTGGCCAGGGCTGTGCGGAGTGAGGAGGGCTGGATTGCGCTACGTAGTCAATGTGTCTAAGTAGTAAAACTTCATCTGTTCTTTCTTTTTTTCTCGCTCTCTCTTCTGTATCAGTAATCAAACCCAGGCCCTTACGCTTACCAGGCAGGCACTGTGCTGCTGAGCTGCATCCCTAGCCCCAATTCTCTATATTTGTTATAACTTTAAAAAAAAAAAAAAAAAAAAAAAAAAGGCTGCAGGTTGCATAGCCTGCTGGAACTTAGCCCTGTGTGGCTTTGCACTGGACAAACCGTCTCCGCGCCCTCCTGGTAAATGCTGCTGCTCTGCATCTCAGGTCTTCCGTGCACTAGTGAGGATGTTCATGGAGCAGAGCACAGGGGCCCGAGTGCAGCTAAGCAGCCCACACAACAGCCCAGGAGAAGAACCTCCCCCAACAGGTGCATCTTGAAACCGAAGCCTTGGGTACTGCCGGCCCCGTCTCTGCATGCAGGGAAGCAGTGGAGGCCGCGGTGATGCCTGCAGTTGGAGGACAGACCTTGACATAACGCACGACCTGGCCAGAGCCCCAGCCTTACTGGCCTCCGTGTCTTGCGGAGAAGCAAAGAGCAGGCGTTCATCTGCCCTGTGGCCGGCTTTGGGTGAAGGGAGAGCTAGTGACTGCAGAGAAAGCTGTTGATCTGGGTCGTGTCTCACTCTGAGCAGGACCACGAAAGCTGTTCACCAAGACGAGTAGGAAGGGACGGGATTGTGAGGGCGTGCAGAAACCTAGCATCATGCCGGGCATGGTGGCCCATGCCGACAATCCCAGCCTCAGGAGGCTGAGGCAGGAAGCATTGATGCAAGTTTGAGACCAGTTAAAAGTGAGTTCAAGGCCAACCTGAACTGCATAGTGAAACCCTATGTCTCAAACAGGCAAAAAAATAAATAAATAAAAGTAAAAAAAGGAAGAATGTTTAAGCTGTTGCAGAGATGTAAAATATCCACTGGTGACCCTGGAAAGAGTTTCCCAGCAGTAGTAAGTAGCTGAGCTGAGATGAACTTGGCCGTCAGATTGAGTATGGGGCTTCCCCTGCTGGATCAGGCCAGGCAAAAGGAAGCGCTGCTGTGGGCCATTTTCCAGGTAGATTGGAAAGGATTTCTGTCTGATAAGAACACCAGTTAGCTGGGTATTTGTCTAGGGTCAGGAAGGAATAACAGCTCTTTGTGTTGTCACCTTTTTTTAATACATATATTTGCTAGAGGGTCTCTCAATGTAGGTTGGACTTGTAGTGAGCCTCCTGTTTTCAGCCTCCCAAGCACTGGGATTACAGGCGTTGCCACCACACCCAGTCTCGGTGGCAGGCTCAGCATGCCTGGGGGTGGGGCTGGCTCCGCGGGTGGTGCCTGCAATTGCCTAAGCAGGCACTTGCCGCAATTTTCTCAATGTGTTCAAGAGTAAATCTGTATCTGTTGCTCAGTAGTTTCAGCTTTTCTGCGTGGTGCTTGCTGTACTTGCTCCATGGTTGTGTATATTATTTAGGGTAAACCCTCGCTCCAGGAGTGGGCCACCCCTCTCCTCAGCCCAGGGCCTCAGCAGACAGCCCCTGGGGGGCATCTGCTATGTCCCACGCCAGCCCCGGGCCCTCCGCGGCAGCCAGAGAGCCTGTCGTCTGCACGGGCTGCCACACTTTCTGGGACGTGGTTCCTCATTCTCGCGGAATGATCTGCCGTGCGATGCATCGATTCGGGCTGTTACTTGTTCCGACTGTGTGTGAGCTCAGACACGACGACTACTGGCACAAGTCCGCCTAAATGAGTGTGTCCCTCTGACGTCCCAGGCCACGATGCGAGTTTGATGAGCCCGGCCCTCCTCGGAGTTACTTCTGGAAGCGCTGTGGATTTTCACTGGCTGTCCTGGCCCAAGGAGGGTTTTTAATATGTATCCTCCTCTGCAGCGGAGTAGCCTTCCCGGGAGGCCGTCCTGGGGACTGCGCCTGCCGCTGTGGCCCGACGCCCGACCCCCCACTCCCTCTCCCTGCGCCCGTCCTGCACGCCATCGCGGAGGCTCGCTGAGGACAGCAGCGGAAGAGAGCGCGCCAGGGCTCGGCTCGCCACCCAGCAGCGCCGCACAGACGGCTAAGCCCCGGGCAAGCCAGGACTCACTCGGCCAAGTGTGGTCCATCCTGAGCCCCGCGCCGGGCCCGCGCCCAGCCTCCCGGCACCGAGCCTCCAGAGCTGCCCGGACCCCCGCCTAGCGGGGGCTCTGCAGCCCCCAGCTGCTTGTCGGGACCAGGCCGCAGAAGAAGGGACAGGAGAAAAAAGTGTGAAGCTGGGAAAGCCACGTTTCCATGACACCAACTCCTGGGGGCTCGAGGAGACCGCAGCCGCGGGAGTGCAGCGGTGGGAGAAATGGCCCAAAGCCACGAAGGGAGAGGGGACGCGGCTGCGTGCTCCCGTGTGCATGCCCGAGTGCGGTGGGTCCTCTGGGGTGGCGACGGCAGGAAGGCGGGTGCATGTCCTTGTGCACTAGCATAAGTTGTGGGGAATTGGAGGCACTCTGGGTACTTAGTGAGGCTCAGTAGCTTCGGACTCAGAAAAAGTTATATCCCTTGAGTCCCGTTATTAAGATTCCACTGTAAGAAACTCCTAACATTTTCCCAGTTCTTTGAATTTTGAACACGTGCTTCCATTTCTGTAGCGAGCACATTTGCAAATGTTACATTATTTCCTACTTGAGCTGATATTTCCTGTGAAATCTGTCTTGACTTTGATTTTGAGTTGCTGGAGTGGTGTCTAGCCAGCTATATACAAACTGCAGAGTTAAAAGTCTGTTCTAGAAACGGCTCCTGGGACTAGGTTCATAAGATTGGAGAAGGTCCTAAACGTGGGCATTATTCAGATATGCTGCGGAGCCGGCGGCCGTGAGGTCAGCGCCACTGGGGCCTTTCCCCCGTTTCCAGGGCTTTTCCTTGCCACCCTTTCCCCCATGCACATGTCAGGCGAGTGCTGTCAGATTAGCAAAGGCTGACTGTAAGGATAAGCGGGCTGGATGCTCTGACTGCCCGAGACCCAGAGGCAGCGCTGCGTGGTTGGTTTGACACCTGCATGGTCTTTGAATCTGTATTTCACTCCGATTATTTCCCAGTCCCTAGTAGGCCAGCATAATTATGGCTGCATCTGCTGCAGGCTTCAGGTAATTTTCCCCTGCAGAAACGTATTTGGACCAAATTACCAGCTGTGATCAATAAAGACTTATAGAATGTATGTGAATTCATACCAGGAAATACAAATTCAGAGTAGTGTTTAGCCAGAACTAATTATTTTAAGTCTGAAAAAGAACACAGTTACTGAGAATATAGATGTCCTGTTGGGTGCTGGCATACTTATTTTAGTATGTGAAAAGAGTTTCCATTGCTACGCTTTTCTTTACTTCAACAAGAGAGAATATTTCACGATGGGTCATACTGTTTAAGAGAGACAGGTGGGTAGCTGCTCTTGTGTTTCATAATTCTAGCAGGATTTGTTCTCTCGTTTGTCTCAGAGCTTGTTCAGAAGGATTCTAAATATGAAATATAAATTTATAGGAAATATGTTTACAGAAAGCATATAAAGTGTTGAAATAACCTAATGGAAATGATGATTGTTGATTATTGATGTAATGTGGTCACTTTCCTTTAGAAAAGCTCTTTAAAAATCTAAAATGTGGGCCAGGGAGATAACTCAGTGGTCTAAAGCGCCTGCTTAGGCAAGCGCAGGGACCAGGGTTTGATCCCTGGCACCACATGCTGTGCCAGCCCCTCCACCGGGGCAGGCTGAGCCAGCCTCAAAAACAAAAACGACAAAAAACCTAAATTACATGGCTAATTGAAATCTCAAAATATAGTAAGGACTTTAAAAGAAGTCACACCAAAAGAAAAGTGAATCACCCGCTTCCTGGCCCCCTAACAAGTTAGGCACATTTTGTCCTGTTCCATTCAGCTCCTTTCCCTACAGTTTCCATAATCACAGAGGTGTTATAGAGACCTTGTCGCTTGACCTTCTGTGCCGTGTCTTTGTTTTGCTGCATGACCTTTTCTGGTCATTTCAGAAGTCTGTGTACTAGTACGTTGGGTCCTTGTGCCATTACGACCTTAGATTGTCCAATATTTCTAAAGGTTTACAATGGCACAAAACATAAAATGGAGTTTCGTTGTGGACAGAACTTGAGCTTCCAAGGGTATGCTCTGACTTCCGGTCTGGTGTGTAAGTCACTTTATTACCTTGACCATTTGAAAAGAGAATTCCTCGTGTGCTTGACTGGCCGAGCGTGCTTGCGCCTGTCAGGTCTGTGTGTGGGTAGGATGCCGCTTCATCCCGATGAGCTGGCTTTCTGCTGCCGTGATGTCTTCAGAGACTTCAGTGTGACTTTCTCTCCATGTGACCCCGGGAGCCGGGAGCTGCGGCTAGAGTGAACTGCGTAGATGGAGTCAGGAGGCATGGTTCCCTCTGTCCGCCTCGTAATCTCTAGGGGACAGTTTACCGTATATTAGTTTGAGAAAATCCAGTGACATTCTGTGTTTTGACAAGCTCCTTTTCTTTTGTTTTGGTTTGAAATACCAAATTATCTCACTGTTGATTTCAGTTTCTCTTAGGAGAGTGGGCTGCTCTGCTTGGTCGTACCTTAAGCAGACCTATCTGCTTTCCTCCAGTATTTCAGCGATTGCTGAAGGTTAGCAAGGCTGATGCTCATAGGGGAGCGTCCGCGCTGCACCCCAAGTCCGTGGTCACCAAGAGCAAGCAGATAAGAACGAGGAGTAGCAGCCTGTCTCTTTCAGGCTCAGTCCCTACGATGCGTGTTCTTTTAATCTGGTTGATTCTGTCCTGGTAACTCAAAGGCTTCCAAGAGAAAGATGAGAAATCTGGCAGAGTTAAGCTGGTTAGGGATTGAGGTCAGCATTGATACAGGGGGATTTTGAAGGAAGGAACAGGTATTTGTGAGGGCAGACTGTGGACAGAGGGCTGTCCCTGCGCAGCTCAGATGCAGCGGAAGGCAGCCTGGCCGCCCAGGATGTGATTAATGCTGCCTCATCCTTCAATTTTAGAACCTCTAAAATCAGGAAGTTGGCCTCAGTCAGGGACACACAGTGGGAAGCCTTAGAGTGCCTCCCGTATCATTTTTTTCTTTTGTTATTTAAAAAAATACATCATCACAAAAAGTTTGGAAAACAGTGAACCGAAGCAAATCTCTCGTGATGTTCTTGCCTCGGCCAGGGTGTCTGCTCATGTTTGTTACTGTAGTCCAGGTTTTTTGTTTGGTTTTCTCCACATGTGCTTTAGATTGCTTCTTTTGTGCAGTTCTGGGAATCAAACCAGGGCCTTCTGTGCGTTGGGCAAGTGCTCTGCTACCGAGCCCACGCTCAGCATCGTTTTAATCTTTATTTTGAGACAGGGTCTTGGTGAGTTACTGAGTTACCCAAGTTGGACCCAAACTCAGATCCTTATGAGCCTCTTGCCTCAGCCCCCCCACCCCCCACGCTGGGATTACAGACACAAACCTCCACACCCAGCCACCCGCTTCCCCATTGAAGAAACCCCTACTGAACTTGTTTTATGTGGAATGTGAACCGGGTATCTTGCTGAGCGTCACTTCCTATCCCTTTCCCCTCCGTGTTCACTGTCTGGATGTCAGTTGTGATTTCTGCTTGATTTCATCCTTGTAGCATTCCTTCATAGTCCTCGCAGTGTCCTCACTGTGGGGCAGTTAGAGCGCTCTGGGGCCTATTCCATGCCCAGTGGTAATTGTCAAGACTGCACCATGTAGCTGTTACGTACTTTTTTTAAAAGCAACTTCATTCTGTTGAGTTTCTTTTTTTTCGACCACTGTTGTGCATTTTTCTCCGAATTTCTGTCTTCGGGTTTTGTTTGCTCATTTTGGGGATTGGTGAAGAGCAGGGTGATGGATCTTGTTTTAGGCACTTTCCTCATTGCTGGAGAGAAACACCTGACACCCACAAGTTAGGGGAGGAGAGTTTTGCCTTAGCTCAGTCTGTAGAGGTTTCAGCCCGCAGTCAGCTGGCGGCAGGGCAGGGCAGGGCAGGGCAGCAAGCAGGGAGCAGCCTGCGCAGGGCAGCCAGAGGCAGGATGTGGTGAGTCTCCCTTTCCCTTTCGATTCCTTCCAGGCTGCACGCCCCTCACACCCAGGGGGCCTTCTCTTCCCATCCCCACCCCGAGCTGCCCTAAACCAATCCAGTCACCACACCCTTAATCCAGTACTGCACATCCTGAAACTAATCACCGCCCAGAAGCCCCACCTGTGGGTACACAGGGCTGCGGGGAGGTCTAGACTTAAGCCACGACACATTTCTGGGCTCAGCATGTCTGTCTGTCTGTCTGTCCTCAGTGGTGAAAGCGGTGCTGGGAAGACCGTCGCTGCGAAGTACATCATGAGCTATATCTCACGGGTGTCGGGAGGAGGCCCCAAGGTCCAGGTAAGCTGCCCTGCTGTTACCCAGTGTACAAGAATTCCCATTTGCCGTGCATCTGTCTCTATGCATACATTTATCTTCCATTTGCTATTTAAAAATTCTGTGGAATTTTGCTTCCACAGAAAAGTTCTATGACCAAGAAACAGGAAATTTGCAAATACATGAATAGCGTACTTTGAGATAGACAAGCTTAGTGTGTAACAAGCTCTCCCAAGCTGGGTAGCAGGATTACTGAAGTGCCCCACCTCGTCTGGCAGGATAATTTTATTGGTCAGTCGACTGCAGTCGTGCTAAGTCGCCCAGGCATCCTCTGGCCTCGCCGCCCCAGTAGCTAGGCGTACAGGCCTGTGCGCCACGTTGTTTTTAGTTTGTCCTTCAGAGATACTGGAATGTACGTAGGATTCGGTGTTTGCAGAGTTGCTTGTGGCATTTCTTGGTAATGGAAAAGACTGGACATAAGTGCTCACGCCGTGAAACAGGTTTCTGTCTATCATACGACGGATCGTTACTCAGCTCCATGGAGGGCCTCCTGTGCTGAAAGGAGTGATCTCGAGGTCGCTGTTGCCTACCAAAAGCAAGGCCTGGGACATTGACGGCAGACGTTTTTGCTTGAATGGCTGTATGCGGCGTGTCCCTTGTGACCACAACTGTCTTAGGGTGGGAAGCAGGGCGTGCGGCGAGGCCTCTCTGTCACTCTGCACGTACTTAGGTGGTAGATCATGTGAATTAGTTGTCAGTGGAAGAAATTCATACCAGTATTTAAAAAATGAGAAAGGAAAAAAAGAGAAAAGAAAGGGTGACCCTTGAAAGGAAACGTGAGAAAAGGAGAAAGCCGGGAGAATGAGGATTCACGAGAGGTAGGTAAGAAAAGGAGTCAAGAGCCGTGTGTGATGGGGCACACTTGCAATCCCAGCACTCGGGAGGCTGATGCAGGAGGATCGCTGTGAGTTCGAGGCCAGCCTCAGCTGCGTAATGAGTTCAAGGCCAGCCTGAGCTACGGAGTGAGACCCTGTCTCAAAAAAAGAAAAACAAAAATAAACAGCAAGAGGCATCAGGACTGGCAAACCAGAGACCCACAGGGTCTGGAAGCGAGGCGCCGGGTGGGTCCTCTGCGTGGTCTCAGACCAGCATTTGGCAGCAGGAGCAGCATCCCCAGAGCAGGACAAGGCCTCCCACTCTGCAGGGCCAGGTGATGGTGACAGGGCTCAGACACCTGGGCCGGGCAAAGCCATGGTGCTCGTTACAGCACACAGGGCAGGTGACATGTTTTAACTGCAGCTCATGTCCCATGGTAGAACAACTCTAAAACCAGAATCATTTAGTAAGAAATGTTATCACCAAGGGCAGCTGCAGATTTTTTAAAAGGCATCTTAAGATGCTTTCTGTTTTGGATCTGTCTGCTATTATATAGCGCTCTGTCATGGCCCAGTGGATGGGAGAGTTTTATTAGAGAAGCAGAAAGCTCAGCGTGGTGCTGGACACTTGTCATCCCAGCACTGTAGGAAGCCGAAGCACTCAAATCAAAAGTTTGAGACCAGTCTGAGCAACTCCACAGTTTAGTAAGCCCTGTCTCAAATGTAACAATGTTTAAAAGTCTTTAATGTAGGTCAGTGTAAAGGCCCTGAGTTCAATCCTAGATACTGCCAAGAATAATAATAGGACGAGGAAAGGGAAGGGTTACAAGAGCATCTCTTCCTAAGAGACACTTGGGAGGCTGGGGATATGGTTCAGTAGAATAAGCACTTCCCTGGCAAGTGCAAGGGCCTGAGTTCAATCCCCCGTTCCCGGGAGGGGGTGGGGGGACAATCCCTAAGAGACACTTGGGAAGTCTGGGCACATCTGGCCAGTAGAAAAAAGATACAAAGGATCTTAGTGAGGAATCCAAAAAGTCATTTGACAAAGAAGAGCAAGGTTTATGCAGAGAAGAGCAGCAGGAAGCCCATGTGACGTGTGGACGGACCCAACCCTTGCCCGAGGAGGGGCGGCCCCTCCATGCATGGTGGGTCTGTGCCACCCCCAGCCCCGTCTGCTGTCGCCTGTGGCCTGGTAGGCAGACTGCACACAGTTAATGTCGACTCTTCTCTTCCTGTTTTCCTTTGAGGACAGTCATACAAAGCTCTTGGCTTCGAATTAGTCAGTAGCTCAGGAGCGCCCGCCAGATAGCTTGTTATTTCTGGAGCCTGTGAGCATAGCATGTGAATCGTTAGGAGCACAGGCTGACTCACTGCGGGAGGAGCACCCGGCCTCGAGCGCTAGCGTGTGCGCTGCCTGTGGCTGCCGTGTGCTTTGCACACTTTTAGGGCCAGCACAGAATGGGGCCGGGGAGATAGCTCAGCAGCATAAGCACCTGCCTGGCAAGCACAAGGTCTTTGAGTTCAATCCCTGGTACAACCAAAAAATCCCCCAAAAACCAGAATAACAGTGCCTGGAAACCAAACGCTCCCTCTGCAGTCCCCCTGTGCTCCTGGAGTAGACCGTGTTGGTACAACCAGCGCCACAAGGGAACGGGTTAGAAATAAGGATTCTTGGGCCCCACCTCAGGCCCTAAATCCACATCTGCATTTGCACAACGTCCCCAGGTGACTCAGGTGCGCTGATGTTGGACAAGTACCCAGTTATACTTCCCTGGCCTTGTTTGGGGGGCTGGAGAGCGGACTGATCTCCCACATGGTAACTCCTGTTTGTGGCACAGCGGGGGATGCTGTGGACCTGTAGTGACAGTGGCAGCTCCGGGGAGAACAGCAGGAGCAGCCCTTGGTGCTGCTCCTCGCTGTGGCTTCTGTCCAGATGTCCCCCCAAAGCCTCGTGTCGTAATACGTCGGGCTTTTTCGGATGTGGCTGGGTCTAGAGCTGTGGCTGCTTCGTGGTGCAGTGCTGGGACTATGGGTGCACGATCGCTAAGTCGGTCCAGCGATTGGCTCGGTGCCTCCCGAGTCTGGTAGCCTGGACACCATGTGAGGGATAGAAAGAGGTTTGTTTACCTCTTGCTTGCTTTGCCGCCTTCTGCCCGCCGTGGGCTGTGCCCCCTCTGGTTCGCCCCTATGCCCAGCAACCTGCCCTGGAGCCAGCCAGTTATGCACTGACCCCTCTACAAACTATGAGCTGGATGCACCTTCCCCCTTTAACTTTGGGGGTTGGGTGTTTGGTCTCAGGAAGGATAGAAAAGTAGCTAAGAGATCCTTTCCCTTGATGTGACCGCCATGCTCCCAGGCACACAGAGGTACAGGGTAGAGACCTAGGCTGGGCACTTCTGTTTTCTTTTGTCCTGGGGATCAAACCTAGGACCTTCACATAGGGCTAAAATGCCCAGCTTTTTTTTGTTTTATTGCAAGACTGAATCTCAGTGAATCCCTAGGGAGCCCAGGCCAGGCTCACACTCGGGATCCTCCTGCCTCAGCCTCTGGGAGTGCTGGGGTCACAGGTGTGCACCTCCACGGCTGGCTCTGCTGATGGCACACTGGCCCAGGGGTCCCAAATCAAGCCAGGGCACGTGGGAGACCCCGTCACACAGCCCTGTCTGCAGCTGTGAAGAACCAATTCTTCCAGGCCCCCAGGATACTTGCGGGGTGTAGCCCTCCCAGGTGGGGAGCAGGACCCTGGGGAGGGGTGTCCATGCCTTCTGACCCATCTTTGCTGCCACAGCATGTGAAGGACATCATCCTGCAGTCCAACCCGCTGCTGGAGGCCTTCGGGAATGCCAAGACCGTCCGCAACAACAACTCCAGCCGATTTGTAAGTCTGCTCCTGGGTTGCCGGGCCTCTGCGCTCCAGAGGACCTGGGCCCAGCTCCCCAGTAGTTGGGAGGGGGGCCTCTGGCCAGTGCTCATTTTCCCACAGTGTGACCCGCTCTTCCTCTGTCCTCTGCTGAGTCATTTGGAGCCAGGTGCACACAAGTATGCCCCCTGAGTGAGGCACAGAGTGCTAGGGGCGGCAGTGTGGGCCCTCTGCCCTTGGCTGTTCCCAGGAGCAGAGGCACAGACAGGGGCCAACACCGTGTCCCAGGGTGGGCGCTGTCTAGTGACCATCAGGACCCTCGGAGCCTGCATGGCAGGCAGCACAGGTGCCAGACGCCCATCAGATGGGCCCTGGGACAGCCCTGACCCCGCACCGTGCGCCACCTTTGTGCACACTCATTGCCCCAGGTGACAGCACCCGAGCCCACAGGACCTTGCCACCCACCGACCCACCCAAGGGACAGGGGAGCGCGGTGCTCCGAGTGCCGTCTCACCCGTTTTCTGCCTCGTGCCTCCTGGCATGCGGATTAGAAAACAGGCGAGGATGAGTATGAAAGTGGTCCCCTGACGAAGAAGCCAGACTTCTGGAGAAACAAGTGCTTGGCCAGTAGCTGGGGCGTCGCTAGCCTTCGCATCCCACTACCACAGCTTGTGTCGGCACCACCGCACACAGGAAGCCATCCGTGAGGCTGGGCTCGCTGTTTGTAAAAAATAGGAATTTCAGGGGAAAACTTTTTACCTTTCACTCTTTGTTTTGGAAGCGAGTCCGTCCTAAAGGCCTAAAGGCGTCCGCTCCTGTGCATGCGGATGGCCAGCCCCAGCCAGGTGGCCGTGGCCACACCCACCTCACACTCCTTGTTCCCGGGTGGCAGGGATTATTTATTCATTTGTTCGGCTCACACTTCTCAGTTCAGTGCCTAGGGTGTTTTATCTGGAAGTTTCTAGGCAGTGAAATAAGAGCAAAAATGTAGGCTCATTTTCCACTTGACCTTTTTCCTAATTGTCATTATAAATCTACCTGGTAAAAATAGACTCTACACGTTTAACCCTCCAGCTGCCTGCCTCTGTACCTTCCTTGAAGAGCAGAAAGTTTACCAAATAAATTGTTCTTTATCCTTAGAGGATACTTAAGTCAATTTTCTATAAATACTGAAAACCCCAGCATTTATTATTTATCTGATTATAAGATTTCATACAACACTAGTGGAAAGGTAGGAAAACAGTACACACAGGCATTCTCTCTCTCTCTCTCTCTCTCTCTCTCTCTCTCTCTCTCTCTCTCTCTCTGTCACATCTAATGGCATAAAATGACAGAAATGCGACTTTTAACAATATATCATTTTCTGTCTGTCATGGGCAAACCTGAAGGAGACTGATAATCTAAGGTGCTACTGATTAAAGACACACATTTTCCCAGAAGAGCAATTGGACAGTTTTTGGAGAGTAAGGGTGGGGATTCCTGAGGTCAGGCCCAGGGCTCAGTGTCAACCCTGCCGCTGGTGTTGTGCTGGGTATTTTCATTAAAATTTAAAGTGGTCAATGTCTTTGACCCAACCATACTTTTTGTATAAATTCTCCAAGGGTCTTGTTGAATAACAACTTAAGATATCTGTAATGTAGTAGTAAGATTTTTGAAAAGGCTATAATACAATATTTACAGTGTCGTCCCATTTTTATTTTACTTTATACATTTTTAAAATTTATGTATTTTGCACAGGGTCTCACTTGGACTCGTAGTGATCCTCCTGTCTTTAGCCTCCCCAGTGGGGATCACAGGCGTGCGCCATCACGCCCGGGCTCTGTTGCTGGCTCAGCATACCCGGGGGTGGGGTTGGCAAGGCCCCACGCCTCCCCAACAAGGTTTTCATCATTCACATACGCCTTCCTGGGTCTTGACAAAGCCTGCGTTTCTGAGCCCTAGGAAGGACCAGGTTCTGGGGAGGAAGTGCAGTGGGCGTCGGTGCACCTCTGGGTGCCTTTTCCTGCTCGAGCCAGGGCTCTGCTCCTCCCAGCAGCACAGTCGTGGCAGTAAGCCAGCCCCGGGCCCACGAGGAGCTGCTGTGACCTGACTCACCAGAAAGTGTTTTTGTTTCAGATGAGCATTTTAGTTGTTCAGGGGTAGAAGAAACTGACCACTTTAGCTCAGCTCAGTAGAATAAATACCTGCCTGGTGAGCGCAGGGTCCTGAGTTCAGTCACTCTTACCGCAACAAAACCAAACAAACAAAACAAAACCACCTTGAGACAAGTCCTCCTGGAGGGCAATTTGCGTCCCCTTCGGGGGTATACAGTCCCAGAACTCCTGGGGGCACCTGGGAACTCTGTGGCAGGCTTCACGCCTTCTGCTCAGCGCCTCCTCTCAGAGGGAGCAACCGAGAAACAGCACAGGGCGTATTGGGCCTATTTAGTGCAGCTGGAGGAACTGGGTGTCTCGGTACGAAATCACGGGCTCCACGGAAGCTTGGGTTATTGTTTGATAGGAAAAAAAAAAATGAGGAAGTCTGGCCCAGAATCAGGAGTAACTCCAAATGTATTTCATTGATGAGCTTCCTTGAATTCTCCGCTCTATTCAAAGGCAGCTGGGCCCGTTGTTTTTGTTTACCAGCCGCTCACATCTCCCTAACTTTCTTGCAGGGAAAATACTTTGAAATCCAGTTCAGCCCAGGTGGAGAGCCAGATGGTGGAAAGATCTCCAACTTCCTTCTGGAGAAGTCCAGGGTGGTGATGCGGAACCCTGGGGAGCGGAGTTTCCACATCTTCTACCAGGTTTTCCTTTATATTTTTTCTTTCCTTCTTGATATTACTTCTCCATATTTTTTAATATTTTTAATTAATTAATTGGTAAAGGGTCTCACTATGCAGCTCAGATTTGTAGTGTTCCTCCTATCTCAACCTCCCTAGCCCTGCGATTACAGGCATGTGCCACCATGCCCAGTTTCAGAGCCAGCAGAGCGCACCTAGGATTCCGGGGCCGGCACAGCATGCAGTACCAGGGATCAAACCTAGGTCCTTGCACTTGCCAGGCAGGTGCTTAGACAGCCGAGCTATCTCCCTAGCCCCTCCATAGTGTTTTTAAATGCTGTTTTAGGCATTGTGCTCTACCAAGCCAAGGAGGGCTTGCCATCATGCCAGGGCAAGTCACCGTGCAGACAGCATGAGACGGTTCCTACACTGGAGGGGAATATCTTCTTATTAGAGTAACTGGTCCCCCACAAGTTATGTAGTTGAGACATTACTTCAGAACAAAAGGAGCAGAGAGTCTTTGCCAAGTGGGAATTCACGTGGGGAGACCAGGGCTGGGTGTTCAGGAAGGAGTGGTGCTAAGGAGGGTGCACTCCTGGCAGTGGATGACACACAGTGGTCGGGGTCCAGACCACAGCGCACGCCGGCATGGACGGGCAGCCAGAGGGAGGAGGGCAGGCGCAGCTCAGGGCAGCACTGGCGAGCCTTTCAGAGCCCGCTGTGGCTCGCAGGCCGTGGCTCGCCACCGTGGGCTTGCGGTCTTTAGCACCAGCCCAGCAAGTGTCCACTTGGAAGCCACGGAGAGTTTAGGGTGCTACAGTGTGCGGGATGCCTCAGAGGTATGTGCCAGGCTACAGCAGCCATCCCTTCTGTCTGAAAAGTATTGTACGTATGCTTAAAAAAAAAAAGCCGTATTCAGATGTTTAATGTGTAGGTTTATTGATGAGTATTTTCTTATCAGGGATCCATGTTAGAATTTTCTTCAGGGTTGGTCAGGTGACTGTTTCCGCTTGGCTCGGCTTCCAGTTCAAAAGCTACTGGATTAAAAGAAGTTGCAGTGTGGCAGCAGCTCACCGTGAGTCTGTGCAGACTTCTGCGACAGCGCCAGGCCACTCTTGTAGTTGACAGCCGGTGGCTGAAAAGTGCACGCAGGCCAAAAGGTTCTGCGAATCCTGCAGTGCTTTAAGTTGTTTCAGTCAAAGCAGATATACAAGTGAATGAAATAAGCTGTGTGTATCACATAATACTTACAGAACACCAGACAGAAGCATCCCGTGGGTGGCAGGGCCCTCCGTGCCCTCTAGGAGTCCTAGACTTGTAGGTCAGGGACCCGCAGTGCAAGACTCTGGCGTGAAAGAGATGGTGGAAGCTGCAAGACAGACAAGAGGCGGGGCCGGGGCGGGGCCTGGGGGCCGGGGCGGGGCCTGGGGGGCTGGGGCTGGGCCTGGGGGCCGGGGCGGGGTCGGGGCGGGCCGCCTGCTTGTGCAGGATGAAGAGCAGGAATGGCCTGTGAGAAGGGAGCTCTGCATCCTGCCCTGTCCCAGAGCCCGGGGCAGCCTCAGGACTGAACCAGACACTCCAGGCTCATGGACAAAGGGTGGCTGGTGGCTGGTGGCTGGGACCCTGGCAAAGAGCAAGCCACTGGAGCTAGACGTTGGCGCCTAGGGAGAGGAGAAGGTGAATGCAGGTGGCTGAACCGTGAGGAAGTAGATGGCGCAGCTCAAAGAGCTCAAAGATGAGCTTCCAGCAGAGGCAGGAGGCAGCAGTGTGGCTGTACGTAGAAGAGCTGGAGAGAAGTGAAAACGCGAGGGAGAGGGACTGTGTGCAGAAGGAACGTTCTTCAGACAAAGGAAACGAAGGAGTGGTGCTGAGTGGTTTTGTGTCGAAAGGGAGAAAGGCAAGGGATGTCCCAGGGTGACCTAGAACTTCCCAGTAGTGCAGATGTGGCCTCCTGTCCGGGCAGGGGTCCAGGCAGGGAGGAGGACCTGGGCACTGGGGAAGCTGGGCTCAGGACTGACCCTGTTTCGCTAAATATTGCTGGGTCAGGGCCTTGGCGTGCTGGAGTCGTCCTTCAGGGGCCGAGTGTGTCCCTCCTAGCCTCTCGGCAGCGTTCTCTTGGGGTTAGACCTGGTGGGCGGATTCACACCCTGGGCCCCGGCAGACCAGCTCCTTCCTCCCAGGGTTGGCTTGGGAACCTTTTCCAGCACACCGCTGGCCAGAACCCTTCCGGAGGGTCTTGTCCAGGCCTGAGGCAGGAGGCAGACTAAAACTGAAAGTCAGGGGACAGGCAGAGACCAGGAGGCTTCCTGGCACCAGAGTGCAGGACCCAGAGCAGTTGCATGCACCCCATGGCGAGGCGCAGGGAGCAGCCAGCTCCCTGAGAAGCCACGACTGAGCTGGGCAAAAGGGAGCAGCATGGTGCTTTCTCTGCAGAGCGGTCGCAGGTCACCTCCTGTCCCCGGACAGGAGAACACCTTAGGTCTCATGAGAAGCCAAAGCTGCAGAGATGGTGTGAAGTATGTGGACGTTCACAGCCACTTCCTTTATTTGGAGCCTGGGCCCACTCATGAGTTTAGAACGCAGGGCTGAGAAGCCCTCCCCGCCTAGGCACAGGTGCGGCGGCGGCGGCGGCGGCCGAGGGCGCTCCAGGTCAGGCTCACACGTGTTCTCTGGCTGCAGCTGATCGAGGGTGCCTCTGCAGAGCAGAAGCACAGCCTGGGCGTCACCAGCATGGACTATTACTACTACCTGAGCCTCTCGGGCTCCTACAAGGTAGACGACATCGATGACAAGCGGGACTTCCAGGAAACCCTGGTAAGTGCCAGCTCTGGGCCAGGCAGGGGTCCCTGAGGTGCTCAGGCTGGACTCGAATTTTCGATCCTCTTGCCTCTGCCTCCGAAGTGACCGAGGTAATAGGCACACACATCCTTTTAATCGGCTGTAGAAATTTGGGAACACTTGAGTCTTCCCCCCCCCCCCATTCTCTCTTTGCTTCTTTGCACCTGGATACTTCCAGGTTAGAGGACAATCCTCTTGCTTTGTGCTGTTCTCACGTCACGCACGCCCTCTACAGACCATGTAGCTAGTCAGGTAACGGCATGCACATTGTTCCCACAGTCCTCTGGGGGAGCCACCTCCCAGCCCTTCCTCTGCCAGGCCCAGGTCTGAGGAGGACCTGTCACCATGAAGGGAGCTGATGTTTGTGACGTCAAGGGACAGGATGTTCAGACTGCTCCTCCTTAAAGGCACAAGGAAAGCCTGAGTGTGCGTAAGCGCCCTGTGCGCTGGTCCAGGCACCTCCGTCCTTCCTCAGGATAGAGATCTCCAAGCTGCTTTTATCAAATTTAGTGGACCTCAGAGGCTCTGCTTTCTAACGGCACAGTGGTCAGTGACCACACCGCGCAGACGCTTCCCGCCATCATGCAGAGCACGCCGCGCACCCGTGACTCCAGCTCCGCCTGTGCTCTAGCGTCCTCCTGCGAGCTGTGAGGCCGCTGGCCCTTGTGTGGAAACCTGCCTCTCTGTTCCAGCACGCCATGAATGTGATCGGCATCTTCGCAGAAGAGCAGACGCTGGTGCTGCAGATTGTGGCCGGGATTCTCCACCTGGGCAACATCAGCTTCAAGGAAGTGGGCAACTATGCGGCCGTGGAGAGCGAAGAGTGTGCGTAGAGGGGCCCTGGTGGGGGTGGGCATGAGGGAGATGCCCCAGCCAGCGCATGGCCCAGCCTGGATCTCCGTGGGGGTGTTGGGCAGAGGTAGAGTCTCGCGTGTCCCGTGTGGCACAGCAACGTGGCCTTAGGAAAGGAGGCACCTTTTCTGTGCTCCTGCCCCTCACCATGCCATGGCCCGCCTTACATGCCCTGGCAGGATTACATGTTGAGGTTGAAAGACAAAAACGCAGTGATGAAAAATAACGGTTTAAAGGATTCTGAATGAATCCTTCCCCGTGGCTGGCCTCTCTGTGCATGGTCTGCATTTTCCTAAGGGTTCTAAAGCAAGCAGTAGAGTATCCGTCTATGGGGAAAGCTCATGGCTTTCACTTTGCCCCACGGGTGGGTCAGACGAGATTTCTGAGCACAGAGAAAAGCGGGCTTGAACTGTGCAGCCATGTTGCCCTTAATGACGTCAGTTCAGCACCTCAAGACCTGAGTGCGCACTTCCTGCTGGCAGAAACGGGCAGTGCCCTGTGCCCGCCGAGATCTACCACAAGCACCACGACGCATGACTCCGGCTCCCAAGCAGGGGCGGCTTTCCAGGCAGTTCTCGGAGCCCACACATCCCCTAACCACCCAGGAAGGCATCTCTTCCTGTCTCAGCATTCTTCAGGGATGACAGATTTACAGGCTCAGTAATAAATAGTATCCCGCTCATTGCTGACAGTGCACTGGGAACATTTCCATTCCAAATAAGGACCCTTTTTAATGTTTTTTTGTTTTCTTTTCTCATAAAAGAAGGAAGTTCTGTTAGCGCTTCACATCTCTCTGATAAAGACAAATTACGCTGACCAGGGAAAGGGGGTAGAAAACAATAAATATGTAAGGTATCTGCAATGCCTAGAAACATGGCCTAGCGACCACAGTAAGGTAGTGTTTGCAGACTGTGGACTTTGGCCTTGACCGTTAGCAAGTCCACTCAGTGTCCAGTAGAACTACTCACACATAGCCAGCGTTAGTGGCTCGGGAACCTTCGGGTGTGTAGTGTCTGTGGAATTAGGCCGGGTGCCTCTTGCCTGTCAGGCGACAAAGCCTCCATCGTGTGTGTGCCTGAGCACAGTCATGGTGCACCAGCAGGCATGCCCCTGCTCCGATGTCTGGGGCCGGCAGCCACTGCTGCAGGATGGTTAAGGCCCAGACTGGCAACAGCTTGGGGAGTGCCCAGCCAGAGGTGGTGGAAGTGTCCAGCAGCGGGGCTGGGCTGGAAGCCATGCAGGCCTTGTGGAATCTGCTGCTGCGAGGGGTTTGCTTTTGCCAGTTCTGATTTCTGTTCACTTGCCCTGTGGGTTAAGATGGTCGTGATGGGTGGCCCCTGCAGGTCCTTTCTTTTGTCTCCCAGCAGCGGGGCTGCATGTTCCAATCAACCCATTCTTTCCTGCTCTTTCCCAGCATTTGTGGGAGGAGAGCTGTGACATGGTGTCCCGCAGTTGCTCCCTCATGCAGGGTCGCAGCTCGACGGTTTTCTGTCAGTTCCTAAAGATGCTCCAGTCTTTCAGGTCCGTAGCTTTCCATTGCTTGGCTGCCTCTGGTTTTTTTGTTTGTTTGTTTTGGTTTGGTTTTTTTGTGGTACCAGGGATCAAACTCAGGACCTTGTGCTTGCCAGGCAAGCACTTACTCCGCTGAGCTATCTCCCCAGCCCTGATTTCTTTTTTTTTTTTTAAACATTTCCCTTTGTTGCCAAGTGTCTAGAAGATTCTGGCCCTCTGGTGTTCTAAATGACCACTGTGGAGATGGATGACCTGGGCTGTGTCATCTTGCTCATTTTGAGTGGAGTGTGTGTGTAGAGGGCAGGGCTGCCCGCATTGTTGATGATCAAAGAAAGCACCTTGCTTTGGCTATCTTAAGTAGGACAGCTAGCCTTTTAAGTAAAATAGGCATTTATTTAACTAACGGAGAAATAAAGGATGTTGTGAGCCAGTCTTTTATGTTGCTGAGAAGGCAGTCAGGTTTCAATGTAGACATTTGTGTGGCTGGTCTCAGTATGATAAAGGGACATGCTTTGGGAGAGCAGTTTTGCTTGAAAGGTATTAAGTAATATCAGAGATATAAAATTAATGATCATAAACATAATGACATCCAAAATAAAAAGGCCATTGAAGGAAACGAGGCAATTTTAATAATAAAGAAGAAGAAAATGCACAAAAAGCCGGTCCCTTTCTTTGCCCCACACTTGGGGGATGCACAGATGAGCCGTGAATACCTTGCCATTTGTTCTTAGACCATAAGCAAGGCCCTTTCAGTTGCTGTACCTTCTTGGTTTTCCTGTCTTCCCTGCAGTTCAGATACGAATGGAAAAATTAAACCTAACTTCGCCCTCATTTAGTGCCGTAGCACAAGCCTGTCTTCGTCAGACATGCTGCAACATTACTTTTTAGTGGGTTGTTTTATACGGCTCTCGATCCCTAGACCACAGTCACACCCCCATTTTTTCCCCCATTTTTAAATTGAGCATCTCCTCCCTCCTCAGCTTCCCCTGACCACCAGGGCCTGCGTCAGTGCTCTTACCGGCTGCGGGCTGCGGTGCACACTCATGGATATGCACAGCCTGAAGGAAGACCTCCAAGCAGCCCTATAATTTCTGCACCAGGGCAGCCGCAAGAATATATGAGGCCCTAAAAGCTGGTGGTTGCAAACTGTGGCATGGAGCTTCCCCCACCCACATGCCGCCTCCTCTCTGGCTGGCTAGCTGTTCCCCTGTGTGGGGCTCTGTTTGCTGGCCAGTGTCCCTGCGTTTTGACTTCCTGCAGCCCTTGGCTCTGCCTTCTGCAGGGGAAGCGCAGCCGCTGGAGGTGTGGCTGTGTCTTTGACAGTCTCTCCTGTCTGCTTTGGTTTGTTTTTTTTGTTTTTTTTTTTCTTCTTTAAATTTTATTTTAAAGAAAAACAGTTTCAAAGCACTATAGCAGGAAAATAGCAATGATGAATACATTGCATATTGTCATCTTTAAATTACTCCTGAGCACAAGAGGCAGGTACTTAATTGTTCAAACAATAGGAGCACAAGCCTTTGTTTTGGACAAGTGAAGAGAAATTAGTGGCCTAAGTGTCTCATTTGTGGGCGTGAGCGCATGGGCGTGCCTTTCCCTCCTTCTCGGCCCCCCACATCTCTTTCCTTTTGACCAGGACTCTTGGCCCTACTGTTTTACTTTTTAGCCGAGATCATGACATAGACAGTTCTAGCAGGTAGCTGTGCCCCTGTTTTGGCCTGGTTAGCAATTTGGGAGGATTCCGTATTCACAAAACTAGCCAAGTTGGGGCTGACTGCTCATTGTGTAAAACTCCCTTAGTCCAGTGGACACGAAGCAGAGCAAGGTGGGCGGCGCCTGTGATAGACTGGCCTCCCTAATGCTGGTGGAAACAGCCTCTTCGGTCACCGACACTGTAGCCAGCGTCTCTGGCTCTCCCGCCAGCCCTCCTTCTGCCCTTCTGCTGTGCAAGGGGAGTTGCCGTGCAGCAGAAGACACACCGCCTTCCTGGGCCGGGGATGACGTGAAAGCTAACAGGGGGTCAGGCCTGAGCCCGTTGGGTGTTCTTCACAGATCAGCAGAGCGGCTGCGTGAGCCCCCTGGAGAGCGTAAGCTGTCGCGTTCTGGCTGCGTGCTTCTCCAAGTGCATTGGAGGGTGCCTCTCCTCGGAAGCGCTGTCCTGAGAAACGCCAGCCTCTCCCATCCTGGCGCTGTCTGTGCAGGTCAAGCCAATTGTCCTTTCCAAGTTTTCAGCATTGTCGCAGGGTCTTTAGCGCAGTCCTTTCACCAGAGCTTCAGTAAAGCTTTATACAGCGAAAGGAGACGCATCGGCAGGCTCAGAGCTTTGACTTGAGCTCAGAATCTTTCATACTGGAAAACCCAGCATTCTTTCATAGCCAAGAGTAGGGTCCTGTGTTCCTGCCAAAACATTGTGACCAGGAGTCGGGAACGCCTTGTCGGTCTGTAGTCCCACTTTTCTCTGGTAGGTTTTAGGGTCTGAAATCGAGTTGCCCAGGCCGGGAAGCCCGCATGTCACTACAAGAGACCACGCACAACCCTGCCGTGTGTCCCGGTAGACCAGCAAGCCCGATGTGGCTGACCCCAGTCGCCCCCATGCCACTCCCACCACCCATATCCCCAAGTCTCGTAGACCCTGTGCGGGCCTGCAGGTCCCCTTACCCTCTGCCTGGCTGTCTCACGTCCTGAGGAGGCAGCACTAGGCCCTTGCCTCCAGCCCACCCTGAGCTTTAAATTGCACTGCAGTTTCAGCTCCGTCCACTGTGGTCTGCAGCTTGCCTGCCTCTTCCTCTGTGCCTGCTCCACTCCTGCCTCCACCTCTGTGCAAACCCTCCTGGTGCCCTCAGGCCCAGCACAGGGACCCACCTACCTTCCTTGGATCGTCCTGGCGGGCAGTGACCACACCACGCTCCTCCCGACTGTGACTGTCACGTGTTCAGTCTTTAGGAGGGTCAGATGTGTTTTCAGCTCATCTAGATTGCCTTGAAGATGTCTTACCTACTGTGTGCCCTTTCTTTGTAGTGACCTGTGGGAGGTAAATACTCACTGAAAGTTGTGTAGTTATCAGTTCCATCATAGCAGGCACTTCCAGTTTTCAGAAATGATCCCTTTTGCATCCAAAAGAGGAGAAAAAAATATATGGAGCCCCTACCACCGTATTCTCCTGAGCAGTCCTGCCAGGCTGTCTCAGGCATTTCTCTGTCTTCTCGGGGGAGAGCTTGGCCACCACCTTTCTTGGACGCTGGTCCGTGTGGTTGGAAATCCCTGATGTAGGAATCAGTTGACATGTGTAATAGGACAGTGGGAAAAAGAAAGTAGGTGGCTGCATCAGGGTCACTGCCTCCGCCCGAGGGGGAGGCCAGGGGAATTAAGGGTGGCGCCGTGTCTCTGGACGCGCGGGGGTGCAGCCACATCTCTGGGAGTCCTGAAAGACATCCTGTTTGTTCCGCAGTTTTGGCTTTTCCCGCGTATCTGCTGGGCATAAACCAGGACCGGCTGAAAGAGAAGCTGACGAGCCGGCAGATGGACAGCAAGTGGGGGGGCAAGTCGGAGTCCATCCACGTGACACTCAACGTGGAGCAGGCCTGCTACACCAGGGACGCGCTTGCCAAAGCCCTGCACTCCCGCATCTTCGATTTCTTGGTGGATGTAAGTACCGGGGTGCCGTGGCCAGCGCCAGGCTCTGGCGTGCAGAGGGAGCTGCTGAAGAGCTGCTCCTGTGCTGGGGCTCATTCCTCTTGGCCCTCGCCTCCTCCCTGTCCCCTCCCCCCGTCCCCTCCTCTCACTGCTCCTGTGGGATCCACTCTGTAAGACGCCCTTGCTAGCTTGGTGGGGCAGCCACTTCTTCCAGACCACACATAGCAGAGCCAGGACTAGTGACCAGGATAGGACGAGATCCATGATGTTGTAAGTGTCACACACTGCTGTGTGACAAGTTGCCTCAAACACTGCCCTTCCACAATCAGTGTTTCTGCTCTCACAGCTTCTGTGAGTCAGGCCTTTGAGATCAGCCTACCCCAGGGACAGGGGTTCTGTGGGGCGCCGCTCAGACTGTAGTCAGCCCGCGGCCTGACCCAGGCAGAGGGGATGGTGAAGCGGCACCCCGCGCGCAGGCAGCTGGCGGCAGGAGGCCACGCTTCCTTCCGTCTCCTTGGGGCTGCGCACTGAGCCTCACAGCCTGCAGTTGCTGCCTCAGTGAGAGAGCTGAGGCAGTGCACGGGCCCCAGACTGCACGATTTGCATGCCCTGACCCTGGGTTTCCGTACAGTGGGACCCCAGTTCACAAATGCTTTTGTTTGGGAAAAAAAAAGTAGGTCCCCAAACAGAAGCATTTAGCAAACTTTTGATTTGGTCACAAATTCTGCATCCAGCGATGAGTGTGACCGTGGCTGCCTTGCTCAGCCCCTCGAAGCGAGTCAGGCTCCTCCTAGCCACCCGCGAGGAGAGGAGAATAAGGCTTCCACTTTGAAAGGGAAGACTATCAAAGACCTGTAATATAGTTTAAGCCTGCCTCAGATGGTGGGGCTTGGCGTGATTACACACACACACGTGTGCTTATGTTTATGCATATAGGATGTGTAAGTGTGTGTGCCGAGCCGTATCTGTCTGGAAACGTAGCCATTCAGCACTGCGGTCAGACGGTGCAGGCCTGTGTACGTCTCTGCGGCCTCAAAATGCTTTAAGCACCCACGGCCATATGTGCCAGATACGAAGTACTTTAGAAAAAAAAAATAGCATTTAACTCTGACATCAACTCCATGGCTTAGATACTACCTCTGACTTACACAGAAGTTGGAGAGGCAGAGTGAAGGAATCGGGCCTACCTTGCTACCCTGAGTCTGTCCTAGGAGCACCTAAGTTCCTAGCTGTCCTGCACCTCTGGTCTTTATCCATCACGTGAGGAGGAGCCCCTACGGGGCCCTAGGCAGGGCCACCTGTAGAGCCTTAGCTCCAAGGGCCGTGTGTCTGAGTCCAAAGTGGCAGCTGCAAAGCTTGTGCGCAGCTGGGGTGTCACTGCGCAGACGGGTGCCTGTCCCCTGCCCTTGGAGCCGCTTCAGGCTGCGCCTGCCGGGGAAGGCAGGGCCACATGTTGCTCTGCCCAGATGTCTCATCTGACGGAGAAGGAACCCTCAGGCCACCCCCAGTGCCGAGGGTGGCGGGAACGGGGCGTGGAACCCACAGCTCTCGTCTCTGTCCAGGGCACCTTCCAGCGCTGGACTCCTGCCTCCCTCCCTGTCATCCCTCCGCTTCTCTGTGGTAAGAGTGTCTGGATGCCTGTGTAGCGGGCACTAATCAAGCTGGTGTTTGTCCCCGAGGCACTCACCGTGTGCTAGGCGCTGGGCCTGCGTCCTGTGTCACTCCCCATTAGCTCACAGGTGATGTGTGGTGTTCTTTGCGTGGAAGACACGTCCGGTGTTTCAGCACTCAGACATTTCCCACCCCCAGGAGTTTTCCTCGTGGCTTCCTCCCTCCCGACCCCTCTCACTGGCCCCTCCGTTCTCTCCCTGCCCGCTGTCGCTCAGTCTGTTCCATCAGGTTGCATGGGCTTTTCTCACAGTGACCCTGAGTCCACGTGTAGGTGTCATGCCGCTTAATGTTGGTCCAGGCTGAGCTTGCTGCCCAGTGCAACCGTCCGTCGGCCCCCATCTGGAAAATGGGGCAGTGGTGGCGTCCCCGCTGGCGCAGGAGTACTCAGCGCACGGGCACACGGAGAGCTCCCCGCACAGCCCAGCAGCGGCGGAGGCTAAGTGCGTGAGAGTTGCCCTTGTTGCCAGCTTAGGGATGATTGCTCCTGTTAGCGGGACGCGGCTCATCTCTGTGAGCTCTGAGGCACAGGCACCGCGGCACCCTGGCACGCGGTGCAGGATCGCTGAAGAATGGTCACCTTGGAGCTGCCGGCAGCAGTATTCGCAGAGTCTGTAGCGCCGGCTCTTGGCGGGAGCCAGCTTTCAGGTCATCCACGATGCCATCTTCTCCTCACTCTTCCACGGCAAATGGCACCGTGAAAGCATTGGACACATAGACAAGCTTTTTTAAAAACGCAAGCTGGGGCTGGAGAGATGGCTCAGTGGTCTGGAGCACCTACTTAGAACAAGCTTGGCAGGGCATCAGGGACCGCGGTTCGATCCCCCAGCGCCGCATGCC
>NW_004524602.1:16627371-16633310 GCF_000260255.1 Octodon degus
GAATGAATGCTTTTCATCGTAAAACATTTGTTTTCCCTGCTGCAATTGTTCTTTGGAAGCTAGCGGGTTCCCAAAGCGCTTGATGTTGCACTGAGACCTTCCTGCAGCTGCGTGCCCCCTGCCGGCCGGCCGCCTGTTCCTAGCAGCGGTGTGCAGCGGTGTGTGTGCGCGCGGTGTCCGCTGTGAGCCCCGCCCGCCCTGCCCGCCCCTGTGGGGAGGGTGAGCTGACTGCCTGCTGTTTTCTCTCTCCCAGTCCATCAACAAAGCCATGGAAAAGGACCATGAAGAATACAACATCGGGGTCCTGGACATCTATGGCTTTGAGATCTTCCAGGTAAGGCCAGGGTGAATAGCCTGTGACCAGGAAGTGGTGTATCGCACCTGGTCTGCTGGAAAGATTTCTCAGCAGTGAAAGCAAAGGAAGCGCCAGTCTGGCCCAGTTTTGCCTTCGTGAGTTCTTCTTGTGCCTTTGCCAAGTTCATTCCTCCTGCTGATATAAATCACACTTTTTAGAGCCATCCAGTGTTTCCATTAAAGCTTTTCACATGGAGACTTTTCTTGAAATCACTAAAAATGACTTTTAATTGATTTTGCAAAATGATTTTTTTCTTCCAGAAAAATGGCTTTGAACAGTTTTGCATCAATTTTGTTAATGAAAAATTACAGCAGATTTTTATTGAACTGACGTTAAAGGCAGAACAGGTAAGCACTGCCTATTCCTCTGTACTATTTCTGATTTGTCTTAAAAGGTATAGATTCCCCTTTCAATAACCGACTCAGATTCAGCCTTGTATCAGGAGACATTCCAAATAAAGCCACGCAGAAAAGCCATATGCCGTGGCGGCATTCTGAAATACAAACAGAGCCTCCCCCGTCCCACTGCCTGCCTGTGCCGTGTGCCTGTGGAGAACGCTGCTCTCTGCTTCGTAGCTCTCCCAGCCCCCCCTAAAAGTACATGTACTTTTAAAAGCTGACGTTTTCCTTCGTATGTGAGGTAACAGTCTTGCTTATGGTTCCTTCTAGAAGTTAGGTGCAGGCACCACCGTATTCCTAGTGCCTCTGGTTCGGTGCCGCCCTGACAAGGCACAGGCTGGGTGGTATAGCAGAGCTGAAAATTCTCATTCCCATCCTGTCTCTGGGGCCCACAGCCTGAAGTTGGGGTCACTCTCCACAGGCTCTGAGGAGAATGCTTCCTGGAGTCCTGCAGCTCTTCCTCTTCCAGCTGCTGGTGGGGCCCAGCATTGCCGGGCTGTGACAGCATCGCTCCAGCCTCTGCTTCTCTGTCTCTTTGGGTCTGAATGTCCCTCTCCTTTCCTTTGTGAAGAAGCCAGTCTCTGGATAACTCCCCACTGCCACTGCTGGATGACTTGATCATGAGGCCCTTAAACAGATGATGTCTACGAAAACGCTGTTTCCAAACCTCACATGCTGGGGTGGACATGAAATTGGGGGGGACACTTTTCACCTCCCACTCCTCATAAGCCACGGCAGTTTTAGGGCTGTTTGAGTCAAAGGAAGATTTTTTTTTAGTGGAACTGGAGAGGTGAGCGCTTGTTCTACTGAGCCGTCTCCCCCCGGCCCCTAAAGCAGTTTTTTTGTTTGTTTTTGTTTTGGGCGGAACCAGGGATTGAACTCAGACCCTTGGCTTGCCAGGCAAGCACTTACTCTACTGAGCCATCTCCCGGCCCCAGGGCTGTTTGATTGTGAAAGTCTTACTTGACCGCGTAGGCTCCCGCACAGCCCTGGACTCCCACCTGCCTGTGGCGGCAGCGTGGACAGCCAAGGAGGGCACGGTGGGGGCTGACGTGGCGGGTCTTGGTTGGCCACAGAGCTCAGGCCGTATTCACAGTCAGTGTGGCTGGCACCCACAGAGGAACTCTGGGTAAGAAGTGATACGATGTGTGTTACCTTCGAGAAGGTCACTGTGGTTCTGTAGGGTGCAGTAAGTCAGAAGCAGACAAGCCAGAGAGGGAGTTTAAGTGCCAGTTAGGAGAGCCCCTGGAAGACAGTACAGAGCGGTGGGGCTTTGGAGGTAGAGACCTAGTAAGAAGCCTGCAGATCCTGCACAAGTCGTGGGGACAGGAGCCAGCGGGGCCTGCTGGAAATGCTTACCAGTGAGCTAAGAAGGGAGAGTAATCCAGCCGATTCCCAGCCATGGAGCTGAGATCAGAAGACGGCAGTGTGGACTCACAGCTCCGCTAAAGAAGGAGAGGCCTAGCATTCACCCACCTGAAAGCCTCCTGTGGAGACCACGAGTGAGTCTGGGATTCCAGCGTGCTTCACCTAGAACCAGTTCAGTTCAAGGATCATAGTTCAGGGTATCAACAAACGCCGTCCATTGAAGTCACTTAGGGGAGGGAGGAGGGCTGCTGGAACAGGCTGGCTCAACGATCAGGCCTGCGATGCCATCGTTGTAAAAGTCTAGAAAGAAAAAGAGCTGGTGAAGGAAGCCAGCAGAGCATTCCAGGGGCTAGACCGGAAACCGGGGAGCTGCCGTGCTCTACCGTGTTAGGGGAAGATCTCACCTAAGTGACGACGCTGCTTGTTGGAGTTCAGGTGCCTCTGTGCACTCTTGCCCTGTGTTGCCACCAAAGAGGCTTTGTTTTACTTTAAACTAGACTTCATTGGTTAACCCTCAAGTTGGCAGATTTTTGGTCAAAAATAGCTATATGGATCAGTAACCTTCAGTACCTGAGAGGCTGAGGTAGGAGGATTGCTGTAAGTTAGAGGCCAGCCTGAACTACAGAGGGAGACCCTATCTCAAAGAAAGAAACAAACAACAGTTATATGGTAGCAGTTTTATATGGCTCAAAATAAATATAAAAATCACCAGCCCTTGAAATACTCTTTTCGTATCACCTCTCAGAGAAAGGGATCGAAGCACCTGGTATTTGTTGAAGGGACTCTGGCTTGTGTGTCCCGCCGCTCACTGGGTGATTGACGTTGCTTTCTGGCTTCCATCCAACAGGAGGAGTACGTCCAGGAGGGCATACGGTGGACGCCCATCGAGTACTTCAATAACAAAATCGTGTGTGACCTCATAGAGAACAAAGTCGTAAGTGCTTCCCTCGTGGCCTTCGTGGTCCCATTCACAGATTTGCATGACGTGTTTCTTCTCTCCGTAATTGTTTTAGAACAAGCAGATTAGCTCCTCTGATTTGCAGAGAGCTTTAGCAGTTCATTTGCTTGGCGTGCTTGTGCGTATGTGAAGACACAGCAGTCGTGCTTGTCCCTAATAGCAAGCAGGAGCACGAGTAGACTCATGTCACTGTCAGTGGAGGCAACCTCCGAGGCCCAGAAGACAGCTGCCGTGCAAGGGCTGTCGAGTGGGCCTGCCTTCTGATTCAGTTACCACAGCGTCTCAGTCCTAGCCCTCAGAAACTATTTAAAAGGAGATAAAGAATCAGTGGAGCTGGAGGTTTCTAAAGGACTAGTTTTCCTTCAAAAAGCCAAAATCTGGAAACAGTAAAGGCATCCAAGACAACTCAGCCATTAAGTAAGCCACAGTGTGAGCAGGGAAATGACAAGGCGCGAGGGACACCTGTAAAGTGGTGCGAGGAGAGAAAGGCCAGTGCCACAGCGGACACGCAGGCCACGTCACTGTGTAGCGAGGCCTCCGTGGGGGCGGACAGAGGAGACCACAGAGCCTGAATCAGGGTGCCACAGACCTATGCTCTGCTTACCTGAGTCTGAGTAGGGGTGAGGAGGACTCGGCCTTGAATAACGCAGAGGGAGCTGGCCGCTGGCATAAAGGCCTTGCTCCTGGCTGGCCCTCCGGCCTTCAGGGCATTCCTGCCTGGAGGGAGAGGCTCAGCTGGCCTCCCACGTGGGGCCGCGCCTAGGAGAGACCTCAGGGGCTGCTGTGCAGGAGTCACCAACGGCTTCTTCCCCTTGGTGCCCCAGAACCCCCCCGGGATCATGAGCATCCTGGATGATGTGTGTGCCACCATGCACGCGGTGGGCGAGGGCGCAGATCAGACCCTGCTGCAGAAGCTGCAGATGCAGATCGGGAGCCACGAGCACTTCAACAGCTGGAACCAGGGCTTCATCATCCACCACTACGCTGGGAAGGTCAGTGGGCTGGGCTGGGCCGGGTGGGCTGGGCTGGGCCGGGTGGGCGGAGGGGGCGGGGCGGGGGCCTCCCTGGGCAGCCTCGGATGTGCAGTCTGTTCTCCCGCATGGCCAGAGAGAGCCATGTCCGTGTGCCTCGCTGCGCCACATGCATTCGACACACGCGACCGCGGAAGCATATGAGGAAGAAAAGCTGCATATTGCCCATGAATCGCCCTGGTGCATGCAATTAACTCCTGAAGGGGTGGGTTCTGGGCTGGTGTGCGCATCAGCAGAGGGCGTGGCTCCTGGGGGCTTTCTTCTGTGCAAGTCGCCGGGCTGGGCTTTCACCCTGGCTGGCCTCTGATTAAGCAGGATCCCTTGGTGTGAGTTGCTGCCCAGAGTGCTGCAAACCTGATTACCATTTCTGGAGAAAATGTCTAAGCTTCAGATGCCATGGTCCATCCCAGAGGATGAAGGAGCTTGAGGAATTTTATTTGGTTGTAAGAAAAGCATTGCTTAGACACCTGCGGCTCCACTGGTGCACAGGCCTGTGGTCCTGAGAGCTGGCCACCTGGTCACAAGTGCTCTGGGCCACTGAGCAGCATCTGCCAGCTGTCACCAGCTAACATAGACATGGAGGAATCCCAAACACTGCCTTTGGAAATGGAGCACATTCTGGTGGGACAGCCTTCCCTACCCGGATTTATCCACAGAAACATGTACAGGGGGCCATCGGGCTTCTCTCGCTCTTGGCAGGTCTCCTATGACATGGACGGCTTCTGTGAGAGGAACCGGGACGTGTTATTCATGGACCTGATCGAGCTCATGCAGAGCAGCGAGCTGTGAGTGTCCCTGCCCGCTACGCGGTGCAGGCGTGTACTGTTCCGAGCAAGCTCACGAGCGCGGCACTTTGCTCCTTTGAACTATTGAGTGCAGATAGTGGCTTAACTATCTGGTTTCTCGAAAATGCTTTCCTCCTTCCGGCCTCAGCCTCTCCCTCTGCCCCCAACGCTTCCCGTGCACAAATTCCAAGCGCCAGCTCTATGCCTGGCTGCCTCGCCCTGGGCATCGTCCTGCTGCTCAGGAGCAGTGAGCGTGGTGGGTCCTGGCTGAGAGGGCGCTTTCTGACCATCTGAGCGTGGTGTGGTCTGGTTCTCTGACCCTTTGTTCAAACAAGATTTCCACCATCACTTTGTGGCTAATGGCCAAACAAGACCTACGTTAACCCGAGTCCCTGTCACACTTGGAAGTCAAGAATTCCCGGCCTTCCAGATGCTGTCTGAGCTGCAGGACTGGAATGGCGGGGGGCCCTCCCACAGGCTGCAGGGCTCTGGGGACAAGCTCAGGGTCCTTTCCTCCCCTTGTCCCTGCAAAGCTTCTCAGGAGTCTGGGTCTCCCCCACATCCCAGGCAAGTGGGATGTCCCCGAGGCTCCCAGGACTCAGAATTCCCAGGGTTCCCTCAGTCAGCAGTGCTCTTCCCAGTCTCTGTTGATTCATTGTTGTAACATGCAGGCTGACTTCTGTCATCAACACCAGCGGTCCTGGTAACTTTCTCAGAAGGTCCCATCTCCCACGAAAGAAAAGTCGTCCTTCCCCACCCGGTCAGAAGTGTCCGCGCCTTCTCCTCCCTCCCCACCACTCCTGTGCCCCTCCAGATGCTCGTGTTTTCTCGAGCTCAGGCCAGCTCTCTGCGCTTTGGACCCCTTTCCATTCATAGCACACATCCACCTGCTCTTCTCAGGAAAGGTCAGGTGGGCCCTGCTCCTGGCTCGTGGATTTCATAGCAGCCAGGTGAGCACTGGCTTCCGGAGACTGTTCTGAGTTCCTTAAATACCTGCCAGGTTCAGGAGCTGCTTGTGGGTCCACGCACACCCACAGTGTAGAC
>NW_004524602.1:16633445-16638810 GCF_000260255.1 Octodon degus
TCAAAAGCAGATTACTGGAGATTTCTGGAAATCTCAAGATGCCCAGAAAATCGTGTTTGAGGGGTGAGTGTCAGATCACCTTCACTCAGCCAGTTGGTACTTACTTGCCGGGTGCCTTCCAAGTGGCAGCCTTCAGGCCCAGGCCACTGGGGGGCCTGTGACATCCTCCCTGGCTCCTGTGCCGTGACACAGCTGGAAAGCAAGCACCGCAGCAGCGCTCTGTCAAAGCAGTTTGTCACTGTTTTCTGTACGGGCACGGCGACGAGCTGCTGCCGGCATCAGGTGGGCAGAGCTCCCTTGTGCAGGGCAGTACCACGGCCCACTGTGGCAGATAGTCATCCAGCGGCGACCCCATTCGCGCAGGTTCAGAGCTGTGCTCTACGCCAAAGCAGCCCTTCCTCAGCCACACACTGCCACAGCCTGAGCTCCAGCTGCCCTACTGCTCACAAGCCCACGGCGGCTTCCCTCTGTCCTGTCCTGAGTGAGCAGGGCTGCTCACAGCAGCGGCCTGGAGCACCTCTCAGGCGGGGACTCTGCGGTGCCTATTCCCTGCAGCTTCGTCTTCGCAAACTGTCTGTGGGGCACTTCCCAAGCATGGCCGTGACAGGTCCCATGGGTCGCACGGCCTTTCTTTCATATTTACTTGGGGCAGGGTCTCACTACACAACTCGGACTCATAGTGATCCTCCTGTTTCAGCCTCCCCAGAGCTGGGATTACAGGCGTGTGCCACCATGCCTGACTTTTGGGGCCGTCACCGCACAACGCCTCAGGGCTGGCATGGCGTGTGGTGCCAGGGATCAAACTTGGGTCCATGTACTTGCCAGGCAGGCACTTAGACCACCAAGCTATCTCCCACCCCGTCGCATGGCCATTCTTCGGCCAGGTGTAGGCAGCCCTGAGCCCTGCTCTCCAGTGAAGCCGGCTCCTACCCCCGGCTCCTGGAGGTTGCTAACTCTTGCTCTCTCTCCTCTGCCAGGCCTTTTATAAAGTCTTTATTTCCTGAAAATCTACAAGCTGATAAGAAAGGACGCCCAACTACTGCTGGAAGCAAAATAAAGGTTAGTCCAGCTGGGGAAGTTCCTAGATTCTTCTGAGATCGGGGGCTCCCAGGCAGGACTTAGCGAGGGAAGGGGCTGCTGAGAGGCACCCCCAAGTCCACATACCACTTGTGAAAAGGTCACGGGGTATAGTTGCATCTGCCATGACTGCTCTGAAACCCCAAATGGATCTTAAGTTTAATAGTCGGCCGATTATACGCAGCTGCTCTCCAAGAGGAAACAGCCTTAAGCTGAATCTAGAAGAATTTAGGTTAAACTAGCAGAGAAATTTTGTAGTTGGGAGTCATGCTTTGGCTGTTGAGGTCGGTTTTGCAGGCTAGGCCCCAACCCTGCCACCCTAGAACATGGCTCGCCTGAAGCTTGGCTTCCTTGTGTAGGGATGACTTACAGCCCGCGCCCCCCTCTCCCGGGTCTGGCTGTAGTTTGCATGATGTGTCCCAGAGCCAGGAGGAAGTCTGTGTTTCCAGGCGTCCCTTGCGGGCAGAGCCCTGTCTGGGCCACGGTGCGGTGAATTCATCTTCACCAGTTGCGTTCTGCACGGAAAAGTTGTGCCGGCGTAACTGAGGAGTAGTCACTGGATACTTTGTCTTAAGACCACAGCAGCATAGTAGGGCTTTGCTAGTTCTGTTGCCCACGTTCACAGTCCCTGGCTCTGGCTGTCCGTGGGACTGCCAGCCTGTCACCCACCTTCAGAGCCCCTTTTGCTTATTCGGGGCTGGAGGTCTTAGTGTCTATCTGAGGGGCTGTCAGTCACCCCTCGAGGGCATTTCACAGGGTGCCTGAAACATCTTCTGCACAAAAAGCTGGTCACGTCCTCTTGTACTCTACCCTGTACGCACACACACCCCTGTGCTTGTTCCACGGCTTATCCCGGCATGCACACCTTCTCTTGCACGGGCGGGTCCTGCTGCTGTTCGTCCCCGGTGCCCCCCGTGTGCAAGTCCACGAGGAGCCTCTCACTGCGCCACCCTAGACCCCAGTCGGGGCACCCTGAGTGTGTGGCTCCTCTGGCTCCTTCATGCGCGCCGCCTGGCCCCTGGCCCCTGCCAGGCTTCCTGGGGGCAGCAACCCTGGCCACAAAGCAGGAAGCAATAGAGCCTCCATCAGGAGGCATTCTTGGCTTTTGGGGCAGAAGTCAGGTACCAGCTGCTGTTTTGGTTTGTGGGGTTTTTGGCTTGTTTTTTTTTTAAAGACCGAGGAGCCTCAGTATCTCACTCCACTGCCCGGGCTGGCTTTCGTCTCCTGGGCTCAGCGGAGTGCCCTGCTTCAGCCTCGGGAGCTGGGGCCCTGCCTTGCGCCACCGTGCCCGACTTTGCAAGCTGGGTTCTGGGCCTGAGGAGCTTAGGTCCGGGGCGCTCACTGGGTTAGGTCTTGTGGAGCGGAGTGGAGTGCAGGCGCCAGATGGCACTTGGTGAGGTTTGGATGTTGACGCCCATGTGATGCTCCTGACTCACGCTTCGCTTCGGGGCTCTGGGAGGACTCGCCCTGGGCCGGAACGTCTGGTCATGGGACTGCCTCCCTCGGACTGAGGGCTGCTCACCAGGGATGGTGACTCAGCCCGCGTGTCTGCGTTACAGACCGTGCAGAAGAGCAGGGACTGAACAGGGCTCTCTTCCCGCCTTTGAAAGTCTGCTGTCTTTGCTTGGCGTTTGCCTCAGGGTGACAGAATTTGGGCCCTTCCCAGGAGGTCAGTGGAAGGCAGCCAGCTTATGCAAAGCAGGGGGGCTCACCCCAGGGCCTCCTTGGTGAGCTGTGTGTGTGCTCTGTCCGCCTGGAGCTCTACCAGGAAGGGCGGCCTCTTCCCCACAGGGGGCCTCCCAGGAAGCTGTGCTCGGCCAGCTTCCCCCACCACAGTGCTTACAGATGTCCCCAGGTGACCAGGGTGGGGCACAGGACAGCCCGAATTCCTTGAAGAAAAGCTGAATTTGTGTTCAGGGTAGTTTTAGAGTTTGTTATTTTGCATTCTAATTGTTTAAACATGTAAAGCTCCTGTATGGTATAGATTCTAGAGGGTTTCCTAGAATATTTGCTTATTGGAATAATCACCAACTTGGTTGTAAATAAAAGCGGGCTCTATTCAAGGACACTTAATTTGGAGATTTCTCTAAATTTCCTAGTGTTCTGGATGACTGAGCTTGAAGTTAAGTGAGGGTCAGAGTTGGAAAGATTGGGGCAGAATCAGGTCCAAGGTGGCCAGGTGCCCCGTGACCCAGGTGAGCTGGGGTCCGACGCAGGGGCTGGGGGCCAGCCTGCTCCACTCCATGTGTGTTGTCCACTCCACCTTCAGATCAGGCTACCAGAGGCCTCTGCTTAGCCCGCATGGGCTAGGCTGCCTTGGAGACGCTGAGGCCTAAAAAGCCTAGCGACTAGTCACGCCCCGCGGTCAGCACAGAGCTGGCCGCCCACCCTGGCTGTGTGCCCTCCGTACAGAGCGGGAGGCCCAGGCTCCTCCGCTCTCGCTGCCCTCGCTGTGTCCACGCACCAACGCCCCCTTCTGTTGAGCTAGTGTTGCCCGCTTCTGTCGGCCCTAGATTCAGGCGCCTCAAGGATCTCAGCTACTGCTGTGTGCCTGCCCAGTGACCCTCAGGATAACGGGGAAGGCTGGATGTATGCTCATGGCCGACTCCCCTGGTAGCTTGGTGTCTGCCACAGCAGTTCTGCCGCATCTCCGCCAGGAAGGAGAGTAGCGCTGTGGTTGGACCCGGGCTCAGGTTGAAGTCTTCCCTCCGCTGCTTACACACGGTCATCTCAAGCAATCCTGTGTTTCCAGAAAGCCCAGATTTTCCACAAAATGGGAATAACAGTGGTAGCTATCACTTAGGCCTGGTGTGAGGTGGCGAGAGCCCAAGGTACCCCACACCTTGCCCACGAAGCACATCCAGTAGCTGTTGTCCAGTGACCGTTCTGACCCAGCGAGAACTGCGCTCAAGTGGCACAAAAACAGCACCACTCACTGCATCCTGTCCTATGCTGCGTGAGAAGACTACGGCTGCTGAACGCTTAGGACACAAGGAAATCAAAGGCTTTAAATGGAAAGATGAGGATCCAGAATTAAAGGTGACTGGATTACGTTTGGAGGCTGAAGAAGCTTCCGCAGTCCCTCTCCAACTTCACCTTCCTGTTGCAAAGATCCTCAGATGGCCGTTCAGGGGCAAGCAACACCATCACAGGAGACATGCGGCCACCGCTGCCTCCGCAGGCTTTGCTTGGGTCAGGCGAGCTCCACAGCCCCGCCCTCATTTCAGGCATACAAACAGCTCTATCTGTGTCTGTCCCCGCAGAGGCTGGAGCCGCCAGCGGTGTCCTGCTGTGTCTTTGCCCCATGGTTTTCCCAAGGGTCTCGGGTTTCCCACTCCCATGGGAACAGTGAAGCCCTCACCCAGAGCGAGAGCAGATGGTCTGCTGCAGCACAAGGCTTCTGCTGACTGGATGGTTTATGGTTGTCACGCTTTGGAGACAGGTTTTCCCTGTTTTCTTTCAGAGGTTTCCCCTCTCTGTGCTGATTTGCCTGGAGGAGGGTTTGCCTTGGTGCCACATCCTCAGGCCACAGGGCAAGCGCTGCTGTGGGGCGGGAACACCGGCATGGGCGTGGCTCGCTGTGCACACGCAGCGTGGGTGCTGACTCGCCGAGGTCTGGCTTCGCGCATGTGGCTCTGTCTGCCTGGGCTCAGTGCTGTTTTGGGTCCTGAGAGTGTAGGTAATATAAATGAGGTGCCGTGGAATGTCCCAGCTTCGAGAAGGAAGGAGGTGCCTGCCAGGGGGACGCCGCTCATCCCCAGGCTTATACAGGGACGTGTGTTCTTATACAGTGGAGTATTGCTCAGATCTAAAAGGTAAGCTCGAGGCTTTATAGGTAAATGGATGCAGCTAGAGACTGCTCATTGGTGAAATAAATCAGACTCGTATATGTAACCATGGAATTGTCTCCCTGGTGTAAGAACCTCAGAGTAAATAAAATCCGAAAGGTACAATAGATACTGTGAAAGGGAAAGAAACTGCGCAAAGAAAGAGAAACTGGGATGGGGAAAAGAGAAAGAAAGAATATACATACGTACACTCGGGCCGCAGTACATGCACACACGCACACACGCACACATGCACACACACAATGCCTAATTTCTGTGAGTTCGTTGAAAGGCGCGGCTCGTGCTTGCGCTGCCAGGTCGGTGTCGCACGCCTGCACCTGGTGATCTGAGCAACTGCTTTGGAGAGGACAGTATGCAAAGTGACAGCCATTGTTCACTTCCTGTCACCTTGTTCTGAAATTCTGTATCGTTTTATTTTTTACATTATTATCTTTAAAATA
>NW_004524602.1:16638910-16645610 GCF_000260255.1 Octodon degus
TGAAGCTTGTCTATTCTGAGGTTTTACAAGTCTCACTCCTGCAACCTGAATTTCACTTTAATAAAATGATGCTTCATGTCTTGCGTTGCTCAGGAGAGCTTGAGTGTTGAGATTTTTATTCTTGCTCATGATTTTAAAAAAATTAATGAGAACTAAGAATTTGCAAAGGGCCTCAAGCAATATAAATTAGTAACTGATGTGATTCTTTGAACCACACGATGATAACTGTATGTGAAAGTTTGCTTGGATTTTTTTTTTTTTTTTTGCATTCTTCTTATAGCCTTAGTTTTGTAGCTTTGCTACAAATGCCCAGCTGCTTCCAGCAAACACACTCCCCACCCATCTAAGCAACAGAGTCATCATAAAGGTCTACAGAGCTCTACACACATTCCGTAGTCCAAACTCGGGCTGAATGGACAACCTGGCGCGGGCGGAGTCGAGTCTGGAGCTCTTGCCGCATCTTAGTCTCGCGCGTCGTCACCCTTGCAGCATGGTCTGCGCTAGGGAAGGCTCTGCGCCTCTAACCCGCGCCGTTCTTCCTGTCTAGAAACAAGCCAATGACCTGGTGAGCACCCTGATGAAATGTACACCTCACTACATCCGCTGCATAAAACCGAACGAGACCAAGAAGCCCCGAGACTGGGAGGAAAGCAGGTACGGGTCCCCTGAGCCGAGGGGCGTCAGCTGGCGCCTTGCCTGAGTCTCAGCCAAGAGTCCGATACCGCACTACACACTCGAGTAAGTGGGTTTTAAGAAGCCCAGGCGTGAACTGGGCTGCTGTAGCGTGGTTGGCACTCCTGGCAGGCAGGACGGCTTCCTGGGGCCCCTGCTCCAGGTGTGGCTTCCTGTGCAGAGGCTTCACCGCAGCCCGAGTGTGCAGCCGATTGTGTGCTCCTCCCGCGTCCTCTGGGGCTTCCCCACCCAGGGATTGTGGAGCACGGGCTCTCCTCCTCCCATTGCAGACGAGCTGCTTGGGTTCTGGCGGAGCTCCTGGCCCTGCATTCAGACTTGCTGCCCTGGGGAGCTCCAGGCCTCGGCCTCTGGAAGTGTGGCTTTTGGAGGGGATTCCTCTCCAGAGACAGAAATGGCACAACGTGGGGTCAGCAGATTGCGCCCAGCCGTGTCTCTAGAGGAGGTGACAGCACCCCCGAGATGCAGAAATCACGGTGTGTCCTGGACTGATGGCAGGCACGCCACATTGGTGAGGCTGACTGTCCTGCTGACGGAGTTTTCCGCAAGAACATTTCCTGGTGGTGGAAGTAGTGATGAGTAACAGTTCTTTAACCTGTGTGCTCTATGGAAAAGGAGCATTGGTGCTCTGTCAGCAGGCCGTGTGCTCCTGGCCTCAGCAGTGAAGCCAGCACTGGTGCGGAGGCCTTCAGAGAGCAAGCCGCCCCCTCTCTGTCCCTCCCAACATGCCATCCATTGTGATCGTGTCCACGGATCAGTCCCTGATAGTACGTACAGCCTTCACTGGCCAGCACATCCCAAAGCCCACCAGGAACCAGGCCTTCAACACAGGAGCCTTTTGGGCATTGTGGTCTGCAACTGTAACACCCACCGTTAGCACTGTTGATGCCAAGTGTACCAGACGTTGCAAATAGTGTGTGCCCTCGCGGCCTTTCAGCCAGTCTGTACCATGCAGCCCAGACCCGGCTCCCCAGCGTAGGTGATCAGCTGAGTGCTCAGCATCTGTCCGCGATGTAGCAGAATCACAGCGCTGGATCATGAATTAATCACAAACTCTAGGATCCTCCCCAAGACGATGTGCGGCTTTGGGGGACATCTAGACACAAACCAAGTGGGGCGCACCCATGTGTCACCCCAGCCCTGCGGGCCTTCTGCGCCAGAACCCCAGGCAGGGCTTTCTTTGTGATCTGAAATTCCCCAAGTTGGAGAATCTCAACTTAGGGGTGTTCTTTCTGCATGCATTTTCCAACACACCAGGCCAGATTGTTACTGTTAAAGCCACCGACATCTGTAATTCAGATATATTTCAAAACATTTTTAACTTAGACATTTAAAATTAGTATCTTTGGAGCCTGGGAGATGGCTCAGTAGAATAAGCGCTTCCCTGGCAAGCGCAAGGGCCTGAGTTCAATCCCTGGTTCTGCCAAATAATACTAATAAAATAAAATAAAATTAATATCTTCGTGTACTTAAGAGTAGAATAAATCCTAGCTGTGCAGATGCATTGAGTCTAGACCCCACATTAAATTTAAGCTCAGTAACAAAACAGCCCCACATCACTCAATTCAAAAGATAAAAAGTCCTTCCTTGCATAGCAAGTTCAAGGCCAGGCTGGGCTCACCACGTGGCCCAAGCTCGCCCTCCTGCTGTCACCTCCTGAGTGCTAGGACCCAGCGTGCGCCACCACCCAACTTGCTGCCGGTCTCTGAAGTGGATATGTACTGCCTTCTTATGTGGTGCTGCAGTTACAGTATTCTATAACATTTTAAAGCTTCATATTGTGGGAGAGGGCATCTTGGTGTCTGAGCATTGCCCATGACAGTCTTCTCAGTGCATGTTTCCGTGCAGCCTGCGATTGAGGGCTGAGGAGGTGGTCGGCCAGAGGCCAGGGGACGGCTGCTCCTCTGCTGGGCTCCTACACCCTCAGGTTCTCGTGCACGTCCGTGCCGGCCGGCTTCGCGGATTTCCCATGGGGCTGTAGAGCTACGCATTCCCGTGCGCTGGTAGCCTCCTCTTGCGTGGGCATCCGACATTTCACTTGTTTGTTCATTGGCTGCCTGGCGTCTCTCCTTTTCAGAGTAAAGCACCAGGTAGAATACCTGGGCCTGAAGGAGAACATCCGAGTGAGGAGAGCTGGTTATGCCTATCGGCGTGTCTTCCAGAAGTTCCTGCAGAGGTAAGAAAAAAAGTGACTCCAAACTTTTTTTTATGTACCAATTTAAGTTATGTGATTTAATAGCTATTTTATTTTAATTTACTTTATTTTTGTACTGGGAATGGAACCTAAAGTGCCCCACTTGGCTCAGACTTGCAGTCCTCCTGCCTCAGCCTCCCGGAGTGCTGGGCTCACAGCTGTGGCCACCACATGTGGCTGCTCACCGTCTTGGCGGCGCTGCGTCTCTGTTAGCACAGCTGATCGTAGAGAGAATTCCTTCTCTCGCCAGGTGTCAGCCTTCAGTTCTTTCCTGCCCACCAACCGCTCAGCTGCTTTCTGTCCTGTGGACTCGGCCACAGACCGTCTGTGTGTTCCTGTGAATGGCTCTTTGCCTTAGCATGTTTCCAAGAGTCACCCATGTCACTGACACAGGGATGACACAGGACCTGCAGATGACCCTGAGGAACCTGCTAGGTGTCAGGCACACCACATTCATATTCCCCAGAATTGAAGGATGAACTGTAAGGAACAGTGGAGGTTGTTAAGAGTAACAGATATTTATCGAGGGGCGAGATACGGCTCCTGAGAGACGGGGCTCCCAAGTGGTTTGCCAATAAGTCCACTTCCCAGAGGAGGCTTTGTAGAGCAGAGTCAGTAGGTGGGGACCACATGGGTCAGAGCTATGACCAGCCAATAGGATGAGAGTATGGCCGCTTAGTTAGTATTGACCCAGTGGGCACGCAGGTCACGTGGCAAGTGCACGCAGAAAGAACGAGCATTCTTAGGCAGGGGTGGGTCCGAGGGGCTTGGCCACCCTCCCCATGCCTGATCCCCTTCTGGACTACTGGGCCAGGTGTCACCATGACCTTTATCTCGAGGCCTGGCCTCCCACAGATGCGTCTGGCCACAGTGGTGGTGTTTTCATCTTTTGTATTGACCCTCAAGGGCCCAGCCCTGTCTGCAGCCTGTGATACTTTATCACGGCTTGGGCACCTGCAATTTTATGCCAGGGTTATGGCTCCATTCCATTCCTGCGTAGCCGCATGACACTCCTCCCTGGCTGTCCCTGCCTTATTTCTCCTGCTCCTCGCGGCTTGGTATGCATCAGTGGTTTCTATTTTTTGGCTGTGAATAACGCTGTGGTGAAAACCGACGCAGCAGCGTGTGGGGACAGTTGTCACTGCCCTCGGGAGCTTGCTCCGAGGCACAGCTGTGGGGCCACCTGGCAGTTCCGAGTTTAACCTTGGGCAGGAAGTGCCGGGTCGTTTTGGAGCGAGCCCCCCACCGTATGCTCTGACGCCCAGCGCGTCCCAGTCTCTGCCAGCATGTCAGCCTTGGGTACGCCTGCAGGGGTGTGAAGTGACGCTGTGCTTCCAGCTGGGACGTGCTGGTCCCGTGCTGACTGGCCTTTTGTGTTTCCTCTTGGGAGAAAGGTGGTTCAGGTGCTGGGCCTGATTTTGGGACTTCACGTATGTTTATTACTGAGTTATAATATTACTCTTTTTGTTGTGGCTGCAAAGTGTAGCATCACTAGTGGCCAGGGCTTAGTACACGCTCTGTGGAGTGACACTTTGGTCAGGGATTTAGGGTGGGGGGTGTGGTGATGCACACTGTAGTCCCAGCCCTCAGGAGGCTGAGGCAGGAGGATCAAAGTGAGCTTGAGGCCAGCCTGAGCTACGTAGTAAATTCAAGGCCAGCATGTCTCAGGGGAAACAAAGACTTTAGGGTAATTGTGACTCAGGCAGGCGTGAAGTTTCGCTTAACTGAGTGAATTTACAGTATGAAAACAGTTGCAAGAAAATAGTTCCCCTACTTAGGAAATAAGCTTAAAGTATTTAACTTTAGTTTTTTGTACAGTTCAGGTTTAAATTTAAACTGATTTTTCATAATTCCTTTAAGTGACTCCTACTTTATGTTGTCCTTTGAAAAGGCTAAAGCTGAGTGTGCTCGAGACGTGACATCATCCCAGCTTCCTCAGCGACTCCGGGCTTGTGCTGTGCGGGCTGCATCTATTGAGTTTTCTTTAAGAAATAGGGAAGAAAAAGAACAAAGTCAAATTTAGCATTTCATTTTAGTCAGAAAACCCTTTTCATTCCTGGTATTATTATACAGAAGCAAGATGTAAAGATTTTTTTCTTAATTCACATACGACGTAGCAGGGCGCTTGCAGTCCAGTTCTCCTTGGAAGCCCTTGCTCCCTGCGCCGTGGGATTGGCGCAGCGTCGCGGCCCCTGGGGCCTGAAGTAGCAGGGCCCTTCTCCTCACGGGGGAGCCACATGTCCTGATCGCTCAGTCCCAGTTGCGGAGGAATGCAGTTGCAAATCAAAGGAAGAAGTTAGGAGTTTTCTGGGAAATAAGGAGAGAAGATTAGCCCCTGGGTTCCCCAGAGGGGTCCCAAGCTCCTTACCACTAGGACCCTGTGTTGGGTGATTTATACAGCGAAGTCACAGTGTGGGGACAACATGGGGGGTCAGACCGCCATCAGCCTGCAGGCCTACAGGCACAGCCCCTGAGCTGTGATCCAGGGGGGAATCGGGCCACACAGCACAGGCGTATGGGAGGGCCACCGGCGATTGTGGACGGGGCAGAGCAGGATGCTGCGCTCACCCACCTCGGCCACTGGTGTCTGTCTCGCCTTCCTGGGCAGGTGGCACTCACTGCAGTGTGTTCTGAGTCCCTGCTCTTCCCTTAGGGGGCGTGCAGGCCTGGCCATCGCGTATTTGTCTGGAGGCCGGGCCTTCTTCACGTGCGCCTCCTGCCACAGCTCTGAGGTCTTTATTTTTGGGCTGGCTCCCGTGAGAGCCCCGCCTTCTCCTTTATATTAATTTCTGCCTAACGTAGCTGCCCTCTAACAGTCTCTTTACTCCGTTCCCATGCATGAGCTTCCCAGTAATTCTGGAGGTAGCTTAGACCAGGAAAGAGGTTCACCCTCACTGTTTTCTGAATCAAAGGTCCAGTACCTGTAGAATAAACCAGAGCGTGTAAAAGAAACCCTCAGGACGCTGATGAAGTGAACGCGTGGCTCTCCTGCAGCACCACAGCACCCTTTGCTCGCTGCACCCGGCAGGCGTTAGTGGTCAGATTTCGGCCTCTGCGCGCAGCCCAGCAGTGCTGGTTTGGGTTTCTCACCGCATGTTGGCACTCTGCTCGGGGGACTCTTGTTGGGAAGTGCCCTGTGTCCCGACTTTTCCTCCGTTACACCCCGATGCCAGCTTTGTGCTGCCTCCCAGATGTGACAACAAAGCGCGTATCCAGGCGTCAAGGAGTGTCCCTGAGCACAGCCCGTTGTGAGCCTGCCAGAGTATCAGGACATTTTTCAGCAAATCACATTTCTTTGAAAATACCTTTTTGTGTGTGAGTCTCTTTGAGACAAGGCTCCCTGTGCTGGCCTTGAACTCACCTGATAGCCCAGGCTGGCCTTGAACTCGAAGTGATCCTCCTGCCTCAGCCTCCCGAGTGGTGGGATTATAGGCATGGGCCATCACATCCAACCTGAACGTACCTTCTTTTTAAATTAAGAGTAAAAACAAAATCAAATACATGAAGCAGTGAATGAAAAGGGGTTTCCTATGTGCGCTGCGTGGCTTAGCTGCAGGCGCTCCTCACGTGAACCGTGGGAGGGCCTTATTACCAGACGCCCAGATCCCTTCCGGTGCTGTGCACAGCACTATACTCTGTGCCAACCCCGAGTGGGCATTTGGTGGCATAATTTGTTGGATTAACATCATTAGACCACATAGGAAGTTGACTCATGCTGCTGTGCGGCATCAGGTGGGCATGTTCACGCTGAGGAGTCTTTTCTCTAATTAGGAAATAGGATTTACTTCTGTAGGAAATGCATATTGTCAGGGAATG
>NW_004524602.1:16645885-16659553 GCF_000260255.1 Octodon degus
CGCCCTGCAGCTGTGCACCTGCACCAACCTGTTCCCTTGAGAGCCTCTTCTTGATTATGTCAGCCTCTGACAACAGAAATTCTAACCTAGTCCTGTCTAGCATACTTTTAACAGCCTTCAGAGTAAACATTTGCTTATGAGGCACCCATGACTTGTATGTAGAGCCATTTGCAGAGAGGCTGAGGTCCAGATCCCAGCTCTGACACTTAATCTGCCTTGCAAACGAGAGGTTACAACGCCAGCCCCACGCAGCCTGCCCTCACCTACCTGCCTGGACTGCTCTCTGGCTTGGTAGTGCTGCTGTGAGGGATGTGAGGATGGTTTTGGATCTCTAGTTTTCAAGGCTAATTATTTTCCAGCTAGGTCTTATTTTCAGGGCAGCACCGTAAGTAGCCTTGTCTCCACTCACCGCCGCATCTGCTCACCCAGCGCGGGGAACCAGCCTGATCACAGGGCTGTGAGGCTCCAGCGCTGCTGTGGAGAGCGAAGCCCAGACGCACAGCCCCTCATGTTGGCTGTTGTTGTTGTTGAGGTGCTGCCCGTGCCCCAAGGGCCCCAGACTGGGCACCCACTCTCCAGGTGTGGACCCTCCTGAGGGAAGCAGTTTCCCCAAATAAGCGCAAACATGACGTCATTGTGAATGTCACTGTGAAGAGGGTCCATGGGAGAAAATGAGGGAGTAATTCAGGTGGGGACCCTGGGAGGGCTGGAAGGTACCAGCGCAGGAGGAGCTCTGGGGTTGGCATGGCCCCGGCGAGCTGGTCTGAGCGAGGACATTCTCACAGCTGAATCCTCCAGGAAGGAAGCAGGGGGGTGGGGTGGCCGCAGGAGCAAGTACTCGGCCTGTGGTGTTCAAGGACAAAGGCTGGTGCCTCGCAGTGAGACCTACCCCGCACTGTCCGGGCAGCTTGGCACGGTCCCACACTCATCGCTCGGCACCCTGCCCCCCGGGGAGACTGGATTTGAGACCAGCCTTGCCTCGTTTTGCCTGACAGGTGTTGCTGGTGACCTGCAGCAGTGCTGCTCCTGGGCAGTGCTAGGAGTGGGGCGTCCCATGGAAAGGGTGGGCGGGCGGGCGCGCCCAGGCCAGGAGGCCCAGCTGGACCTGCAGCCCCTCCCTTTGTCACACAGGTACGCCATCCTGACCAAAGCCACCTGGCCAGCCTGGCACGGCGATGAGAAGCAAGGCGTCCTGCACCTGCTGCAGTCTGTCAACATGGACAGCGACCAGTTCCAGCTGGGCAGGAGCAAAGTGTTCATCAAAGCCCCCGAATCCGTGAGTGGCCATCCTGTGCTCGCCTGCCGGCCCTGTGCCGACTGATGCTCCCTGCCCTCCCAGCCTGGGCGGCCCCTGTTGCACGCGGTCACACCAGCTTCTTCACACAGAGCACTTCTCATGTGTGAGAGACGTCGCCTCTCATGAGTTCATGTTACTTTTTTTGTTACTGGGACAAAATATACAACAGCCACAGGTTAAAGGAAGAAAGCTTCAAACCTGTGCAGTGTGTAAAGGTTTCAGTCCATAGTCAGCTCGCTCCAAGGCTAGGCAGCAGGCAGAGGGGAAGCAGTCCATGGCAGGGTGGGCAGGAGGCCCAGGCAGCGCCCTTCTTCTTTCTGTCTCTTTATTTTCTATCCAGGCGACAAACCTCCTGGCTGGTGCCACCCACGCCCAGGGTGGGACTTCCATTATGCACACCTAAAACTATGCTAAACCCATTTCCTTGTCACACAACCTTAGTACTAATATCACACGCCCATGACCCACCTACCTCCCCAAGTCCCCACCCAGGAGAGTGGGAGGTTTTAGGGTCGTCTAGATACAAGCCAGTGTATACTGAGAGCCATGGACACAGCGCCCCTTAGCTGTCCCCTGTGTCTCATCAGAAAGGGGCCTTTTCCAAGCTGGAGCCTTGTCTGGGTGACAGAAACAGAACTGTGACACATAGGCACAGGCTGTTTCCTTGGGGGCAGAGCCAAGTCTAGGCCTGAGTCCTGGATTGTGCTTGAGGACCGTCCAGGTGCCGAGGAAGGGTGAAGGAGCAAAGCTGTGGGTCTCTGGAACACACATGCTTCCTGTAAGACAGCTGCGCGTGTGCTGCAGTTCGTGCAGCTTCTGTCCACTACAGATGGACGCGGGAAGCCTGGGGAATGTCCGCGGCAGAGCAGGCAAAGCCCCTGAGCGATTGTGCCCTCTAGGCACAGGCTGTGGGTTGAGGCCCCTGGGGTGCCAGGACTCAAACTTAGGGCCTCACGCTTGCCTGCTGGGCAGGCGCTGCACCGCTGAGCTCTCTCCCCGGCAAGGACGTTGCTTCTTAAATTAGGCAGTTGCTAGAACAGAGATCTGGCATCCTTGAGTCTCGAGGGCCCCACAGTCATCACAAGACTCCACTTCAAGAGTCAGCAGAGAACTCCGCAGAAATGGTCGCCAGACCGAGGGGAGACAGTGGGAAGTTAGGAAAGACCAAAGTGCTGGCCTGGAGGCCGACCGGGCCTGGCCGAGCTCCATCCCTCCTGCCCCCTGGGACGGGCCTGGGGCTCAGCACTCTGGTGGCTTGAATGCTTGGCTCCGGAATCGTCATGATGGCTAAATAAATAGCACATCGTAGGGCCGTTTATGAAAAGTCTGTGGCAGCATTTCCCACTCTGAGCTATTTGCAGCTTTGCAGCAATGTCATTTCCAAATATAAAGTGGAAATGTTGTCATGCGCCATTAAGCCACCCACAGGGCGGTTCCGGGCCTTTCTAAAACGGGACGGCAGGCTCGTGCGCACGCCCTGAGCACTGTAGGTTCCGACCGCTCTCACTTCTCAGCTTGCTCAGCGTTCCTGTGGAATTAAGATGACCTCAGTGTTTTTCATATTTTTTAAAATTCTGATTCAGCTGAGCTTGGAGAGTTTAGATCCAAAACTAGGACTTATTTTTGGGTTTTCTTCACTTTGCTTTCCTGCACTTGCATTTGTGCCACTGCTTGCCTCCTGTCCATGCCCAATCTTGACCTGCGGCTGCTTTGCAGAGGCTGGCTCTTAAGATCGGTTGTCTGATTGTGCATCAACCTTCACGTAGGCATGCTGGATTCACAAAATAACCTGCACGCTATGCTTGCTTTTAGAAGTCAGCATTGGCCAGCAGACGCCAAGCATTGCTTTTACTCTCTCCCCTCATGCGTCTGTGTTGGCCGGCCGGCCGGCCGCCGCCGCTGTTCTCTGTTAGGACTCAGCTTGCCGGGCAGGGCTGCACCACGGAGCTCACTCTCCAGCGCTGTTCTCTATTTTTGGATGTTCCTGATTTCTAACTTCCCGGGCTCTTGGAAAAACCCTAAATGGTCTGTAAGAAGCTAGGGCCACTCACCGCTGCACCACTCCTCTGAGTCATAAGTGCATGCTGTGTGACACTTCACGGTTAGCTCTGGGAAAGGAGAAGGAAGCCAGGCTTGCTTGGAAACTCAGCAGAGCAAAAGAGGCATCAGTGTGTGTTCTGCCTGCCCCAGGTGCTGGCTGGCTTCTGGAACCTTCTGGAACTGGAATGGCTTTGGCAGGGACTACTCATCTTTCCCTTGGGCTCACAATGGCCCGGTGTATCTTTTCCCCGGAGAATTGATTTCCCACAGTGGATGAGAAGGCTCCCCGACCCTGTGCAGGGTGGTTAAGCACAGATTTACAGAGGCAAAACCTGACCATGCAGGTGATGAGAGCCTGAGGACCAGGGTTACCGCATGGCCACCATGCACCGCTCTGGGGAATGCAGCAAGGAGCCTGGCAGGTGTCCAGGTGATGAACGGTGCAGTCGCGGGCCTGCAGGATGCCCGACTCTGTGGACACTCCGCGCACTGCAGCCTGGCTGAGCTTGGGAGCAGCCGTCAGCGTGGGCTATGGAGCAGGCCCAGCAGCTCATCCGTCGGGGAGGCTCAGGCAGGGGGCCTGCCCAGCGCGGGCGCTGCGGTCCAGGCTGGCCTGAATGCACTGTGTGGCCCAGGCTGACACTGCCAGCATGCACCCAGCTCTTGTTTTTTTTTGTTCCGAATGCCTTCAAGGCATGACTGGCTGGCTTGAGTTGTGGGGATCGAACCACAGCAACCTGAGCCTGACGGCTTTGTTGAAGCAGCCACTTAAAGAGCTGAGCTACTTTTAAAGGCAGGCCCCCAGAGGTTTTTCTTTTTTTCTTTTTTTTTTTTTTTTTTTGGCAGAACCGGGGATTGAACTCAGACCCTTGCGCTTGCCAGGGAAACGCTTATTCCACAGAACCATCTCCCTGGCCCCCCAGCTCTTGCTTTTTAATGAAAGCAAAAACATAGAGGTTAAAAAATTAAAATGTCTATGGCCAGAGAACCGTGCCACACTGGTCATTCATTCCGCCTGGAGCCGCTTCTCGCGTGTATGCTGGACTGCATGCCCGCCCTGAAATGCTAGCCACAAAAAGCGAAGTCCAGACCTTCGGGGCGGCTCACGGGGGCTTTCTCTGCACTCGCAGCTGTTTCTTCTAGAAGAAATGAGAGAGAGAAAGTACGACGGGTACGCCCGAGTGATACAGAAGTCCTGGAGAAAGTTTGTGGCCCGGAAGAAGTATGTCCAAATGAGAGAAGAAGGTATCGTAGTGGTTTTTGTCCTTTGTTTCATCTCCGTGAGGTTGTGCTCAGATGAGTTATTGAAAAATTGTAGACCGGGCGTGGTGGCGCTCTCCTGTGATCCCAGCGCCTGGGAGGCTGTAAACAGGCGGATCACTACGAGCCCGACCTAGTAGTGAGCCCCTGAGCCCCTGTAGACCCCTCCCTGAAATGCAGAAGTTATGTGACTTGGCGCCCCGCTCACGGTTCCTTTCTGTGCCTCTCGTCTCTTCCTCCATTTCTGGCTCGGCATCCTTTCTTCCTGTGCCCTCTCTCGGCAACTGCAGCCTCAGACCTGCTGCTGAACAAGAAGGAAAGAAGGCGCAACAGTATCAACCGGAACTTCATCGGGGACTACATCGGGATGGAGGGGCACCCCGAGCTCCAGCAGTTCGTGGGCAAGCGGGAGAAGATCGACTTCGCGGACACAGTCACCAAGTACGACCGGCGGTTCAAGGTACACGCTCCAGCCCAGGGCTTCCGACCGCGCCTCGCCTGTGCACGTGCAGCTTGGGGTGTCGCTGTTCTCCGTTACTCAAGGAGGCCACAGTCACTGTAGAAAGATTTTAAAAGCCTGGCCAGGCCAAAAGAAAAACGGCCTCTTACGCACAGAAACAAGCACTGCCGGCTCCGTGTGCGCGACCTTCAGACCTTTTCCGGTGGAAATTGCATTTCTATATTTAGTTCTACTGAGAAAAGCAAATACGCCTTACATACTGTTCTGTATCCTGAGAGTTTTTTTGTTTTTGTACCGGGGAGCGAACTCAGAACCTTGCTCTTCTTGCCAGGCAGGCGCCTATGCCGCTGAGCTGTCTCCCCAGCCCCGGAGGATTTTTTTTAATGCCAGAAAAAACTTTCATATCTTATAAATGTATCAAAGTGAATTATTTTATGTACCTGCACAGTATTCTACTCAATAGTTTATTTCTTCGTTTGTTTTTTTTGAGATAGGGTCTCTCTACAATTCAGGCTGGCCTTGAACTTGGCGTGATCCTCCTGCCTCAGCCTCCACAGGTGGGCAATACCACGCCCAGCTCAGTGCTTCATTTTTAAAACCAACTGCTCATTAATCAATGCTTATTAGATTTTGTTGTCTTTTCTCTTGCATTAGGATAAGCAATAATGAACTAAAAGTTTTTTTTTTTTTTTTTTTTTTTTTAATGTACTTGGTACAGGGTCTGCAGGGTCTGCAGGGTCTCACTCTGTAGGTCAGACTCATGGTGATTCTCCTGTTTTTGGCCTCCCAGGCACTGGGATTGCAGGCATGTACCATCACGCGCAGTCTTAACCCCATCTCAGTGTGCCCCAGGGGAAGGCCAGCATGGGGGATCAAACCCCAGCTGCTGCGCTCTGCCTAAGCAGGAACTTCAGTCTGCTGAGCCATCAGGTCGGCCCTGAGCTAAAAGTATTACTTGAGTAAGAAAGATGCTGTCGTGCTAGCACTGAGTCACTCGATGCATCTCAAACACAGCGCCGGCCGCTCCAGTGGCAGGCTGGAGCAGTGTCCCACGTGGCCCCATGGACACTGGCCTTTCTGACAGCTCCTAGGATTGCTTGGCTGCCGTGTGGTCATCTTTGATTATTAGTCAGTATTGCTACAATGAAACATCAGTTTTTTTAAAAACATGGTGGACTCCCAAGACAATACATGCAGACACCAAGGGGTGAGGGGTGAGGGGTGCTGGCCATTGTGTAAGTTAAGCCCGATGTCAGCATCTCCACCTCCATCACCCTCTTCCCTCTTGGGCCAGCTAGATGACAGAGGGAGCAGCCATCCTGGTGGCAGTGAAGATCTCCCTCCTGTGGCAGCGTCCATCTGCCGCAGTCACAGTCTCCCACGTGGGCCTGTGGACACTGGCCTTTCTGATAGTGACATCTACCTCTCCTTACAGGTCGGTCACAGCGGCCCACGTGGCCCTGTGGACACTGGCCTTTCTGACGGTGACATCCACCTCTCCTTACAGGGTGTAAAGCGTGACCTGCTGCTCACCCCAAAGTGCATGTACTTAATCGGAAGAGAAAAGGTCAAACAGGGCCCAGACAAAGGCCTCGTGAAAGAAGTGCTCAAGCGGCGAATTGAGATGGAGCGGATCCTGTCCGTGTCCCTCAGGTGAGCACAGAGAGTGGCCACGCCTCCCCCAGCTTTGCCACTTGTGTCCCCAGTGCAGTCGGTGGTGGGGAACCTGCCTTCTCCCTGGGGGACCCCGGGTCCTCTGCTCCCACAAAACCTGGGACAGGATGGAGATCCCAGTGTGTACTGCGCTGGCTGCTCTGGGCTGGGTGCCCTGTGGTGTAGCAGACCCTGCAGAGGGATTGAAGTCCTGGCTCTGGCCCGCCCACCCTGTGCTAAAACCTGCACTCAGGGCAGAGCCAGGCTCAGCTGTCCAGGAGCAGAGGTTTCTTTGGACTGCCACCGCCTACAGCCCACATGTCCCCAACACCCCCAGTTCTGGGCATTTGGGGGCCCGGGCTGCTCCTGCAAGGTCTCCAGCAAGGCCAGATTGTAGGTGCCCAAGAGCACGAGCCACGCTAGAGACAGCCCTCGGCAGGTGCTCATACCAAGCTCTCTGACGCTCACTAGCCCAGATTTCCACCCTCTGGTGATGTTTCCTTCTCCCCCTGCCACTGCGGGTGCAGTGTCTCATAGTAAATACAGAATAATGTACATATTTGAACCCAGGGCCTTCGCCCTGAGCTACATCCCCGGCCTTTTATTTTTTATTTGGAGACGGGACCTTGCTAAGTCACTAAGTTGCCCTGGCTGGGCCTGAATTTGAGGTCCTCATGCCTCAGCCTCCCATGGTGCTATTACAGGCAGGGGGCCCCTGTGCCAAACTCCCAGCCGCTCCTTGGTTCTCTGGTTTTGTGGTCTGGAAGCTCCCTTCCTCGTGGTCTTTCCCTTTCAGAGGCTCCTTGGTCTACAAGCGTGCCGGGCTCTCAGAGCATAGCGCAAGTCGTTGGGCACAGAGCGCCCGCAGGTTGTAGTTCACGCATCTCGCACTTGCCGGGAGAACGCCACCCCCTCTCCTTTCCACAGGGGCTTAGGCCAGTGACCAGAAGCCAGGTCGGGAAGGTGGCCAGAGGGGTGCTGAGCATGGCTGAGCTGAGGGGTGTGGGTGTGCGGGTGGGTGGAGTGCGACTGTGAGCCCGCAGCTCCCAGGCTGGCTCTCCTGCACTTTGGAGAAGGAGCTGCAATAGCTGTGTGCCTTCTCAGAAATGTAGGAGACTTGACTGATGATGGCTTAGGGCGTGCTGGCGGTCAGCCTGCGGGGCGGTCAGCCTGCGGGGTGGTCAGCCTGCGGGGCGGTCAGCCTGCCGGTGGGGCAGGCTCGACCCTGTCCTCTCCCACAGCCCACCTGACCCAGCGTAAAGCAGCTCTCGCTCCATTCAGCTCATCCTGTCCCATACAGTTAGGTGGGCATGGTAAACAGAAGCACCACTAAACACTGTGTAAAAGTATTTATCATTCCTTGGTCTGGGGATGGAGCTCAGTAGCACAGCACCTGCCTGGCAAGGCCCTGAGTTCAATTCCTGGTACCCCCCCCCAAAAAAAAGGTATTCATTACTCCTTACGAATGATTGTGGTATTGTGATTATTCTTTAGAGGTTTTTTTTTTTTTTAAATGTTTTACATTGAACTATTTACTTGAGAATAAAATATCTACATTCTGTTTCAAAATAACCCAGTTTGAGGCCAGGCATAGTAGTACATGCCTTTAATCCCAGCATTTGGGAGGCCAAGGCAGGAGAACTGCCTGAGTTTGAGGCCAGCCCGAATTATAGAGCAAGACCCTACAGAGTGAGACCCTGCCTCAAAAAGATTTTTAAAAATTAATAAATAACTCTCAGACCAGTCTGGGAAGGACAGAATGGGCTACAAATAAATAAAGTTATGACATGTGGCCATTCATTCTACTCTTACCTGTTTATATATTTGGTAAAAGTGTGTGTGTGTGTGTGTGTGTGTGTGGCAACAGGTCCAAGACGGAACTCAGGACCTTGTGCTTGCCAGCAGGCTCCTATGCCACTGAGCTATATCCCCAGTCCTCAGTATTTGGAATTCTCCACAGTAATTTTTTTCTAGGTTGTAATGGACATTACAATTTTTTTTCTGTTATTTTTGTTCTGTGTTGTTATATTTTTTGAGACAGGTTCTCACTATGTCCTCTAGGACGGCCTTGAACTGGTGGGGCTGCTCCTGCCTGTGCCTCCCAAGTGCTTGGGGTTGCAGGTGCGCACCACCACACCTAGCGGTGGTCAGTGAATTCTGAGGAATCTTTTTTTCTTTTAATACTGAAACTTCGTAAAGCTTTCACTTGTAAGGAAAAAAAAAAATCTCATCGGGGGGAAAAAGGCCAACAGCACAGAGAGATGAAGCCCATGGCTACTAAAAGGAGCAGCGAGACGCCTGGCAGAGGAGGTCCATACTCACGTCGGAATCCCACCAGAGCCTTTGGCCGCCCTGAGACCAGGCCAGGCGTCACAGGGGATGCCCAGTGGACGCGCGTCCTGCAGCTCTGTGTCCCCCGGCAGGAGGCCGGCACATGCTTTTGCAGGACCCTTTCAGCCAAATGCTGGCTTCTGACTCAAACCTGAAAAGCGCAGTGTGCTGGGAGGTCCAAAGGGGGTAACAGCCGAGCGCCAACTCCGGGTGTTGAGACTGAGTCTGGGCTCACCCTGCCCAAACCCGATGCCCCTCCCTTTCCATTGCTGGCCACCAGCGACTAAGACCCAAGGCTCCCGGCCTGCCTGCCGGGGTACCCAGACTTCTGAGTACCTTCGTGTGCCTGGAAAAGCAGCCCTGGAAGCGGGGCTTGAGACACAGGTGCCCAGCCCTGGCCACAGGGCCCCTGCCTACGCTAGCACCCTGCGTCCGCGCCGCTGTGCTGAGCTGACGCGTGCGCTGGTCTCGGCTTCCTGTGCCTGGCAGCACGTGGCCCTCAGGTTAGACTGAGCACATCACCGCCTAGAAGCTGGCATTTCTGGTGCCCTGGCGCTCTCAAGAGTGGCAGGATCCAGGCGAGCTTTACTTTCCTCGTTGGCTGTGTGTCTTCTGAGGCACTGAAGGCAGCATTTGTTCCGTGGTCAAGTCAAACTTGCGCTGGCGAGGCAGCACACAGCTGTAATCCCAGCCCGAGAGGCTGAGGCTGGAGGACTCAAGTCGCAGGCCAGCCTGCGCTACAGGGAGACCCTGCCTCAGACACAGACACACACACACGTATTTATAAAGCCTTGAAAGGCAGGACTATTTTTGGAAATTGTCTTTTCAGCTTTTTTCAAAAGACTCCTTTAGAACTGTACTGTTTTATTTCCAAACTTCATTATGCAGCAGATATATTAGTGAAGAGAGAGACCTGCTAGCCATACAATAAGCCACTGAGATAGAGAATTCAAAAACAACCGCAGACCCAAAGCAGAACTGAGTAAAGAATTTTCCAGCACAAGAGACAGCGTCAGACATCTGTAAGGAATTGGCGCTTGTACGAGTGCGTGAGTGAGACGGGGGTGAAGTCCAAAAATAAGTCTGGGTTTTTTTGTTGTTTTTTTAAGAATAAACCTAAAAGCTTTGTTTCCCGGACCAGGAGCGCAGGTGGGGTGCAGGAAGGGGCCAGCGCGGGGCGGGGTGGGGCCAGGCCTCATCTTCGCGCCAGCATCCCGGAGGCGCGGCTGGGCGTGGGGTTGGCCTCCAAGTGTCCCAGCCGTCTCGCTGGGCCTCATGGTCCTGGCCGCCCTTGAGTTCTGGCCTGCTTGCTTCCCTCTTCCCGAATGCGCTAAGGAAATGTCTCAACTCTTAAGCACAGTAGATTCTCAAGGCAACTAGTCTTGGATGCACCTCACCCTGTTGACTAGTAGCCGCCCTGCCCTGGTGCCACTGCCACCTGGCTGGACTCTGCGCAGGTGGCACCCGGCGCCCAGCCACCAGAGCAGGCAGGGTTTCCATCCTGCCCCCGCCTTGCCGTCCCTTCTCCCGTGGCACACGCGTCAGCAGACTTCCTGGTGCCGTTTGCCCGGAGCGCACTTCCCGAGCAGCTTTTCCCGAAGCGCTGAGTCTGCCACGGCAGGCAGCTCCAGAGTGTCCATCTGTCTGTCATACTCCCTGGTGAAAGTCACCCTCCGAGACACCTGGGCACGTCTCCACTGCAGCCTGGGGCTGTGGTGGCGCACAGCAGGGACACAGGGCGCTTCCCTGCTGCGGCTGCTCTCCACCGAGTGCACTTCCCACTGGGCCCTGCCGCCCATCCCTGTCACACGGAGTGCACCCCAGTCTGGGCCCTCAGGGATCCTTCAGGGCTGTGACCTTCCTGGTCCCCCAAGGTCTCGATGCCTCTGCCTCCCCTGTCTGCTGCCATGGCCCACAGGGTCCCCACACTTCATGTCTCCAAACTCAGAATTTTCACGACAGTGTGCACTACGCTCCCACCCTCTGACTCAGATCCACGCGTGGAGTTGCTCGCGTCCCACCCCATTTCTTCAGTGGCCTTCCAGGTGTTTACGGCCTTGAGAGCACAGAAGTGGGACTTAAAAATGTATTCTAAAAAATACAGGCTAAGTTGTCCTTAAGTTCTTGGTTTTAGAAATCACACAGAAGAGAAGGCTGGCTAGATAGGCTGAGTGGACTAAGTGCCTACTTGACAAGTACAGGGACCAGGGCTCGATCCCTGGCACCACAGGATGCCCCAGCCCTGCCCCCAGGTGTGGTGACCACCCTTGTAGCCCCAACTCTGGGGAGGCTGAAAACAGGGGGATCCCCACAAGTTGGAGCTGCATCGTGAGACCCTGTACCAAATACATTAAAAAAAAAATCACGTGGAAGAAGTATTTTGATTATGTTCTGGGTCAGCTATAAACTTCCTGTGAAAACAGATTTTATCAATTTTATTATGTTTTTTCACATCTGTATGAGCATTTTTATTGTTTTAATAACAGCCATTCTGACTGGAGGGAGATGAAGTCTCAGTGTAGCTTTGCTTTGCATTTCCGTGGTGAAGGCTAAATATAGTGAGCATTTTTTCCACATTTTTACGCCCCTTGCAATTCCTTTTTTATAAAGTGTCTATTTAGATTATCTTAATGATTGGAAAATCTGATCTGTTATTTTTGTTTTTAGTTTTTGGCATATTGTCAATATTAACACTGTTTCAGATGAATAGCTGGGAACAGTATTTTCTCTGAGAAAATCTCAGAGAACCAAAATATTTGCATAAAAATAAGAGTAGCTGAAGGGCACAATAAAATAGTGTTTCTTATTTTACAGCTTATTTTCAGGATCTCACACATTTTCATCTTTGAAAGAAAAGCACGTTATTTCAAGCTTCAACTGCATTGTTGTACAGCTTCCTGTCTTTTGCTCTTGTTGTTTGCACTTTGTGGTGTCTTCCGAGGCTGAAGCTGTGACGTTGCTCCCTGCACGAGCAGAGGGCAGACAGCACAGGAGGCAGCCCCGGCGGTGTCACTGTGCCACTCGGTGCGGTGCTGGTGTTGCTGCTGCTGGAGGCCTGGAGGAGAGAAGGGAGGAAAGGGAGGGAGCGAGCACCGAGGCTTTGCAGCGAGTGACCGAGCTCAGCAGTGGGCGGAGAGCGGCTCGGGCACAGCAGAAGCCAGGCTGGGGGGCTCCTCAGCACCAAATGATGTTTATAAGGTGAGTGTTGGCTTTAAAACCTTCATTGGATCTCCTTAAGTTCCTCTGCTGTCTTCGCAGTACCATGCAGGATGACATCTTTATCCTCCATGAACAAGAATACGACAGTTTGCTTGAATCTGTCTTCAAAACTGAATTCCTCAGCCTCCTAGCAAAGCGTTACGAGGAAAAAACTCAGAAGCAGCTACCTCTAAAGTTCAGCAACACGTAAGTTGGGCTCTGGGGTCTAGATTTCTGGTCCCGCCCAGGAGCGGAGAGGGGAGCCTTGAGGCGGGGCCCCACATTCATGCCTTGGGGAGCCCCTCACCCCTCCCTGCAGGCCTCACTTACCCGGATCGGGTAGCCTGCTGAAAACAACCCTTGCTCCCCCAAGCCATGAGGGCAAAGGCAGATTGGCATGTCACCAACAAAAGGGGGTTTACTTAGCAGTGCCAAGGGGAGGCTAAAGTGATTGGCAGAGGGACTCGGATTCCCCCAGTGACAGTGAAAGCTGCTGAGGGCCTTGTCCGAGCCCCGGTCCCTGTCCTGGGTCACCACTTTCCTTTTGGCCACCTGCTATAATGTACCTGATGCTGGCATCCCGCTGAGCAGTGAATCTCACACTTGGGAGTAGAAATGGCTTGGCCCTTCCTCCCAGATATTATAGTGTGAGGAAGTCTGAGTTAAGGACCAGGAAGCAATCTCTTGCTGCCTAGACACCTAGGCACCGTGGGGACACCCAGCGCCGCCGTGGAGCTGGGAGTCAGCGAGCCTGCTGGGTTTGGGCTGTGTCAGGCTCCTCCTCTCTGGGTGGGCTCTGCAGTGACCGCCCTGTGCGGAGGGATCTGCCCCACCAGTGTCTGGCAACCCTCTGGCAGTGACTCTGGCCGGCCTCTAAGCGGGCCCCTCCCTCGCCCTCGGCACCCAGCAGCAGCACTGTACCAGCTAGCACGGTCCCGCTGTCCCGGCCGGCCGCAGGCAGGCAGGCAGGCAGGATCCCAGCCCAGTCGGGTCTGCTGATTCCACCCCGTGGGCCTGTTGTAGGCTTGAGCTGAAGCTGAAGAAGGAGAACTGGGGGCCCTGGAGCGCAGGGGGCTCCCGGCAGGTGCAGTTCCACCAGGGCTTCGGCGACCAGGCCATCCTCAAGCCCAGCAACAAAGTGCTGCAGGTCAGCATCGGCCCCGGGCTGCCGAAGAACTCCCGTAAGTACTGCTCTGTGTTGCTAGGGACTGCCTACACTTAGAGGGGGTGTTGCCCCCGGAGCAACGGCAGAGAAGTCGGGGAGGGAGTGGGAGGGTGAGCCCTTCCGAGTGAATTCAGTTCGTTACCTGAGATCCCTGGCACTATACTATTGATTATGTATTTAAAAATTTTGGCTGCAGATTTGCCAGCCCCTTCCAGGGAGGTCTCGCCAGCAACGCAAACGCAACCCTCTGCCAGTCTGAAAGAA
>NW_004524602.1:16660731-16661413 GCF_000260255.1 Octodon degus
TTGTTGTTGTTGTTGTTTTGGTTTTTTGGGGTTTTTTGAGGAAGGAAGATCTTGCTACATAGTTCAGGTTGGCCTTGAACTTACTCCAGGACCCAGGCTGGCCTCAGACTCAGAGCAGATCTCCCTCATGCCCAGCAGGGACTGATGCAAGGCAGCAAGGCTCCAAGGAGAAGCACCCGAGTGCTGCGTGTTCGCACAACACTAGCACCTTCCCTGGCTTCATCCGGGGAAGAGCGTGCACCGGATCACAGGGTTTAGGTGTCCCGAAGCCAGGGCAGGTGCTGTCCCATGTTACAGACGTGCGGCCACGTGGAGGACGGCCTGTGTCTGTGCCCTTGGCTGCTTGCAGGGAACAGCACCTTACAGCAGCTTTTGGGGAGTCGCAGGGAGACGTCCTGCGCTGAATAGGATGCAGGCAGAGTGAACAAAGCAGAGGTGCTTGTGCTGTGACCCCCAGGCCGCCCCGCCACGTGTCCTGGGCTGCATCTCAGCCTGTCCTTCCAGTGCTCAGCTTTTCTCTCTGAAGGAGTTCATGCTGCGCCCCTCTTGTGACTGGCTACGCCTGCTTCCTGAGTGTCCCAGGGAGACCTCCTTTCTCAGCTTCCATTCCGGCTGCCCCGGCCCTAACTGCCCCACCACGAGGCAGTGCCCAGCGCCAGCCCGCTGTTAGAACAGGAGCCCT
>NW_004524602.1:16662033-16668033 GCF_000260255.1 Octodon degus
AAGAGAGAGAAACCCATCAGCAAAGCTTCACACATGTCCTAACCAGCCACAGGCTGCCCTACCAACCCAGTGGGCCTGCTTGTGACCCAGATTCCAGGAAAGGAGAGTTGAGTGGGCCTGAACTGAGCAGAGGAGACCATGTGGCTGTCACTGCCTGGCCCACTTCATGTGAAGTGGCAGAGGCAAAAGGAGTGCACACTGGAACCAAGATACTGTCAGCTTCCAGGTGTGGGAGGCTGCCGTTGTGGCAACAGGGGCTTGTCAGGTTCACCTGCCACAGTGCCAGCTCCAGCCAGGTACCACTGTGATGTCTGCAGTTTGTGAACAGCTTAATGAATGAGGAAAAGATCGTTTCTTAGATGGGATCCAGGATTGTTCCCAGAAACAAGATGCAGGAGAATTAGAAAGCTAACAAAAGCTCTTGTGTGTGTGGCTCCAGGGATGGCACCCAGGGCCTCTGCACTGAGTTACATCTCCAGCCCTTTTAAAATTTCTCTTGGAACACGGGCTCAGTTGTCTGGGCCAGACCTGAGCTTGCTGTCCTCCTGCCTCAGCCTCCCAGGTGCTGGGGTTGGGCACCGGTGGACCCAGCCAAGAGATGTTTTCTCGACTAAGGCCCCTGATGCCTGGCAGGGGCAAGAGGACAAGAGGGCAAGAAAGGGAGGGAGAGAGGAATAGAGAGAGACAGAGAAACAGAGCGGAGGGAGCAACAGACAACAGACATGTCCGAGCTGGAGGCTACCCAGGGTCTAGGCCAGCGTCCGAGGTCTTTAGTGAAGATGCTGACATCCCAAGATAGATGCCTGCTCAGGAACAAGGTGACGGGCAGAAGCAGAGGCTGGAGAACCCAAACCCTCCAAAGGAGGCCTTCTGCACGAGGCTTTCCTGTGTGTGGGCAGGGGCTCTTGCAGTGTGTAGCTCCGGGAGAGGAGCTACAGGCCTCGTGCGGCCAGGGGTGGGAGAGGTGCCCGCACGCTCCCCCAGCACAGGGCGGGGTGAGCATGGTGGTGAGGCAGGCGCTCACGGCTGCAGTCAGTGCGCGGCGTGTGTGCTCAGCGCCACCCCTTTGTTCACCTCTTTTTTTTTCCTTTGATCTTTGAGACCGGGTCTCGCTATGTAGTTCCCACTGGCCTTGAGCTCACTTTATAGCCCAGGCTGGCCTGGAACTCACAGCGATCCTCCTGCCTCAGCCTCCTGGTGCTGGGATCACAGGTGTGTGCCACCACGCCCAGCCATCGTTCACCTTACCGCTTTCTGCCCTGTCCTTGGCTGGGAGGTAGAGGCAGTATGGGTTGGACAATCCACACTCTTCTCCTTCCTCTCCCCAGGGTACCATCAAAACGGTGTCCTAAAGAACCAGTTCGTGCTGCACCCCCAGGCTCCGGGAAACCAGCGGTCCAATGATAAAAGCCTGTACACCTCTATGTCCCGCCCCCCATTGCCACGGCAACAGTCCACGGGCACAGACCGAGTGTCGCAGACCCCAGAGAGCCTGGATTTCCTCAGAGTCCCAGACCAGGGCGCCGCAGGGTAAGCATCCCACCCGGAGAGGCAGCCAGCTCGCTGGGCTCGGGCACCTGTCACCCCGTGGGTCTGACGCGCTGAGGCGGTAGGCCGGGCTGGCTTCGCTGCACAGGCGGCCAAGGCGATAGCAGGCGATACACAGGCTCCCGGAGAGGTGCCATCAGGGGCCCTGCCTTGCGTGCTGCTGGCGTCTTGGAGTGTGTTCCCACAGTTGTAGAAAGGCACTGGAGCTCCACGGCTTGCCTATGAGAATTCTTCCCGCCTGCTAGAAAATGAAAGGTTGGAAGAGAAACCCCAGATTTGTAGCCTGAGGAGGTGAGGATCCCTAGAATTCACCTGTGATTCCAGCGCTCAGGGGGCAGAGGAAGGAAGATCACTATGAGTTCGAGACCAGCAGTGAATTCAGAAGCCACTGAGCAGGAGTGTTATGGGTCACTGTCATGTGGCAGATGGGCCCACCAGCCAGACTTAGGCTGTCGTGGCCTCCCCTATCCTGCGGTCCTGCCCCTGCTCTGTCTGAGCTTCCCTCATGTGAGGCCATGGAGCCTGCAGGGCGCTGAGAGAAATAACACATGGTGTGGCCTTGGCCTGAAGGAGACCCCACTGTGCTCTGCGGCCAGGGGGAGGCGGGGGGCAGCCGTCTTCTTGCAGCGGAGCTGCATGGTGGCAGCATGGAATCTGCCCTCCCGCGTGGCTCCCAGGCATGGAGTGGTGAGCCCGTCCACCGACACTCTCAGCTCCCCACCTGTGTCTCATTCCCCGTGTCTGGAGAGCCATGGGAAAGTTTCTAAAGGGGGCAACAGATGTGCCCTCTCCCGGCATCCTCTCTCCCCACCCCGCCACCTCCCTGTAAAGAGCTGACCCTCAGTTCCAGTGACCACCAGTGGGCTCTGCCTGAGCACTGGATTTCGGGCTCCAGTGTGTCTAGGGCCACCCCCATCCCATGCTGGCCAGCCCTCTTGCAGTGCCTGCCTCGGTGGGCCTGGGACGTGTGCACAGATTTGTGTTTTCACCACTGCCTCAGGCTCTGCTGACCCAGGGCTGCTTTGGAAGCCCGCTGTCGTCCAACTGGGAATGCCACCACATGGCTCCCACGGAAAGGCACCACCAGGCAGAGGCAGGACTTTTCCATCTGTGGCTGCTTTTCCGGTGGCTGCTGCCCCTCCGATAGGCAGAATGGTTCTAGAGTCAGCAAGGGATGAAAAGAATCCACAGGATGCACCCCGGCTCTTAGCTCTGTCTGCTGGCTTCCTGCTTGCTTCACTTTTGGCAAGCAAAACCATCTCAGCAGCCTGCTTTGCAGCCACAGACTTGCACTGGAGCCAGCGGGAGCATCTGTCGGCCAAGAGCAGGCAAGTTAGGAGCGTGGCGTCTCCAGCAAGCGAGGCTGCTCCCTTCCAGCCTTCAGACTGCGGTCCTCTGTGTCAGTCTGTCGCACTCTTCACAGCCTTCCAGCCCGTAGGCTGGGTCCTGTCGCACTGCCTTAGACCTGGAGAGAATAACACCATGCCAACCAGGTAGCAGGTATCCTGGTTTTCCCAAGGCCTGTTTTGTGTGCCATCGAGTCTGACGGCTCTAAGAATCCCAGCCACCCTTCCTCTCGACCCACTCCGGCCTGCTGTGCAGACACTCTGTAAGGTGTGGGAGCTGGGCCCAGGGGCTGAGGTTCTTCTTAGTGTTTACTTTCAAAAGCACAGGTGAAATGAAGGGTTTCTAATGTGGCCAGGGGCCTTGCTCCTGGCATCTCAGGGAATGCGTGTCTCCCAAATACAACAGCTGCTCCTCTGAGCCACGAAAACACGGACTGCATTAATCCCATGGGAAGCTTTTGGCACGCGCCAGAATTCTGCCAGCCTGAATTTGTACCTCTCCCTAAGCATGAAGATTCTTTTCTACATCCGAGTTTCCAGGCTCACCCTGAGCTTCCAAATGTAGAAAAATAAGACATCCAGGCTTTCCAGGCTTTCTTTGCATTCCACAGCCCGGCCTTCTCTTTCCTCTCCCACCCCTCGATGGATCCTTTTCTTACATATTTACCTGAAGAAATCATTGCTTTTGGATCCTGTGATGTGGCTCAAGTCACACGATGTAGTTAGCACTTCAGGTTGGGGCAGGAGAGTCATCAGCACCTCACGTGGGGGACGGCACAAAGCCCTCGCCAGTTTCCCTCCCGGCTGGATTCCTCTCCCTGGCAGCAGGGCCGTCCTGGTCATTGTCGTTCTTCAGGAGAATGCTGAGAGGGGCACACAGTCACGGTGCTGCAGTCCCTGAGCACAGCCGCAGACGGGTCTGATCTGGGGTAAAGCTCTTCCCGTCCTCCAGCAATCGAGCTGGGGAGCGAAGGCTGGGTGGCTTCCCCAGGAGCGCCTGGTCCAAGAGGCTGGGCTCTGCAGTGCGCCCCTTGTGGCTAGAAGGTGTGTCGCCCTCCTGCAGTTCATTTTGGAACCGTTAAAACCCAGACTGGAAACGTCTGTGGCCCTTTCTGACCTATGGCCGGTTCATGAAAGGACAACTTAAGGAAATTTCAAGGTACTCTGGAGAGTAATCCAACTAGAAATTGGGGAAATGAGAAAAAAATATGGCAGGCGCTCAGGGCTGGGGCTTGTGGCCACGCCACAGGAGGGGCACAGGAGGGGCAGAGCGCGTCAGTGCGGCCTGTCTGTCTAGTCGAGACTCCCCTCATGGATGCGTATTTTCAAGGGGCTTAAAATTTCCAGCCCGCGTCCAATAGCAATATTTCTCAAGCCATAACCTGCCAGAGCAGCCGCCATAACCTGGCCCGGGCAGACAGGAGTTGAGGAATTCCTGGCATCTATTCCCACATTTCCAGTAATGTTTATAGATTCAACCTCTTGGAACTGAGCACAATTTTAAGAGCCAGTGAAATCAAATGCCATTATTTTCCTTCTTGGAATTTCAGGACATAAACTTCACATCTGCAGAACAAAGAGGTGATATCTGAGAGCTTTAGCCCGGCTCTCCCTGGCATGGCTGGGGTTTACCCGCCCAGGAGGCATGGGGGGCAGGCAGAGGTGCACGCTGCGTGTGCCAGTGGGCCGGGCACACAGATGCAGGAGGCGAGGGGCTTTGGCTGGGCGCCTGGCTCGCTCCTCTGCTTCTGCCACACTGCTCCTGACCTTCTCTGTGATGCCCAGCACTCCCACATGATCCTCTGTCCTCACCGTAAAGCAGCACAACAATTAGATGATTTAAGAACCCCACCTCGGGCTTTCCTGAAGACTCCATGCCAACCGTAGGCCATCATGTAGCTGCAGTTTCTTGGCCCCGCACGAGCCTGGCGTGTGCCCTCCCACGGAGCTACGTGCCCAGCCGGAGAGTGTTTGGGCACCTGTTTCAGTCCCATTATTCATCTGCGCTGGTCTTGCAGACACTTTAACCTTGTACCAGGCTTGGAGGACAGGTATTTCCTGGCCCAGGCGTTTTGTTGCCAACAACCCGCATCCCAGGGCTGCAGCCTTGGCAGAGCTCAGAGGGAGAGGCGTCCAGACTCCATCCCAGCTGCAGGGGGCGAGGAAAGCTCTCTGGGCCCCGAGGTCTGCAGGGACCGGGAGGTGGGCAGAGCTGGCCCTGGATGTCCCAGTCCCCGGGCAGGGAGCTCTGCTGGGCAGCGGACGGTCACTAGCTCCTCGCTCTGCCAGCTGCACACCTGGCCCCAGCACGCAGCCTGTGGGAGCTGGGTGTGCCCAGGGCAGAGGGACTATGCAGCTGCTGCTTGGCATCACTGGGGTTGTTCCCTTTGGGCGATGGGCAGCCTGTGAGTTCTGCAGCTGTCCACAAGGCCTCAAAGGCCAGTGGGCATCTTGGCACGGGGTATCCCTTGGTCATGCCTATCACAGATGCAGAGTAGGAGCTTGCTGCCCCGGGCAGCCCTGCCAGTCCTGGGAATCATGCAGCAGAGCTCTAAAGCCCTGTTCAGAAAGAAGGATCCAAAACCAGAAGCCTCTCCAGTGCATGTGTCCATACAGACTGCCCCAGCGCGGGACGGGACGCGTGCCAGAGAAGTAAACTGCGTCGTATAAGTTACAGTGTAACAACACGCTGGGCTTGCTGGAGGTCACAGTTCTAGAGTTCTACACTGTACCTGCATGTGGGGAGAAATATTATCTAAATGTCAGTAAGAAGAACTTCGTGGTGAATCAGAAATCCTTGCTGCAACTTCCATTATTCCAATGAGATCATTGTTTTTGTAATATATTTTTCAATCTTTTAAGGTTTACTAGAAAAACAAAGATTGTGAAATACTGGAGGTGCCAGAATGACCCACAGTCCTGCTCAGCTTACAGGGCCACAGCAGACGTGGGCAAAGTGTTTTTAGGCCAGATTTTTTTTTTTTTTTTTTTTTTTTTACTGGATTTATTTATTTTGATACAGGGTCTCACTACGCAGCTTGAACTCCGTGACCCTCCCGTGCAGCATCCCAGTGCTGCCACCGCGCTCAGTTCGGGCCTCGCGTTG
>NW_004524602.1:16668133-16697248 GCF_000260255.1 Octodon degus
CTGTAAGGTGTGGGAGCTGGGCCCAGGGGCTGAGGTTCTTCTTAGTGTTTACTTTCAAAAGCACAGGTGAAATGAAGGGTTTCTAATGTGGCCAGGGGCCTTGCTCCTGGCATCTCAGGGAATGCGTGTCTCCCAAATACAACAGCTGCTCCTCTGAGCCACGAAAACACGGACTGCATTAATCCCATGGGAAGCTTTTGGCACGCGCCAGAATTCTGCCAGCCTGAATTTGTACCTCTCCCTAAGCATGAAGATTCTTTTCTACATCCGAGTTTCCAGGCTCACCCTGAGCTTCCAAATGTAGAAAAATAAGACATCCAGGCTTTCCAGGCTTTCTTTGCATTCCACAGCCCGGCCTTCTCTTTCCTCTCCCACCCCTCGATGGATCCTTTTCTTACATATTTACCTGAAGAAATCATTGCTTTTGGATCCTGTGATGTGGCTCAAGTCACACGATGTAGTTAGCACTTCAGGTTGGGGCAGGAGAGTCATCAGCACCTCACGTGGGGGACGGCACAAAGCCCTCGCCAGTTTCCCTCCCGGCTGGATTCCTCTCCCTGGCAGCAGGGCCGTCCTGGTCATTGTCGTTCTTCAGGAGAATGCTGAGAGGGGCACACAGTCACGGTGCTGCAGTCCCTGAGCACAGCCGCAGACGGGTCTGATCTGGGGTAAAGCTCTTCCCGTCCTCCAGCAATCGAGCTGGGGAGCGAAGGCTGGGTGGCTTCCCCAGGAGCGCCTGGTCCAAGAGGCTGGGCTCTGCAGTGCGCCCCTTGTGGCTAGAAGGTGTGTCGCCCTCCTGCAGTTCATTTTGGAACCGTTAAAACCCAGACTGGAAACGTCTGTGGCCCTTTCTGACCTATGGCCGGTTCATGAAAGGACAACTTAAGGAAATTTCAAGGTACTCTGGAGAGTAATCCAACTAGAAATTGGGGAAATGAGAAAAAAATATGGCAGGCGCTCAGGGCTGGGGCTTGTGGCCACGCCACAGGAGGGGCACAGGAGGGGCAGAGCGCGTCAGTGCGGCCTGTCTGTCTAGTCGAGACTCCCCTCATGGATGCGTATTTTCAAGGGGCTTAAAATTTCCAGCCCGCGTCCAATAGCAATATTTCTCAAGCCATAACCTGCCAGAGCAGCCGCCATAACCTGGCCCGGGCAGACAGGAGTTGAGGAATTCCTGGCATCTATTCCCACATTTCCAGTAATGTTTATAGATTCAACCTCTTGGAACTGAGCACAATTTTAAGAGCCAGTGAAATCAAATGCCATTATTTTCCTTCTTGGAATTTCAGGACATAAACTTCACATCTGCAGAACAAAGAGGTGATATCTGAGAGCTTTAGCCCGGCTCTCCCTGGCATGGCTGGGGTTTACCCGCCCAGGAGGCATGGGGGGCAGGCAGAGGTGCACGCTGCGTGTGCCAGTGGGCCGGGCACACAGATGCAGGAGGCGAGGGGCTTTGGCTGGGCGCCTGGCTCGCTCCTCTGCTTCTGCCACACTGCTCCTGACCTTCTCTGTGATGCCCAGCACTCCCACATGATCCTCTGTCCTCACCGTAAAGCAGCACAACAATTAGATGATTTAAGAACCCCACCTCGGGCTTTCCTGAAGACTCCATGCCAACCGTAGGCCATCATGTAGCTGCAGTTTCTTGGCCCCGCACGAGCCTGGCGTGTGCCCTCCCACGGAGCTACGTGCCCAGCCGGAGAGTGTTTGGGCACCTGTTTCAGTCCCATTATTCATCTGCGCTGGTCTTGCAGACACTTTAACCTTGTACCAGGCTTGGAGGACAGGTATTTCCTGGCCCAGGCGTTTTGTTGCCAACAACCCGCATCCCAGGGCTGCAGCCTTGGCAGAGCTCAGAGGGAGAGGCGTCCAGACTCCATCCCAGCTGCAGGGGGCGAGGAAAGCTCTCTGGGCCCCGAGGTCTGCAGGGACCGGGAGGTGGGCAGAGCTGGCCCTGGATGTCCCAGTCCCCGGGCAGGGAGCTCTGCTGGGCAGCGGACGGTCACTAGCTCCTCGCTCTGCCAGCTGCACACCTGGCCCCAGCACGCAGCCTGTGGGAGCTGGGTGTGCCCAGGGCAGAGGGACTATGCAGCTGCTGCTTGGCATCACTGGGGTTGTTCCCTTTGGGCGATGGGCAGCCTGTGAGTTCTGCAGCTGTCCACAAGGCCTCAAAGGCCAGTGGGCATCTTGGCACGGGGTATCCCTTGGTCATGCCTATCACAGATGCAGAGTAGGAGCTTGCTGCCCCGGGCAGCCCTGCCAGTCCTGGGAATCATGCAGCAGAGCTCTAAAGCCCTGTTCAGAAAGAAGGATCCAAAACCAGAAGCCTCTCCAGTGCATGTGTCCATACAGACTGCCCCAGCGCGGGACGGGACGCGTGCCAGAGAAGTAAACTGCGTCGTATAAGTTACAGTGTAACAACACGCTGGGCTTGCTGGAGGTCACAGTTCTAGAGTTCTACACTGTACCTGCATGTGGGGAGAAATATTATCTAAATGTCAGTAAGAAGAACTTCGTGGTGAATCAGAAATCCTTGCTGCAACTTCCATTATTCCAATGAGATCATTGTTTTTGTAATATATTTTTCAATCTTTTAAGGTTTACTAGAAAAACAAAGATTGTGAAATACTGGAGGTGCCAGAATGACCCACAGTCCTGCTCAGCTTACAGGGCCACAGCAGACGTGGGCAAAGTGTTTTTAGGCCAGATTTTTTTTTTTTTTTTTTTTTGATTTTTTTTTTTTTTTTTTTTTTTTTTTGATACAGGGTCTCACTACGCAGCTTGAACTCCGTGACCCTCCCGTGCAGCATCCCAGTGCTGCCACCGCGCTCAGTTCGGGCCTCGCGTTGCCAGGCAGGCGCTTAGACTGCTGAGCTATCTCCCCAGCCCCTAGGCCGGAATTTCTGTGGGTGTCCAGGCGAGTGCGGTGTGCTATGAGACAGGGCGCTTGTGATAGAAAGACCCGGGGCCTCTGCCAGCTTCAGTGGTACGGCACGCTTGCCCTAGCCGGGCGCGGTGGTAGTCACCTGTAATCCGAGCACACCAAGGCTGAGGCAGGAGGCTCGCAAGCTTGAGCTTGGGCTTGCTTATGACCCTGTCTCAAAACATGAAAGGCCAGAGATGTCCCTCTGTGAGCAGACAGAGACCTCTTAGCGTGCCCACAGGCGGAGGAGAAGACGGGGCTGTCCGTGGTCCCAAAGCGCCTTCCACCGGCATGGCAGACGCGTTCATGAGCAGAGCCAGAGTAAAATAGGGCTGGATGCATTATGAGTGTTTATTTGCCGCTTACATAATTTACTCAATTTTTAAGTTTATATAACTTTTACTAATGGCCACTTTGAATAACTGTGACAGAATTCCTGAGCAGTGTGTTCTCTCAAGCTGGCCCTGGGCATGTCCAGATCGCTGGGCGCGAGGGAGCTTCTGCTGGGAAAGAGTCTAAGGTCCTTGTGGCAGGCGGGCAGTTACCTCTGGGGACCCGAGACCTGTGCCTGCCGTTACTTCTCACTATTGATGACACACGACCGCCACCTAGTGACACACGGGAGAGTGTCAGGGGTCCAGAGGCTCCTGGCCTTGGAGCGTCTTGGAGTCCTGGGATGGACACCCAGTGTCCCCCTTTGCCCAGAGCTCTGGCCAGGGTCACACAAGGAATCAGGCCTCAGTTCTCCGTGTTGTACAGAGGAGAGCGCTGACATCCTGAAGAGCGTGAGAGGCTGGGTACACAGCAGCCCGAGGCCGTGTCCTGCTGCATGCTGTCACTTTGTCCCAGTGCAAAAGCTGAGGCCACACCACGCATGGCTGGAGCTCCCACCTCCACCATCAGCCAAGCCCTGAGGGGGCCTCCAGGCCTAGAGCAGTCAAAGCAGTGGCTGTCCTGGGTGCACGGAGCCCGGTCCCCGAGCGCCCCTTCTCACCTGTGCTGAGGAAGCCCCAGGGCCAGGCATCCTGGCAGCAGCTGCCCACACCAGAGCAGTCAGCGCGGCCCAGCCCAGCCCAGCCCCTGCACTTCTCCAAGGCAGCTGTATCAAGATAGGGCTTTACACTGGGCGTGGTGGCACACGACTGAGGCGCTAGCCCTCGGGAGGCTGAGGCAGGAAGATGGCAGCAAGTTCAAGGCCAGGCAAGCAACCCCAGAATCAACCCACTTAAACTGTACAGTTCAACAGTTGTAAATGCATCCGAGTTGTGCAGCCACCCGTAGAGTCTACTCTTGGAGTATGTCACTGCAGGAAAAGCGCCCGTCCCTTGGCACCTCTCCTCCCGGCCCCAGGTACACACCAGTCTACTTCCTGCCACTCTCCCAGGCCTCGCCTGTGATGGGCAGTTCACGTAAATGAGAGAAGTTTCACAAAAGTGCGACTCTAAGCGTTACGGTCTTTTGTGTATTATAAATGCTGTTTCTCAGTTCCATCTCTGAATGTCTCACTGCTGATGATTACACAATGAGATATGAAGTATTTTCGTTGGTGCCTGTGCAGTCTTCCAGAACACGGGCCTCGGTGTGTGTACTGAGGAGACCCAGCCCGCATGCCCCTCCGCCCGCGCGGCTCCCTGTCACCTTACAGTAGTCCCCTGTGTTCACATCTCTCTTGGAGTCCACGCCTCAGCAAAATGCTTGCCCACGTGGTGACCCGGCCCCACTGCTGCTTCCTGGCGAGGATGTGTCCGCACCCGCTCCGCCGTTGGTGGGTCCGGGGTGCCCTGTGGGGCGCTTCTGTTCCCAGCGGCTTGGCTGGCAGCCTGGCCTTGCAGGCGCCTCCCTCCCAGAATCCGTAGGTGCACTGATTTCGTTCCTGCCAGCGGCGTAGCCAGCCTGGCGTCCTGCACCCGCGCAGTAGGGACTGCTCTGTGACCTAATGGTAGCCATTCTGGCTGGGGGAGATGGGTTCTGCACAGCGCCGGACTTGCGGGCCTCTTGGCTGAGTTTTGGGTCCTAGCTCCCTACTGAAGCCACTAAGATAAGGGAAATGCACCATTCTGTATGCGTCCCTCATCTGCGCGGGTGGCACTTCCCACACAGGTGAGGTCTTTCAGCTTCTCCTTGGGGGCCTTCTCTCGCTGGTAGCGCTGGGCACGTTTCAGGACAGTATCGGACCTCAGTGAGGACTGCCGGCACCCTGATCTTGCAGGGTTGTCTTCCCAGAGTGAGCACCGTGGGCAGTCAGTGCCCGCCAGGCAGCTGGGTGCAGCGGGCAGGGCCCACAGCTGGGCAGGGGCTGGTGGCGCCCTGAGGAGCGCCAGTCACCTTCCAAGAGCAGAGAGCGGTGGCTAGAGGACCTTCAGGTGGACAGAGGAGTGAGCGGCAAGAGCCAGGAGGGGCAGAGCCGGGCTCGCAGGGTGGAAGTGCCTGGCCAGGAGATGGGGGAAGCTGCTCGGGCCTTCTGTCCAGTCACTGCCAGGGCAACGGGGCCTCCAGGGGGGGGCTGCACCCCGACACTCTTGGAAGCCAGAGTTAAGAGTCTACATTCAGGTGGCAGTCCCCACCTGAACCTCGACATGGGAGCCAGCCTGGCCGGCGCCCCAGGTCCCTAGGGGCAGCTGGACATCCCTACCCTCCCATCTGCAGCTCCCGTCTTCCCTCCTGGGGTGCCCAGTGCCCATCCCTGGTTGCTGGGAGGCACAGGATCTGTGCTAGCCAGCTGGTGGCCCTCACTAGCCCACAGGGACACAGTGTGGGGTGCGTAATAAAAAGCCAGCCTGCCAGGCCTGTCTCTCTGTTCCCCTCTGTCCACAGTGTCCGTAGGCAGACGACCAGCCGGCCCCCCCCGGCGGGTGGCAGGCCCAAGCCCCAGCCCAAGCCCAAGCCCCAGGTGCCGCAGTGCAAGGCCCTGTACGCCTACGACGCCCAGGACACGGATGAGCTCAGTTTCAACGCCAACGATGTCATCGACATTGTGAAGGAAGGTGAGTGTGGCACAGGCAGAAGCCATGGGTGTGAGGCCGAGTGCGTGGTCACTGGTGGAGAAGACGCAGGGAGGGAGCACACGATGAAACGCAGCGGTGTCAGAAACCACCATGACGGAAAGCACATTCGCACAGAGGAGGGGAGAGTTCTCTGGCATAGCGCCAAGTCGGGGAGATGAGAAAGCGGAGTGCGGTGCTGCAGACCTGTGATCCTAGTATTTGGGAGGCTGAGGCAGGAGGATCCTCCTGCATTTGAGGCTGCCGAGGCGACTTAGCTCAAGGCCAGCCTGAGCTACAAACAGACCCTGTCTCCAAACAGCCAAAAGGTATTCTAAGACAATACCCTGACCTGGAACACAGCACATAACTGTCAGATTGCCAGAGGGAGACAAAAGGAAGGGCAAATCGTGTCCTTTGTTCAAAGAGATACGGAGTAAGACCTAACAAGGGGTTGGTTAAACCACTCCATTCGTTCAGTGAATTTTTTTCTTTTTTTGTATTTTAGGGAAGGGTCTACAGGGTGTTCAGGGTCTCAGACTCATAGTGATCCACCTGTTTACAGCCTCCCAAGAGCTGGGATTATAGGCACGCGTGGGGTCAGCACGGTAGGCCTGGGGATTGAACCTCTGGCCTCTGCACCTGCTTACAGGCACTTTAATCGGCTGAGCTATTTGGCCGGCCCTTGTGCAGTGAATTTTGAGGCCTACATTCGTTTATTTCTGGTTTGGGATTTTTTTGGTTCTTTAGAAACAAGGTCTCGCTATGCAGTCCGAGCTGGCCTTGAGCTCACTTTGTAGCCCAGGCTGGCCCCAGGTTGCTGCAGTCCTGCCTCAGCCTCCCGAGTGCTGGGATTACAGGCACGCTACACTGGGCCAGCCGCTGTGGCACTTTCAACCAGAGGAGAAGGGACAGACAACCACTTTCCATTTTGAAAATAGTTGCACTGTTTCTACCTCATACACAAAATAATATAATAGTCAAAATCATAATTAGCCAGGGAGACAGCTCAGTGGCATAAGCGCCTGCCTTGCAAGCACAAGGTCCCGAGTTCGATCCCCGGTACCAGGGAAAAAAAACTAAAATCATAATGAAATGGTATAAGTCTTAGAAGGAAACCTAGAATGTAAATTTTTTGATAGGAAAAGGCTTTGTGCAAGACATAAAATGCAAAATCGAAGCATGACTTGACATAAAAAGGCACAGTTGCAAACTTCTGTTTAAAAAAAGTACCAAGAACAAAGTAAAAAATGATAAAAGACAGACCACAAAAAACACCTTACAGGGGCTGGGGAGATGGCTCAGTAGGATAAGCGTTTGACTGGCAAACGCAAGGATCTGAGTTCAGTCCCCGGTTCCACAAAAAAAAAAAAAAAAAAAAAAAAAAAAAAAAAAAAAAAAACACCTTACAAATAGTCCCTCCTTGTAACTGGTCCTTCTGGGCCCAAGTGGACAAAGGCCTCCAAGGCAGGACAGAAGCCTGGGGGGTTGCAGACCCCTCACTCGGACCCCGCCAGGCCCAGGCCCACGCCCCCCACAACCCTGCGCCTCAGAGCCGACTGCTCCCGCGAGCCTGCATCTTCAGGTCGAGGCTGGCCAACACTCACTTGGTAGTTTTCAGAACTTTTTTTTTTTTTTAATTTTATTTATTTATGTGTGTGTGTGTGTGTGTGTGTGTGGCCAGCTCAGCCCACCAGGGGGCAGGCTGGCTGGCATGTGGTGCTGGGGGATTGAACTGCGGTCCCTGTGCTTTGCTAAGCTTGTTCTAAGTAGGTGCTTTAGACCACTGAGCCATCTCACCAGCCCCTTCAGAACTTTCTAGACTCTGTCATTGCATTAGGTGTCAACTGTCCCGTGTTTAAGCAGGGAACTAGGCTTCCCCCTTGGTACATACAGGAAATAGACACTGTCGCTTTGGAGCACTGCTGGCAGTAATGGTCAGAATGTTTAACACGTCATTCCCATGGCCTTACCCTTCACCTCCGCACCAAGATAAACTCCAGCTCTGTGCACGTGCCAAGTGAAGGCCGCAAGCCCGCAAGCGCGAGTCTTCTGAGACTTACAGCAGCGTGGAAAAGGATTTCCACAAGTGTAGGAAGCCAAGTGGCTACGAAACAACAGATCGACTGATTCAACTACTTCAGTATTAAAACAGAAACAGTTATGGGGACAGAGGGCCGCGGAGATAGCTCAGCGGCGGAAGTGCCTCCTCACAAGCACAAGGTCCTGAGTTAGAGCCCAGTCCCGCAGAAAAGCCAGGTGTGGGTGGCGGTGCACACTTGGGAGGCAGAGGCAGGAGGCTTGCTGAGAGTGTGGGACCAGCCTGGGCTCTAAAGTGAGTTCAAGGCCAGCCTGAATAGCGGACTATGTCTCAAAAAGAAAAAAATGAAACAAAGAAAAACAAGAATGGGGCAGTGTTACAACTGTATGACAAACTCACCAGTCTATAAGGAACTCCTGTACAAGAAAAAGGCCATGAACTAAACAGGCAAACCCTAGGAACTAGGGCTGTGGAAGAGGATGGAGAAACTCTATACGCTTCTACAAAATGGCCTTCGGTGTACATACCCCACGCTAACGTTTGTGTACAACAGTGGGTAATTTTTATAAATACATAGTTTTCACTGCTTGTGAAATTATAATTAAAAAAAAAGAGATGATGATGATGGGCCAGGGGCTTGGCTCAGTGATGTTAAAGCAAGCCTGGGGTCATCCTAGTGCCTCTTAAAATATCAGTTATATTAGTAGTCGCAGTCCCATGTGCTTAGGGCCAGGAAATGTCTTACCCAACTGCTTGCTTGTGGGTACAGAGATATAAAAATTGGGCCCAGGTGTTATTAATAAGGCAACAGCAATATGAATACTAGTGTGCTTGTTTTAAAAATGAGATAGACATGTGAGACGCAGAGCTGTCAGGTATATGACACCTCGTTTTGCATGGACTTGGATACATGTGACTGCGCAGAAAAACCACACTCTGTGCCGGGGGAGAGCTCAGTGTAATAAGGTCCTGAGTTCGATCCCTGGTGCCACCAAAAAAAAAAAGAAAAAAAGAAAAACCACGCTCCAGACTGGAATCCGGGTGAGGGAACCGAAGGGAGGAGGCGTGCTGCAGAGAGCAGATGCTGAGCAGGGTCGGGAGTGAGCAGCCCTCAGGTAGGGCCCGAGGTGGCCTTGGCCTCCCCACTGGGCTGCAGGGTGGCTCTTGGAGGGCACCCTGACCTCACTTTTCACAGCAAACTCAGGAGGAGAGGAGTGCGGTGGGTATGTGACAGGTGGCTATCCCGCTCAGTATCCCTCTTGTCTCTCCCCGAGCAGATCCCTCCGGCTGGTGGACGGGTCGGCTACGAGGCAAGCAGGGCCTGTTCCCCAACAACTACGTGGCCAAGATCTGAGGTGCCCAGGCATTGGCATGGACAGGAGGGATGCCAGGGGACCCCCTTCTGAGCCACAGCACACAGTCGCTTCTCTGAGGCCTGCAGCCGTCTGAGTGGAGGATCCTGAGAAGTAGCCCCGGGACAGGAGGCCACGCCCTAAGTGACCCTACAAGGCAGCCTGTTCTGGGGCCAGGAGGGTACAACCGCCACCCGCCAAGATTTATTTATTGTATTTAAGCCTGGTGTGTGGACAGGCAGCTCACTCGGACCTCTCGGCCTCTCTCCCCACGGTGCCACGCCCAGCCCACTCACCGGGCAGGGAAGCCCGCGGGGCCCGACAAGTGCCTTGGCCCGAAGAGGCGCGCCCGGCGCCCAGCTGGTCCAGGGGCACAGGCCTTGCTGGGCCAGGCTGGGCAGGGCACCGCGCCCTGGCCTTACCTGTGCGAGGTCTTCAGTTGGAAGGTGGCTGGCCCATGCCAGTGTCCCAGTTCATGCTGTACTTATTACAAGAAGGGTCTTTAAGCTGTACATTTATAAAAACCAGATCATATACCATATAAAATCTCCCAATGGCAGAACCGTGTGCATGTACTAGGTAGTCCTCCACTGTGTCCATGCGGAAGGGTCGGCTTGCTTACAGAACTTGTACCAGGTACTGACAGCCGCATCCCCCCTCTTCTCCACTGCAGAAACTGTCGCCGCTTTCTGGCTCGCCTGCAGCCTTGTCACCCTGGTCTCTGTCCACCTCCGTAAATAAAGGAACCAGCAAGCGGCTGCCTCCTTTCCTGCTGTCTACCACGGGTCAGAATTGGAACCTATGCCCAGCAGGGGGTGGTCTACAACAGATACTTGGGGTGGGCTCCCCCTAGGTGCAGGAAAGGTTCCGACTGGTGGCTGCTTGGCTTTGGGGGCCACAGGCGGGCATGTGTGACCACGCTCATCAACCCCCCGCAGGGTGGGTCCCCCAGGAGGCACTGCCCTCGCCAGGTGCCTGTGCCAAGCAGTTTCCTCCCCATTGTCCTGCCACAGGCTGGGGCCCCACAAGGGCCCTGGGGGCACTGAAGATGCAAACCAGCCTTGCGCCCTGGCCCAGTCCCTCCCTGGCTCTCAGCAAACTCTCAGCTCTGAGTCCCTATACAAGTCAGAGCCTTCCACACTTTGCCACAAGAGCAGAGGGTAGACACAGCCCTCCCAGAAGGGAAAGCTGTGACCAAGGCAGGGAGGGCCAGAGGCCACCGGAAGGGCTCCAGGCATGGCCATGGGGCACACCGCGGCCTAGTGGCATGGACAGCCTTCCCTGGTGGCCTCACACCGCTGCCCCGGCCCCCTTGGAGGCTGGCGTTGCTCACTGCCTGCCGCTGTGCTCAGCATTCTGTGCTCCTGGACCTGCCTTCCTGGGGTACCCACGTAGCTACACACGGTGCCCTAGTGATGGCTGCTGCAGCTCCCGAGCTCCCTCCTCCTTGGAAATCTTGGTGGGAGGCTCCAGAGCCAGAGTAGCATCGCACGACACCACACCTGCCGCTGGTGCAGCTCCAGCAGGACCCGCCTGAGCCGCGGCTGCTGTGGCCTCTGAAGGCCTCTCTGGCTGCACGGGGAGTGGGGAGTTCCCCGGTGGCTTTGGCAAGTGCTCTGTCCTAGCAGGCTTTACACGCTGTGCTCCTGAGCCCAGCAGGGGAGTTCTTGCCTGTTCCTGAGAGGCACAAGACATCCTTCCTGTTCTGGTAGGAAACATGTAGCGCCTTCCTGCTGGCACTAATCTCCTTCACAAGTGCCCCTTCCTTGGTGGCATCCTTTTATATCCCAGCTACCTTCTGACGCCACTCCGGCCACCTGTGCAAGTCACAGCACTCCCTGTGTGACCTATGGGCTCCTTTGTGCCTGACTCCACACCTTCCTCTCAGACCCATCGCCAGAGGCCACACAGGCAGGCACAGCAGCAACCCCATTTGTTGGTGCCAGTTTTCTGTGCTTGCTACCTTTCTGTTGCTGTAACAGATAACCTGAAGCCAGGCATGGTGGCACACACCTGTAATCCCAGCACTCGGAAGCCTGCGGTGGGAGGATCATTGCAAGTCTGAGCTGCACAGTGAGACCCTGTACCAAATAAATAAAAGATTAAAAATATATTATTTAAAAAAAAAAAAAAAAAAAGACAAAAGCTGGCTTTGGCCCCTGGCTTCCTGGAGGCGGTGACAAGACAGATACAGATGGGGACTTGTGGCAGAGAGGCTCTCCCACACGACACCTGGAGTGGAGATGGCGGGCAGGCCTGGGGTCCCAGGGGCCCTTGGAGGGGCTGAGGGCCAGGCTTTCGAGCCCTGGCCTGAGTGACATTCAGATTCCGCACTGCAGCCGTGTGCAGCACACACCTGCAGCTGCCTGGGAGGACCCGAGTTCAAAGCCAGCCCAGGCAGCTTAAGACTACAAAGTGGGGAGGGGCTGCTAAGACAGCCACTTGGAGGGCGCATGCTTCTGCCCACATGCCAGGTCCTGAGCTCCATCCAGGGTCTGCCGGGAAACAAGACAATTCAAGATAGAGCAAGCGCAGTACCTCAGCAGAGGCCCTTGCTTAGAACTGGGGCGTTTCAGAATTACCAGAGCTGAGACATAGCCATGTGGGGGGCTCCTAATTCAGGGTAACTGGTTCCTCGCAGAGAGAGTGGAGCGACAGCACAGCAGGAAGGGCCGGGAAGAGGCCAGAAGCAGCAGCAGGAGCAGGCCTGGAGCGCCTTCCCCAGGCCTGCTGAGAGCCATGCCTGTGACACCACAGCCCCTGTGTGAACCGTGTGGCCACGCCTTCCAGGTATATCCTGGCCAGAGATGCTCCGATTCCAGCACGATCCACTGAAGGGAAGCTCTGGGAGATGCTGGGTTTATTCTTCAGCTGACTTCTCATGTGTGGAGCTGCAAGGTGGGCTGCCAGGGCGAGCAGCCTTTCCTGGTTGTCCTAACTGACAGGTCTTCAGGAAAATGCCTTTCCCCAGGGTCTCAGGCCAGCCTCCTTATGGGCTTCTTGTCTGCCCCGGGCCACTATTCTCTCACTTGCAGCTACTCTGATGTGGTTTGAAGGTTGCCTACCCAAAAGAACATGGCAACCCAAGGGCGCCCATGCCTACCTTTTTGATCTGGCCGTCATGCACAAGCCCGGGTGTGTACGCACAAACCCAAGTGTGTACACACAAACTTGGGTGTGCATGCACACACAACCCTAGTGCACAGTGGTACCAAGCACAAGATGAGGACAGGGCTGATCGTTTCGGCTCACATTTTTGGAGTACAGGAGCAAAGAGCAAGGTACCTTATGTGGCCTGCCCGTAAGCCAGCGCGTCCCAGCTTCGTGGGAGGCCAGGGGTCTCCACACCTTGGCCCAGCACCCCTTGTGCTCCTCAGTGTTACTCAGCACCCCAAGTGGTGGCCACCTACGGGTCACAGCAATGTCTACCATGTGAGAAAAGAAAACCAAAAGAAATATTACAGACAAACACATTCACCACCAGAGCAATGATTCACCACATTCCAGGTTCTGCCATATACTATGGAGAGAAAGGAGGGGAGACTATGGCAAGGAGCATTGTAATATTGTCATCAAAACAGTTTTGAGGGGCCGGGGAGATGGCTCAGTGGAATAAGCACTTCCTGGCAAGCTCAAGGGCCTGAGTTCAATCCCCAGTTCTGGAAAAAAAAAAAAAAAAGTTTTGATACCAAGGGCCTCTTGGAAAGGTCTTAAGGACCTTCCAGAGTCCCAGGCCACCCTGCGAGGGCAGGCGCTAATGAGCGTGGTGAGAGGGGGAGGAACAGGCCCTCTCCTGCATGGTGTCCTAGGAAGCAAGGTAGGACACGCAGAGAGCAAGGCGAGAAGCCTCCTGGCCCGGGAACCCCAGTGGCCGCCCTGCCATGCCCTCCTGGCTGGCGCTGACCCACCGTCATGTCCAAGCCCAGCCTCGAAAGGGAGAGAAGGGTGCCACAGAAACTGCACAGCCTGGGCTGCACAATCTGAACTCCGTCGTGAGACCCTATCTCAAAAGAACAAACAGAAACCATATGCCGTGTCTGCTCCTTCCTGACAGGTTCTGGCCCTAGCAGAAATTGCTAAAATCATTATGGTGGTCATCTAATATGGATGGCCGATGCCCTTAAAACAGAAGCCCATCTTCCCAAGACCACCTCCCCCTTCTTTTCTTTCTTTCTTTTTTTTTTTTTGCAGAACCAGGGATAGAACTCAGGCCCTTGAGCTTGCCAGGGAAGCACTTATTCCACAGAGCCATCTCCCCAGCTCCTTTTCTAACTTAGCCCAAGACATAACTTACTTCCACCCGTCCCGCCGCCTCAGAGAAGGCCCCAGTCAGCCCCTCAGGTCTATCTAAACATCCCCTCGGAACCCCCCCACCCGCGGCAAAAGGCCATATAAGCCTCAGCCTCCCTGTGTTCCAATCAAAAGAATTCCTCCCCCTTCCCCACATTCTCCCCGTGTCCTCAGAGAAGGTAAAGCCCCTTGCCCTTTCTCCTTCTGGCTGTTTCTCTGCTGTGCTCTGCACCTGAAAGCACCTATCACATGGTGCGTGACTCAGAGAAGCAGCGTGTGAGGCTCCTGGGGGCCAAGACCCCCAGTCCTGAGCCCCCCACCTACCACCTGAGCTTCTCTCCTCCAGGATCTGCCTATTTGCCATTGCCAGCTTACATGCGACACCAGTCACCTCACACCTCACAGGCAGGCTGAGCTCTCCGGCTTCCAGTTCTCTTGTTCTGGGGTTTGTTCCCTTCACCTGGCCTCGCTTTGCCCTGGGTGTATGCCCTTCCCTCAGAGCACTCCCCTGCCATCTGGAAATTCGGGGGGCCTGCATCTGGAAGTCTAATGGTCCCTGGTAATTGTCCCCAGGGATTTCCCCTTGGCCCCCAGTGACATCCAGAAGGACAAAGGTTTGGTGCTCTTCTTAGCTTTGAGAACTGGTGACAACCGTTCCCGGGGCTTAGAAGTCTGCTCAGCCTTAATTCGGTCACTCGGGGATAGTTCACTCTGAAAACTGCCCTGCCATGCCATGGGAAATACTCATTCCCAGCCCCCCAAAGACACCCCACTGGGATGCCTGGTCTGTAATCTCAGCTCCCTCGGCCTCTGGAGGCCATAAAACCTAAGTGATTAATCTTCTACTGTCACACAGGTTGGCAACACTATAAACTTGGTGGTGACACTCAGCGGCCTATAGAGAAAACTTCTGATGCACTAATTCTCCAAGCTTCTGTCACCGCCGGCAAATGGCAAAAAATCCTCTATATTTGGGCTCTTCTTTGAGGCCACGTCCCTCCCTCACCGCTTCCTCCCTCCCTCCACAGTGCAAAGGGCCCAGACACTCAGCTCTCACAGCCCGCCCTCAGACCCTCTAGGAGATGCTGCTCGAGCCCCCCCCCCGCTGCAGCTCCTCAGCCTCCTCTGCTGGGGTCTCCAGAGCTGGCAGCCTCGCCGCCCTCCCCTCTCACCTCTGCAGCAGCCTCTCACCCACCTCTCACTCCACAGTCCCTCACACCAAGGACAGCAGCCCCGCCTAACAAGTCAGACCCCGCGCCCCAACCTGCAGCACCCCAACCTGCAGCACCCCAACCTGCAGCACCCCAACCTGCAGCACCCCAACCTGCAGCACCGGCCCTTGCCTCCTTGCCTCACTACAGCTGGGCTTCACCTTCTGACCTCTCTCTCAACTCTCAGGGCTAAAGTGATACTCTCTCTTCAGCCCCTCTCCACAGCCTTTCTCTGCCAGCCAGTTTACATTCCTCACATTCCTCGCTGCCCGCTCCCCTTATAACCAGTCTTTTTTCTTTCAGGTTTTTCACTTTAACATTTTTTTCCCCAACAGCAGCGTGTGCCCCTCCCTCTGCTATCCATGAAGCTAAAGACAAGATAGCAGCCCAGCAAGCCAGCCAGCACAAAGCCCTTCCGGCCAGCAGGGCCTGCCACCTTCTCTCCTCACTCCCCCGCCCCCAGCCACCTCTAGGACAGTCTACACAGCCACAATAAGCTGGCAGCTTCTCTCACGGCCAGCCTGTGAGTGTGGGCCTTGCACACATCAGTGCTGCTCGGTTGTGCTGGACCGTCCTTACACCCAGCTCAGTTTGCTTGCTCCTACTCAAACAAGATACACTACATTAGACCTAAACATATATGCTAACCATTAAGAGGTTTTTACCTTTTCCAAATTCTTCTTGTAAGAGATCTCTAATTGACCTACAAAAATTCTGACTAGTCTCTCATAATTACAAACCTAAAAAAGGTCATCATAATTTAACCTGGCCAAGAATATATTTGAGTGCACTCTCTGCTTTATGTTTTTTTGGTTTTTTTTTTTTTTTGGCGGAACTGGGGATTGAACTCAGGCCCTTGCGCTTGCCAGGGAAGTGCTTATTCTACTGAGCCATCTCCCCAGTCCCTGCACTCTCATTTTATAAAGATGTCCATGTGTTCTGTGTGTACTTGTTTTTATGTCATTCTGTAAATGGCTGTTCCTTTATTTGAGCTGTAAAATAGACTTAAACGCATGCTTTCTCTTGAGTTACCAGCTGGTCTGATATCAAAATTAATTTATAATTAAATAAAAATCATTAAAATGGGGAGAAATTATTAGACAGGACTCTTGATTGGTGTATAAAGGGTGGCCAACCCTTGTTCATCAATAAAGAGCCCCCAATAATCTCCTGAAAAGACACCCCAAACAATATGGTCATTGGTTAAAGCAAAATGTTTTCAAAAACTAAAATAAGGTTTTCTCATAAAGGATGCTCAATATATTAAATATATTCATGCCTTCCAAATACAAAGGTATCCAACAACATAAATTTCCTTTCAGATTTACACACATGCCTTTCTCTTATGCTCCAGGTAGCCATAATAAGAGGCTCCTGTCAAGCCAACAGGAGGTCGTCAGTCATGATAATTTTCTAACTAAAACTTAGGTGATATATATCCTGCGTTTATGCCACTGCATTTAGAGGTTCCAAAACAACATGGAGATTTCATCATCTGTTATGACTGTTGTGCTGCACTACTATGTATGACTAATGATGTCAAACGTTCTCTAGAAAAGTATATAACTGTTGAGGAGCCGGGAGATGGCTCAGTGGAGTAAGTGCTTCCCTGGCAAGCGCAAGGACCTGAGTTCAATCCCCGGTTCCGGGGAAAAAAAAAAAAAAAGTATATAAGTGTTGTCTGTTAACATTCTACAAGGATTTAACTGCTAAAATGTCCACAGTTGGTTAAAAAAAAAAAAAAACCAAACCACAGTTCTCTGGTTATGCTTTACATTTCAAGGTACTTGATACTCAGATAAAACTCTAATAATCAAGCGTATTGCTCCAAACTAAGTACACTAATACAGACCCAGGTTCTCCTAAAAAACAACTGTTATTAATTCCCATTTTATATCCCTATCTGCTCCTGACATCCATTCCAAGCTTAAAACACAGGGGCTGGGGAGACAGCTCAGTGGCATAAGCACCTGCCTGGCAAGCACAAGATCCTGAGTTTGATCCCTAGTACCACCAGAAAAATAAATAAAACCAAGCTTAAAACACAGATCTTGGCCCTCAAACCCCACAAAAAGGCTTAATCTAAATTTCCATGTCTTCAATAATAGAGACCAAAATTAACTATACACAGTGCCAACTTTTGGCTGTGACACTGGAGAGTCCTTTCAAAGCAGGACTTTAACAAGATAATGACGATGAGCCTAAACAACTCTGCCACCCAATCCCTTCCTGAATGGTTTCACGTGTGGCAAAGGACGACACTGGGCACAAGCCTGCCCCAACCTGCAGCCATCACTGGGACATCTACAAGCTCGAGGCTCACTGGAAACGCAACTGCCCTGTCTGCCAGAGAGTGGGTAAGCCATCCACTAACTCCCTGCCCTCACAGGAAACCTCGCTACAGCCAAACCCATCAATACTTGAGCTGCTTGGTCTTGCCGCTGAAGAACAACAGAGCTTGGGGTCCGTGGCCCACATCAAGGTACCTTTGTCAGAGTCCCAAGTCTTGCTGGACATCTCAGATAAAAACTTTCCCTGCTAACATGGAGACCACACATAGTGTTCTTCCTGAGTTCTAAAGTCTCTGTTAGCTCTTCAGTCTCCACAGTGGGTGTTAATGGCAGACCCACATGATCCCTTCAGAGAGGCCCATTCCCTGTTGACTCCAGACACTGTTCTTCACTCATGATTTCCTTGTGATCCCAACCTGTCCCATACCTCTCATGGGGACAGACCTCCTCCAAAAGCTCCACTTCTCTTCCCTCTCTTTCCCCACAGTGTACATCCTACAAACCCAACCTCTCTACACAGCCAGCTCTTCCCTCCCTCTTCCCTTGTCGACCACACACTCTGAGACACTTCCAGTCCCACACGTGCCACACGTGCCATTGCTATACTAATGTGCCTCAAAGAGCCCACGGCATTTCCCTACATTCCCCAATACCTGAGAGCCCCAAACATCAAGAGACTCCAGCCCATACGCCTTCTTCACCATTCCCTTATACACCCAAAATGCCCAGACCAGACCTCTTTGCCTTCTCATGGACTGATCCAGACACTCTCCGATCTCAACAGCTCACGTAGACAGTCCTGCCTCAGGGGTTCTGAGACAGTCCTCGTTTCTTTAGCCAAGTCCTTGCTGCTGATCTCAAGCCCCTTGGCCTCAAGCCCAGCCTGTTCCTCCAATACACAGACGCCCTCCTCCTTTGCTCTCCCTCGCATGCCCTAGCCCTGCGACACACAGCTACTCTTCTCAATTTCCTGTCAAGATTAAGTTACAGGGTCTCTCCCTCCAAAGCTCAGATAGCCACGCCAAAAGTCAAATATCTAGGACTCCCCTTCATTCCCACTACTCATGCGATCACTGCTGACCGCAAAGCTCTCCTGCATAAGTTTTAGGTGCCCATCACAAAACAGCAAGTTCTGTCCTTCCTTGGTCTGGCTAATTTCTTCCACCTCTGGTTCCCAACTTCACCTCTCTGGCACAGCCTCTCTCTAGGGCATCAAAGGGTTCCCTGTTAGAGCCCCTTGACCCCACTGCTCCTATATGTTCCTCCTTTCACAAGTTACAACAGGCCCGCCTAAGGGCCCAGCTCTCACTTTACCCAACCCCACTCAGCCCTTTACCCTATACACCACCTCTCAGGGTCACAATGCAGTGGGTGTTTTAAGACATAAATGAGATCACCCTTTCAGGCAGTAGCCTACCTTTCTAAGCAACTAGACAACACAGCTCACAGACTCCATGTCTCCACACACAACAGCAGCCACACTAACACAAGACAAAAAGTTCACTTTAAGATAATCTGCCACAGTCTACTCCCCGACTCACTTCAGTGAGCTCATCACACACAAGACAATTCCAGCCCTAATGACTCCTCATATAAAAAAAAATCCACTTAATGTTCATAGAGACTCCTTCTATCACTATTTTCACTTATAGCCTTCAAAATCCCGCTACGTTATTCTGTACCTGATTGACTTTTGTGTGTGTGTGGTACTGGGGATTGAACTCAGGACCCTGCGCGTGCCAGGGAAGCACTTATTCTACTGCGCTATCTCCCGGCCCTTATACCTCTGTTGAGGCCCCTTAATACAGCCGTGTCCATGTCTTACAGATGGCCCATTTCCCTTTCCTCACATTGATGTCAAAAACTAAAAATTAATACTCCTCTTCTTCAACATAGTCATGATAAAATAACACACTCAGCTCATAGCCGCCCTGCTTGTCCTTCTGAGTCCTTTAATCATGACGACATGTACTCATGTGTCTTTTTAAACTTATTCAAGTTTCCTTCAATCTCTGAGGCGAGCCCTCACTAACGATAAATTTCTAGTCCTAGCTAAGACACCTGACAATAACTTCTACTTGGGCGGAAACTGTCATCTCATCAACCCTTCTCACCCCAAGATGACACCCCCATTTAGCAGGAAGCAGTCTAAGCGATACAACGCCCCTTTTCATAACCAAAAGATGAGAAGAGAGGTTTGGGCCCTAGTAGAAATTAATAAAATCATTATGGTGATCATCTAATATGGCTGATGCCCTTAAAACAAAAGCCTGTCTTCCCAAGACCACCTCCCCCTTCTTTTCTAACTTAGCCTAAGACATAATTTACTTCCACCCGCTGCCTCAGGGAAGACCCCAGTCAGCCCCTCAGGTCTATCTAAACATCCCCTCCAAACCCCACACCTGGCAAATGGCCATAAAAGCCTCAGCCTCCCTTTGTTCCAACTGAGAGAATTCCTTATCTTCCCCAAATTCCGTTTCCTCAAAAAGAAAATGAAGCCCCTTTCCCTTTTTCCTCTTGTTTCTCTGCTGTGCCATGCACCTAAAAAACCCTATCACTTCCTGCAGGCCAGAAGGTAGGCATGTGGGCTCAGGAGTAGTGGGACTGGGCTGGGCCCACGGAGCTGCTGTCCCCTCCACCTCATCCTCCTCAGGGGCGTGGCCGCTCCCAGGGGAGATGCTCACATGGACAACGGAAACGACACGGGTCCACACGCACCAGACCTGCAGTCCGCACTGGCTGCCACAGCACCCAGCCTTTGCATAACCCGCTCTGCCTTGGAGGATGTCCCAAACTCCTCTCCTGACCACCCTTGACCAAGTCGGCCTCTAGCCACTATTTACTGTGCATGTGGCACCCCGACTACGGCTTCCTTAGTGGTGGGACTGGAATCTGGTTTCCAGGGCAACCAACAGAGTCTACACAGTGCAGCTGATTCCTGGCACCTCGCAATTCTGTGGTCAAGAGCAGGCACCACTCAAGCCACTGACCCCGACCTGGTCGCCTTTCCCACTGCTGGAACAAAGCCCCCCACACGTACAGCTCACGGGAGGCTCAGGGCTTCAGACTCCCGTGCACGGCCAGCCGGCTCCAAGCGGGCCACAACAGCCATCCTGTAGGGTGCCTCGAGGCCACACCCCACCACCACCTGGTGCGAGGATCTCGAGGCAACCAAGTTGGCAGTCAAAACCAACCACCACGCGGCGCCGTGTTCTCCGGCTTCGCCTCCTTCCCGAGGCTTGACTAGCAGAGCGCAGCCTGGATCTACGGCTGGCGTTACCGCTCCCACGTGGCTGCCTCCTACCGAACTGTGCCCTCCTGTTCTGAGCATCCCAACCACAAAGTTGTCCGGGCTCTGCCCAGGGTCACACGGGGACTTTGCTTACAACCACTGCCCCTGATAAAACAGACATGTAGGAACTTGGCGGCCTGATGTGCCAGCCTGATTTCCCTTTATGGCCCTCCTGGAAAACAACAACAACCTGCAAACAGGACTCGGTAGCCGTACATCTGTAAATTCCTTTTGCAGGGCAGAGCTAGGTCTAACATGTCTTTGCACCCCCGTAATCCACCTCTTTCCCAAACCATCACACTTTTTAAAGTACTGGCAGCTGGAGTTCAAGGACCTCCCCCTGACCAGAGACTGTGCCGGGCACGGGGCACGCTTACGTAGTGCCCGCACCCTACAGGAAAGACGTGCCCGCCTACGCCCTTCCTAAGTTCTTGTTTTCTACATTCAGTGTTTTATGGCATTGCTTTCTACTTTGTCCGCTTACTTCACAGAGAGGCATCTCAAACCAATCAAGTTGGCAGTCAAAATTAACCGCCATACACTGGAACACTTTAGCTCACAGTGCCCGCTGCTGCACTTGGGGAGGTGTTTCCTTCAGGGGACCCAGCCCAGCTGTGTCCCCAGCACAGCAAGTATCTTAAAGGCCTTTTTATAGCATCCTAGAAGAATTTCCTGAGCTAGGGTACCTAATATTTAAAGAAAAACATGTAATAAGAAAGCTTTACAATGTCATTGGAATATCCAAGAGTCCACCTCTTCTTGGAAAGAAATTAAGCTGAGCTTTCCCGCAAAAGGATGTCGCTTTTGCAGCTGGCAAGTCTGCACCCCGAGGCTTGCTGCCCCCAGCCACACCTGTGCTCCAGCTGTGCTCCAGCTGTACACAAGCTCCACGGACTCAGCACAGCTATCTATTTATAGGCCCTGCCAAAGGATTTCAGCACAAAGACATCCGTGCCTCTAGATTCCCCACTCGGCACCTTGGCCGGCTCAGGAAGGGAGCAGAGCTGAGCTCTCCTCGGCCCGGTCCTGGTCAGACCTGACCACAGCACTGACCCTGGCTCTGTCCAGTAGATGGCAGCACCTGCCACACACAGGGCTGGGAACGTGCTACAGTACATGAGTTTGACACAGGCCCAAAGTCCAACAGGTTGCAAGGTTTCCCGGATCTACCTAATTCCTTCAAGAGACACCAGCCAGCACCTCCCTGAGACTCACTTTTGGAAGCTGTCGTGAGAAACACAGTCCATGGTGTTTCTTCACTTTTATGTTGGGGACCAGAGACGGGAGAAGCCTCTCGGTCAAAAGCACGGAAGGGAAGGGGAACAGCTCAGCGGCAGAGTACTTAGCTCAGATGCGCAAGGCCTACAGGTGCAGCCCCAGCACTGCAGAAAGCACAGCAAAAGCAAGGTGAAAATGTGGCCAAAGGCCCCCACGCCCACATCTAACCCCTACACAACTGAAGCCACTTAGCAGGAAAATGTGTCCCAAGTGTGACATTTCCCAGGAGGTCACAGCCCATTTCCTTGCTCTGTCCCAAAACATTTTTTTGTATTTTAGTACCATGTCTACAGGGTCTCACTACACAGACTGGACCCACAGTGATCCTTCTGTTTTCAGCCTCCCAAGGGTTGGGATCACAGGCATGCACCACCACACCGTCTCAGTCGGGGTCTCAGCATGCCCTGGGGGCAGGGCTGGAGAGGCACACTGGGGATCCAACCCCGGACCCTGCACCTCCCTAAGCAGGCAGTCTGCTGAGCTATCTGGCCGGTCCCTGTCCCACAACTTTGCTGGAGACACATCGTGAGGGCTCATCAGGTACCTGTCACCCATCTGGACCAGCTATTCCTGGGCAGAACTATTACAGAAGAGAGGAAGAAGTCCCAGAAGAAAACTGTCACGGTTAGCCTCCATTTTCAATTTTCAGAATGAACCAATTAATTCATATTCAGAGTTCAGGGGTGGCCCTGACGCCAGTGAGCCACGCTCGAGACAAACTGGCAGGCAAGTCCTTCGCAAAGCCAGAAAGGCAAAAAAACATCCGTGCTGCTCAGAGCAACTCAAACCACAAGTTCCTACTGATTTCCAAAGCCCACACACAGATGTATGGAGTACCTTACGGAAAATCGGTAGCTTTATTTTTAGTGTATATTTAGAAAAATAGTCTGAGAAGACATTGCATGAAAGACCAGAGGACTACTTACAAATTGAGAGTTCCTAGCCAATAAAAAATAAAAGAAAAAAAGAAAAGAGAAGAGAAGAAAGAAAAGGATGGAAGAAAAACCCAAGTGCGGGTGCAGCCCAGCAGCTCAGGGCTTGGCCATCAGCGGGGAGGCGAGGTCCCTGACGGCCCTGGAGTTCAGCTGTGGAATGGTGCTGATCTTCAGGAGTTTGCCGCTGGCGTACTTATTCTTGATGGCCTGCAGATGTGGAAGGGAATAGCGCGTCGGGACCAAGCCCCTCACTGGGTGTAGGTCACGGAGGGTCCCCCACCATCTGCAGCTGGTGCTGTGATGCCCTGGCTCCCAATCGACTGCCCAACCAGCCCCTGGCACCTGAGTAAGCAAAACCCCACCAGCCATGGGTGGGGGTAGACGACAGGAAGGCACTGTCAAGGCCCAGGCAGTGGGCTCTGTCTCCCAAGCTACCAGAAGGCCTGGGTGGGCAAGCTTTGCCACAGCAGACATCAGGACCAGCAGCAGAGCTGGCAGTGCAGGAGTGGTACCCAGTGCCCACTCAGCCCAGGCCACACCTGCAGACCGAAACCTGAAGCAGAGCGCACAGGCTGCGCCGCAGGACACGTCCACGCCCTTGTTGCCAGACCCCTGCTGAGCACAGCATGACCCCAAGCTGGCCCCTGCTGCTCTTCTGCAGTGAGCCATGCAGGACACACCTGGGCCCCCACCCCAGGAGCTCCTGGTCCTGGCCCTGCCCTGGGCTATGCCCGCCCTTCACCCACCTTCCCGGCACAACACTACAGCCTGGTGAGAGGCCCGGGCCCGCCGATCCTCCATGACGTCTGGCACCAGTCACAGGCACCCCCCAGCCCGGCCTGCTAGGTGCCCAAGCCGGGTGGCTGGCCAGGGTCACCTCCCACCCTCGCTTCGGAGCCTACTCGCCACATCAGCTCCAGACACATCCCCGCTTGACCAGGAGAACACACAGGAGAGATCTGTGCCCAAGTCGGACCTCCACACACGTCAGCAACACACTGACACAGAAACGTGAGCCGCGCAGGACCTGGCATCTGCAGCCCACACCAAACAGCAGTACTCACAATGAATTTGGTCAAGTTTTCGTTGACTTTCACCACATTTTTGGCCATGTGCTGCATGACTTCCAACACCTCGCCCTCTGAGTAGCCCGTGTAGTACTGCTGCTTTAAGTTCTGAAACGCAGGCAAGGGGGAAGGCGTCACTGAGGGCGAACACATCCCACACACGCAGCCTTCGCCTCCCAAACTCAATGCCCCAGCAACCGTTGCCCTGGCAATGCAGGATGCGCTACAGAGGACAGGACAAGCTTCATCCAGAGCCAAAGGCCTCTGGGTAACTTTTTTTTAAATGAGGATGTAGGGTACTTTGACTAACAAAGTTTAAAGCTTACTTCCGTTCTCATCTGGAGGTGGGAAACAAAAGCACAGACGGTCCAGATGTGCACGTGCCGCTCCCCACGAGGAAGGGGATCTTTAGGGACAACCAACATGCACTAATGAACGTTTTTAAATGTCTAACATGAGCAAAGCTTCAGGCTTACCCTGAGTCCCATACTAGAAGAGGAAAAAAAGTACAAGCCCTGTGAAAGCAAAACCAGGCAGCAAGGGCCCCTCTCAGGGCCTGGGGCATGCATCACAAACGTGGGCATCGCCCTGTTGGGCTCAGTCATGAGCACTTTGCCACAAAGAAAGAGGTTTAGCATTAGGAACTGTGCGGTTGGAGCCATCTGCCAGCTCCAGACCGGAGCTAGCCCAGGAAGTGCCGAGAATCGGAGCCCACAGCCGCACGGGGATGCTGCTGCTGGGTAACAGATCAACATGCACGAGGACACAGACAGCCCTTCCTTCCAGAGTTCTCTGAGGAAACCCTAAACACCACCCTGCCCTGCTACACGCCTGGCGTGATTTGCAAAGCGCAGCCCTTCCTTCTCACACTGGGCCTCAACCCAGGGCCTCTGCAGAGGCCTCCACCCCAGGCGTCGTCTTGCTTTCTGACTCAGGGCAAGCTGCCCAGGCTCGAGCTGCAGTCCCTGACCCTCGGTCCTTGGCTTCAGTCTGGAGGCCACCGGCAAGGCCTGCACCACCACCCTGGGCTAGACACAGCGCAGCCCTCAAAGAGCTCGAGGGCAAAAGAGCTAAAGAGTGAGGACAACGCACAACACTTGCACTCTAAGAGTTCAAGGAAGCACACAGGGAACGGGTCAAAAAGACATTTTGGCCTCAAACTTTGTTCAAGATGATAACGAACCTGGCAGAGCCTGCATTTGATTCAGTGGCTGAGATCTTACCACGCTTCTCCTCCACCCTACACACAGCTGGCAGCGGTCAGCCACCCGCGTGTCACAGACAAGAGGACACGCCATGCCACCTCGGCGCCACCCTACCACGGCACCACCTCCCAGGACCATCGCCACCGTGGAGCACAGCGTCAGTGTTTGAATTTCCCCAACTGAGGCGGCGCTTAAGGCCATGCGAACGTACTGCCTCCAAATTAGTTCATCCAACCATCAGTCAGTTATTCCACTGAGGGCTTAAAAGTAGTGGATTCTAAGTCAACCAACAAGGCCCATGCCAGTCATTCCAGGTACTTGGGAGGCTGGGTCAGGAGGGTGACTTGAGCCAAGGAGTTTTAGACCAGCTTGGTCAAAATAGCAAGACATTGTGGCAAAAAAGAAAAAAGCAAGGCAGGTTTCTAACTCTATCATCATTTTTCTTCTACAGTTAGCTATTCTCATCTTTAAAAAGAAAAATATGTACTGGGTGTGCAGCTCAGTGGTAGAGCACTTGCCCAGTGGGAGACCTTGGTTCCCCCCACAGCACCTCAGAAGTAATAAGTAGAAAGTTCAAGGAAATGAAAGAGGCTACACTTTTTCAAATGGCAGGCAGAAGCAGGCAGTGGGTGACAGCTTCCTGGGAGGGGGGATCAAGGCCACCAGGAAGAGCTGCGTGCTTGGCAAGCACAGCAGGACGGCTACCAGGAAGCTGAAAGCTGGAGAGACAGGAAAGAAACACAGGGACAAGGGACAGGCAGCAGGCCAGCAGTCCTGGGGCCCAGGTGGAGAGGGCCCGGCGGCAGCCAGAGACAGCCCGCTGCCCTGGACCCAACAGCAGGACAGCAGCACTGGCCTGGGAAAAGCTGGGGCAACTGCAGGCTGCAAATCCGGGCAGGGTATGGCTCTGAAAACAACTCCTCCACAGGGCAGGTGCGCTTCAGAGCAGAAACCGCAGCGGCACGGCCACACTACACTCTCCTGGACACAGCAAGGCCATTTAAGAGGGGAGTTTAAGCCTAGGAGAGCCTAGAGAAGAACAAACAAATCAGAGATTTGGAACAACCTAATCAATGCATCTCAAGTTACTAGAAAAACAAGAACAAACCAAACCAAATCTAATACAAGGAAATAAAGATGACGGCCAGACACGGTGGTGCACACCTGTAATCCTGGCACTCAAGAGGCTGAGGCAGGAGGATTTCAAGATGGAGACCAGCCTGGGCTACCTGAGGAGATGCTGTCTCAAAAAAGTAAATAAACAAAAAGTAAAGATCCAGAGGATCGAGCAAAATGTTAGTTCTTTGAAAATATAAACAAGATTGTTAAGCACTTAGCAAGTTTGTCTAGAAGAGAGAGAAGATCCTGATCAATACTATGAGAGATGGAAAAGGGGAAACGGGACACCACTGAAATCAAGAAGCTAGAGACTACTTGGCCAACCTATATTCTAATAAGTTAGAGAACCGAAAAGTACGCATTTCTGAACACACACAATATATGAAAATGGAACCGGGGCCAGGGAGATGGCTTAGAAGACTAAGCGCTTGCCTGCAAGTGCAAGGGTCTGAGTTCAATCTCGGGTTCTGCCAAAAAAAAAGAAAAGAAAATGGAACCAAGAGTACATAAAAATCTGGTCAGATCATCAACAGCCAATGAGACTGAAGAAGTAAGAAAAAGCCCAGCAGAGGACCGTCAGCGAGACAGAGGACTATCAGCGAGGTGGCAGCGTGCCACCCAGGACTTCGCAAGAGCCCGAGAGCTGTGAACGCGAGCAGGAGGCAGGTGGGCTCCCCGAGAAGAGAACCCCGGGGAGCGGGAAAAGAGGAGGCGTCCGCAGACAGGAGGCTGCAGAGGGGCCTTCCTCCTCCCAGCCGGCACGCCCGGCACCAGAGCAGCATTTCGGGTCTGCAGGCACAGTGACTGCGGGGACACCAGAGCTCCCCAGCCGCGGCTGGACCTAAGGTGGGCACTAGCGGGGGTGACTGCTGCGGGCTCGGTCGTCCCGAGTGACTGGCCACGCGCCACCTTGGAGGGGCGAACTGAGCCCAGAATCAGAGCTGCCTGGTCCAGCCCTCAGCACCCCGCGAGGCTCCAGTTGGTCCCCAGCTCAGAGACTACCCCGCCGCAGCCACGGAATAAATCCCCAGCGACCTGCGGGTGACGGAGACGACCCTGGAAGCAGACCTTTCTCGTCCCCTCGCCCTCTTTCCCCACGTGTTCTTTGTCATTGTTCTTGCTATTTCTCCTTCACTGATCTTATTTGCATGAGCGGGACCGTGCGGCCAGCTCCGGCCAGCTCCGGCCAGCTCCGGCCAGCTCGGGCCAGCTCCGGCCAGCTCCCTCCGGCTCGGCTCTGCTCTTCCTTTCCTCCCTCCCTCTGCCCTCCGGCCCTCCGCAGCTCTCCCAAGTGCGTGATCCCCGCGGCTTCATGCCCTGCTCTACCTTCTGCCTCTTCTTCTGGGGCTCTGTTTTTTCCCCTAACCTGTTTTAAATGTTTTCCCCTGAGGGTGAAACTGACATATTAAGGATTTACTGCATATAGTTTTCTGGCTTTAGGCTTTGTTATATAACCACAAATCTAGCTCATATAGTTAAAGATGGCAAATTAATGCTTACTTCACTTTAAAAAAAAATGGTTACTTTACTTTGTCATTTTCTAGTTTGAGTCTGATGCTATTGTTATTGTTGATTGTACCACGATAGCCAAAGTGACATAACTGTTCTAACCAGATGTTCTTTCTGGTATTATTCCAAGACTGAGATTGCCTAAGGATTATAGAAAATACCATGGAGCTGGGGATATAGTTCAGAGACACAAGTGCCTGTCTGGCAAGCACAAGGTAATGAGTTTGATTCCCAGTACCAAAAAAAGAGAGCAAATACTATGGGCCAATGCCAAAGAACCAGAAGATGGGCCAAACAGGAACCAATTTCTCATCCCCAACAAATTGAACAGGTAGATCATACACAGACTGAAAACCAAAAAACCAGTTACACCTGGACACACCTCTAAAAAGTAGTCATTCCCTAGAGGTTCTAAGTACTAGCTTTAAAGAAACCCACCGTAGGCAATTACAAGCATCAACCCAAGAATTAAACTAAAAACAATTTTTTTTTAAAAAAGTGAGAAGACACATAAGACAGCATGCAACCCCAGACCTCCAGGTCACCAAAGGCAAACCCAGGGGCAATGAGGAGGGACAACCAACAGCCACTCACCTGGCCTCTCTGAAGTGGTAACAACAAAGCAAATTAGTGAGGCTCTAGAAAAAAAAATCAAATCAGAAATAACTCTCTAAAACAGAGTTGAGGGGCTGGAGAGATGGCTCAGTGGTCTAAAGCACCTACTTGGAACAAGCTTGGCAAAGCACAGGGACAGCGGTTCGATCCTCCAGCACCACATGCCAGCCAGCCGCGCCCCCTGGTGGGCTGAGCTGGCCACATACACACACACACACACACACACACACACACACACAATAAATAAATGTTAAAAAATAAAACAGAGTTGATGTCTACAATGAAAACCATGCTGGTGACTTTAGAGCAGATATAGATTAAAAAAATAATAAAGGAGCTTAAGAAAATGACGGAAGCCATGAATGAAAGACATGGATCCAGAGAACAGATTCAAGCAGATCCAGGAGAACACAGATTGCACAGACAAGATCTGCAGCAGCAGCAGCCGATGTGAGGACACAACCTCAGACACAGAAGGCAGGCTCGCAGTTAGGGATGCTGAAAAGAAAGATTTCCTAAAAACAGCAAGGGACTAAGAGAAATCAACGCAGGAGCTGCTAGACGACAGAAAGACTAGTAACATAAGACTGCTCAGACCAGGAGCCGGGGAGACGGCTCAGTAGAATAAGTGCTTGCCTGGCACGCACAGGGGCCTGAGTTCAATCCATTAACACGTATGATACGTGACACATATGATATAAAAACACTGCTCATGGATGTCATGGTGGAAAAAGAATTTGACATACAGATAATCGAGGCAGGTACAACTCCAATCTCCCATGATTAAAAGCGCCTGCCTGGCAAGCACAAGGACCTGAGTTTGATTCCCAGCACCATATGCCATGCTGGCCCCAGAACCCTGGGCACTGTGCCGGCCACTGAAACTGGGCGTGGTGGCACATGCCTGTAATGCCAACACTGGGGAGGCTGAGACAGGAGGACCACTATGAGTCTGAACTGTACAGCAAGACTCTGTACCAAATAGTAAAAGATTTTTTAAACA
>NW_004524602.1:16698088-16703727 GCF_000260255.1 Octodon degus
ATCAGAATCTGAGCCGACATCTCAACACAAAACCTCAAGTCAAGGAGAGCTTGAGTAAAGTATTTCATGCTCTAAAAGAAGATAACCTCTAACCTAGACTGGTGTATCGTGCAAAACTATGTTTCAAAAGCGATGGAAAAATTAGATACTTCTGCCAGGGATATAGCTAGGTGACACAAGTGCCTGCAGGCACAAGGTTCTGAGATTGATTACCAGAACCAAAATAAAAAGTAAGATATTTCCACAACAAAGAACACCTGAAGAAATTCATGAACACCAAACCAGTATTCTAAAACATTCTGCAGACATTCTAGAGAGAGACAGCAATACCGACAACTCTGTGAACCCCAGTAGAAGTCCACCAGGCAAAGCAAACAATTAAATGGGGTGGGTGAAGGAGGAGCCAGCAGGAAAATAACATGACAAGGATTAGTTGAGAATATCAGTTATAACCATCAATGTTAGGGATCTCAATTCACCAAACAAAAGAAACAGACTGGCAGAATGGATCAAAAAGCATGATCCAGTCTGGGCGCGGTGGTACGCACCTATAATCCCAGCACTGAGGAGGCTGAAAACAGGAGGATCACTAGGGTCTGAGCTGCGTAGTGAGACCCTGTACCAAATGCTTTTTAAACAAAGCATCATCCAAGCTGGACGTGGTATCTCCGACCTGTGATCCCATCACCCTGGAGGCTGAGGCAGGAGGATCATTGTGAGCTCAAGACCAGCCTGGGCTACAAAGTGAGTTCAAGGCCAGCCTGAGCTGCATGGCAAAACCCGAACTGCATAGCGAGACCCTTTCTCAAAAAGACAAAAAAAGAAAAGAAAAAGAAACATGCTCTAACAATATGCTGCATACAAGACACATTTAATTCAAAATTAAATTCATAGGGCTGGCAAGATAGCTCAGCGGTCTAAAGCGCCTGCTTAGGCTAGGTCAGGCAGCTGCAGAGGACCGAAGTTCAATCCCCAGCATCACATGCTGTGCCAGCCCCACCCTCAGGGTGGGCTGAGCCGGCCAAAAAAAAAGTTAAAATTAAAATTAAATAAATAAATAAATTCACTGGCTGAAAGTCAAAGGTTAGAAAACTACTCCATGTGACAGGTACCAAGAAAAAGCAGGGGTAGCTAATCTATTTGCAGAAAAAGTGAATTTCAAGGCAAGAGTGATGAAGAGAGACAAAGAAGGTCACTGCAAACTTATAAAGAGAACAACCTAAGAGGAAGAGGTAAGAATCATCAATACATACGCAACGAATACCAGTGCATCCAAATATATAAACAAATATTAACAGACATGAAAAATCAAACCAGCAATCATACAACTGTATTGTGGGATCTTAATACCCCACTGTCACAACCAGATCAACTAGACAAAAACATGCACAATGAAATGTTAGAACTGAACCAAACTCCTGAACAAATGTACTTAGCAGATGTCTCCAGAGTACATTCTTCTCAGCTACAAAGGGGATGCCCTCCCAAATAAACTACACACTAGCTCATAAAACATGCTTAAGTAAACGCAAATCAATTGAAATTATCTTATGCATATTATCAGAACATAATGCAGGCCTTTTTACCAAAATGGTGCCAAAGGCAAAAAAGGAAGCCCTAGCCCCACTGAAAGCTGAAGCCAAAGCAAAAGCTCTGCCGGCCAAGAGGGCCGTGCTGAAAGGCATCCACAGCCCCCAAAAGGGGAAGATCTGAATGTCGCCCACCTTCTGCCCTCCCAAGATGCTGCGGCTCTGGAGGCAGCCCAAGTATCCTCGGAAGAGCGCCCCCAGGAGAAACAAGCTGAATCCAGCTGGCTAATTCTAAATATATACTTTTTTTCCCAGTTTAAAAAAAAAAAAAGAAAACATAGTACAATGAAATTGGAAATCAATGGCAAAAGAAACCCTAAGAACTTCATAAACATATGGAAATTAAACAGCACCCTCCTGAACAACCGATGCATCACAAATGAAATCACAGAAAAAATTTCTACAATTAAATGATGATGAACATACAACACACCAGAACTTACAGGCCAAAACAAGGGCGGTCCTACCAAAGAAACTCACGGTGGCGACACCCACACCAGGAAAACAGCAAGCTCAAGTGAACAAACGGATGCTGAAGCTCAAACTACAACAGTGGGCCACACTCGGAACTCATACAAAAGAGCATATTTATTATGAAGGCCAGAGCAGAAATACATGCAGTGGAAACAAAGAACACAGTACAAAGAATCAATGAACAGGTGTTTCTTTGATTAAATAAAATTGGCAAACCCTTAACCAATCTTATCAAAAAAAAGAAAGAAATGACTCAAATCTATGCAATTAGGGATGAAAAGGGTGAAATGACACCAGACCGTACAGAAATTCTGGTCATCTACACCTATCTTGAGAACTTACATTCTAATAAGATGGTGCAGAAGTGGACAGATTCCTAGTACATATGAATCACCAAGGCTGAATCAAGAAGATATAAAAATTCTAAATAAAATATTGGCGCAGAGGCTGAGGGTTTGATTCCCGGGCCTGCCTTGCCGGCCCTGCCCCCGGGGCGCGCTGAGATGGCGCTTGAGACTGGACATGGGGGCGCGCGCCTGTAATACCAGCACTTACGAGGCTGTAAACAGGCAGGTCACTATGAGTCCAATCTAGTAGTGAGACCCTGAACACCCTGTAGACCCTTCCCTAAAAATATATATCAGTCAATGAAATTGAAGGTGTAATTAAAAACCTAGCAATAATAAAGAAAAGCCCAGAGCCTGATGGATTCACTGCTAAAGTCTACAAGAAATTTAGAGAAGACGTGATGTTGCTACTTCTCAAACTCTTTAAGGAAACTGGAAGGGAAGCAGTACTCCCAAATTCGTTCCTGGAAGCAAGCATTACCCTGGTACCAAAACCAGAGAAGGACGCAGCCAAGAAAGAGAACTACAGGCCAATCTCCCTACTTAACATAGATGCAAAAATCCTCAGTCAGATGCTGGCAAACACAATGCAGCAAGTCCACAGAGGATTACACGTCATGACCAAGTTGGAGTCATCTGAGGGATGCAGGGATGGCTCAGTATACATAAATCAATAAATGTAATACACTATATTAACAGGGCTGAGGACAAAAACCTTATGATCTCTGAATAGATGCAGAAAAACCTTCTGACAAAGTCCAGCACCCGAATAGATGGTCTTTATATCTCAATCTGACAAAAGCTATGTGTGACAAACCAACAGCCAACATCACGCTAGAGGGCCAAAAAACTGAACGCTTTCACTCTAAAATCGAGCACGGTAAGTATGCCCACTGTCTCCACCCTTATTCCACATAGTTCTGAAAACTTTAGCCAGGACTATTAGACAAGAGAAATAAATGAAACAAATAACAACAGGGAAGGGAGATGTTAGAGTATCGTTATTCATTCCACATGTTTACAGCAACGTCACTTCAGATCATGAGTAGCAGGTTGTGCAAAACTGCTTAATAAAATCTAGACCTGTAATTTAAAAAATATATATTATTTGCAGATGACATGATGTTCTACATAGAAAACCCGAAAAACTCCACCAAAGACTTCTACGTTTAATAAGCAAATTCAGTAGCATAGCTGGATACAAAGTCAGCACTCCAAAATCAATAGCCTTCCTGTACGTGAAAAACAAACTCACTGAGAAAGAAATTAAGGAAACAACACCTTTCATAATAGCATCCAAAAAATGAAATACCTAAGAATCAATCTGACAAAGGAAATACAAAGCCTCTGCATTAAAAGCTACAGTGCTCTGGAAGGAAAACGAAAATGAAGAGGACGTCCAGACTTGAAAAGACAACCCTGTTCCTGGGCATGAGGAACCAGTACAGTGACCATCCCTGCAAAATTCTCATAGTGCAGTTCCCATCACGGGGGAACTTCCACAGCACGGGGCACCACGCGCCTTGCCAGCCCCACTCCGGGTGTGCCAAGGTGGCCGCCGAGACCGGTGTGGTGGTGCATGTCTGTAATCCCAGCGCTAGGGAGGCCAAAAACTGGAAGACCACTACAAGTCAGAGCTGTGTAGTGAGACTCTATACCAAACACACTTTTAAAAAATTCCACAGCATATCTCCCAGATTAGAGAAAACAGTCCTACAGTTCATCTGGAACCAGAAGAGACCTAGAATAGAAAAGGCAAGGGAGGGGGCATCTCAATCCCTGACTTGAAATTAAACTATAAAGCTACAGTGGTTAAAAAAAAAAAAAAAAAAAAAAAAAAAAAAAAAAACCAGCAGGGTACTGGCAAAACACAGCAAAGCAAGACGGACCCAAGGCATCACAAGAACAAATTAGAAGACGCCAAAACAACTCCAGACATACTGAGCCACCTTATCTTCAGCAGAGGCACCAAACACATTCACTGGAAGATTGCCTCTTTAATAAAGGGTGCTGGGAAAGCAGCTCTGCACATGCCTAAGATTAAAGCTGGACCCATTTATTTCACTGTGCACTACAGTTAAAATAGATCAAAGATCTAAATATTAAAACAGAAATATGAAATCTGCTGGAAGATAGAATATATAGAACTCTCAAGGACAGTGGTACAGCCAACAACTCTAAAAATGAAACCTCAACCGCACAGGAACCATCACAAAGAGTGCACACCTGGGATCTCATCTTATTATAGAGCTTGTGCACAGTGAGAGAAACCCTCAACAGCGTGGAGACACCACCAGTGCAGGAAATAATGCTTGGCAGCTGTTTCTGAGAAAGGATTACTACTGAGAACATACAAAGAAATTAAAAAAACAAACAAACCAGACCCCCCCCCCCACCAATTTAAAGACCCAATCCAAAAATGGGCATCTGAGATGAATACACACTTCTCAGATGAAGAAATACAAATGGCAAATACACATGGGAGAAAATGTTTGACATCACCGGTCATCCAAGAGATGCAAATTAAAACAACACTGGGATTCCAAATCACCCCAGAAAGAATGGCTGTCACCAAGAAAGCAACCCATAATGCAGCCTAGAGAGGCTACGGTTAAAACGAACCCTTCTCCACCCTTGGTGGGAGTGTGGATGGGTGCGACCACTCTGGAAACTGTGGACACTCCTCAAAAAAGTAGAATGAGGTCTCATTTGACCCAGCCATTCCCCTTGTAGAATTAGATGTATCAAATTCTAGGTCCTAGAAGAATTAAAAGTATCAAACCAGTGACATATGCACCCTATGTTTATAGCAGTGCAGTGTGTAATCTTAGAAACAACCCAAATGTCCATCAACTGGTGAATGGATAAAGAAGACGTGTGGTTTTAATACACAGCACATCTCTGCCATAAAAAAGGATACACACAAGACATTTCTAGGAAAACAGATGCACCTGGAGCCCATACTCTCAAATGAAATGAACTGGACACATGTGTAAATACCACGTTGTTTCTGTGGTGTGTGAAACCAAAAGTGGAAATAAGCACCAAAATGTCTTAAGGTATTGTGAAATAGGAAGATGTTCTAATGGGGATGAGAACAACGGAGAAGGAAAAGGGAAAGGATAAATGGAAGTTTTTGGAAAAATGAGAAAAGAGCCAGGCATGGTGGCGCACACCTGTAATCCCAGCACTCCGGGAGGCTGAGGCAGGAGGATTGTTTCGATTGTGA
>NW_004524602.1:16708276-16709952 GCF_000260255.1 Octodon degus
CTGTAATCCCAGCACTGGGGAGCTAAGACAGGAAGATCACTACGAGTCCAAGCTGCCAAAAATCCGTACCAAATACAGAAAGAAAAAAAGAAACAAAGAAAGAAAAGAGAAGAGACAGACAGACAGACAGACAGAGACAGACAGACAGACAGACAGACACACACACACACACACACACACACACACACACAGGCCCAAAAGCTGCTGGATGAGGCGAAGACTGGACTAAGGGTAACTGAAGTAAGAGAAAAATCAAAGACAAAACAGAAAAGGCATTAAAAAGACAACTCATTTACAGAAACAAGAGCAAAAGCCAGGTTCCCAAGTTAGTGGTGCAGGACCCGGGAGATAGCTCAGAGGAAGAAGTGCTTGCCTGGTAAGCACAGGTCATGAGTTCAATCCCTGCAGTCTTGGGGGACCTTTCTGGTGGTGGTTGGATGCAGGACATGTGATGCTGGGATCAATCAGGGTGCAACCCGGGCTTAAGGGTGTGCGTGCTGCCCATTGTAATGGTGAGGAGCTGGATGAGACAGGCCAACATTGCTACTTGCTCGGAGCCAGCTGCGCTGCCGCCCTCTGCCTGCCCTGCCACGCACTGCTGCCCCTCTGCCGGCCGCACCCCGCAGCCAGCTGACTGTGGACTGAAACCTTTATGGACTGTGAGATGAGTAACCCTTTTCTCCTTTAACACTGGGTGCCTTGCATATTTTCTCAGCAGTGAGAAAAAGTAACTAAGACATACAGAAAAAGAAAGAAACCTGCTGGTAAGTGAGATGCACAGAGCACCAGTAGAGCCACGGCCAAAAGAGAACCCGCACATGCTATCAAAATTCCAGAGGTCCATCCAGGGACAGACTTTTAAAGGCTGTTAGCGGAAGGCAACAAATCACATGTAGGGGTGAACCACTAAGAACCGCAAGGACTTTCCACACACACCGTACAGGCAAGGAGGGCCAGGAGTGAACTGCTTCAGGCCCTAGAAACAGTGCTGGAAAGACCAGTTATCCACTTGAAGAAGATAGAGGTTAGGACCTGATCTCTCACCCTGTACTAAAATCCAACGAGAATGGCCCACAGACCTAGATACAAAAACAAAAACAGCATAAAAGAAACACTTGATCCCACAGACACCGCCAAGGACTTCCTGAACAGAACTCCAATGGCACGGGAAAACGATGTCAAGAATCAACACAGGGGATTAGTATGGCTTTACTTTTTATACGTCGTTTTTATACTTTTCTGCTGGATGGTTAAGACCAAGATAAAGCAAGACCTACATAACAAGAAATGTAACTTTTGTATCTGACAAGGTCAGTCAAATCCCCTCAGAATTTACCCTGAAACCCTGTACTGCTGTTTGTACATCCTTTGTCAGTGTCAGCCATGTGCATGAGTCATGGCCATTGCTTGACCAATTCACTCTCTATGAAAGCCTGAGAGAATGTTTTCTCCCATTTGACTCTCCTTAGGTGTATTACATCATCGATCACTTTCCTCTGTGGCCCCATAATCGCCTTGATCAGAAAATTTGGGACACCACTGAGTTACAGGATGTAAGAGTACAGGCTCTCTTATGTCCTGAGACCTCACTGACCTTGAATGGCTAGGTCCAAAATGTTGGCTATCTGTAAAGCCATATTAATATGATGAGCTGTAAAAGGCTCCAGTCAACAACT
>NW_004524602.1:16710309-16747963 GCF_000260255.1 Octodon degus
CTATGAAGACAATATGCAATGTATTAATTATTGTAACTGTCCTACTAACCTGTTTTTAAACTGTCTCATTGCTATTTGTTTTTCAATAAAATAATGAAAAAAAAAATAATCAACACAGGAGATTATCCTAAATTAAAAAGTTTTTGTGGACAAAAGAAATAACAGACAGCAAAAGCATTAGAGCCTAATAGCAAGGGTGTACTACCTTGACGCTAGGATATGCACAAGTAGCTCCAGAACTATACAATAAACTACTAAGTTACGCTCTGGGTCCTTTGTTTTGTTTATCTGTATCCCTTGTGTTTCAGTTACTTCTTTCCTCTGTGCTCTGTAACCAGTTTGATAGCTACACTGTTTGTCTTAATTCCATCTTACAGTCTGCACAAAACAGTTACATTGTCAAAGTCAAAAAGATAGCCTGGTGTGGTGGCGCACCCCTGTAACCCCAACACTTCGGAGGCTGAAGCATGAGGATCACTGAGTTCGAGGCCAGCCTGGGCAACATAGTGAGTTTAAGGGAGAGAGACGCTTTCTCAAAAGCAAAGGGTCAAAAAGGTGCTTACTGCAACCCTAGCTACTCAGGAAGACAAGACAGGAGACTGCAAGTTCTAGGCCAGCCTGGTCAACTTAGCAAAATCCTGTCTCAAAATTCAAGAGGGCTGGGGGTGTAGTCAGAGGGTCAGGACCACCTGCAGGCTCAGCACATCCCAGGCGGGGGCTTTCACCCTTTCCACTTTCAGCGACTACTTCACAGATGGATGAAGCGCCAGTCTTTCCCATCACGCGGGCCTAAGTACCAGAGGGCCTGACTCCTCCAATCCAGCACTCACCCATTTTCCTTGGCCCAGGACCTTCTGAGACAAGCAGGAGGCAGCCGCGGCCAGCTTGGAAGGATGGTAGTGCACCATGTCGTAGTCAGTGAGCGTCAGCTCCATTAGATACTTGGCTAAGGTGTGCTGCTCCACGTCCACCTGCAAAGGGGCACTGCGTCACACACAGGCGTCATCCGATGACCTGCAGGTGCAGTGGTGGCAGGCCTGCCACAGCTTTTGCTGCACGCCACGCCCAGGCTCAGCACCACTGCCTACAGTCTCATGCCCAGCCCCCCGCTTTCTCATGAACTGCTCTGCTGCATGGCTGTTAGAAACACAAAAGCTAATGCCTATTCCCCTAAGATCTTTGGTGATGAGACAGAGCAGCACCTGAGGGAAGCTCGCTGCACAGCCAGCAGCCCTGCCTCCGTCAGATCAGTGTTTCTGGATGTGACAGCAAAGACACAACAGAGGCCAGGCACCCACCTCCCCAGCCTTCGACGCCCGCCTTAAGAAATGCAGGGGCAAGGGGCGGCCCAACTCGAACTTCAGCTCTTTCAAGATGAGCGTCTCCATTTCTCGGATCTGGGCGCTGGTATAAGCATTGTCAGTGATGTACACAAAGTCTTCAATATTTGGAGAAAACATCTCCTCGTACTTGGAAGCCAGGAGCAAAGCGGTGATCCCCACCAGCTGGAGCTTCTTGCGCGAGACTGGCTGAACCTGAGGGGACATGGGTCAGAGGTCACTCCTGCTAGCCACCAACCACGGCACTCAGTTGCCAGGCCCTCCATCACCTCCCAGCACCAGCAAGGTCTCTGGAGACAAGGTCAGGCGGCACAGGGAGGACCTTCCTGTGCAGTTCTAGGGCTGCCAGAACCCTCGTAAAAACCACCATTACTGGGCTTGGACCAGTCTTCCAACAGTGCTTCTGAGACAGGGCAAGTCTCAGTGCAGGGCAGTGGTGCCAAACACAGCAGGCTGCCTATGTTAGTGAAGGCTCCGGCAGGTTCGCCGTGGCTGGTCTAGGGCACAAGTATTCCTTGCAGCTCCTTCCCTCCCTCCTCTTCCTTCCTCCTCCAGTGCTGAGATGAAACGCCAGACCTTTTCCCTGAGCTACATCTGCAAAAGCCTCCTGCCTCAGCCTCCCAGAGTGCTAGGATTACAACCCTGTACCACACCTGGCTCTGTCTTTCTCTTTTTTCTGAGGCAGGGTCTCACTATGTAGCCCAGGCTGGCCTCAAACTCTTTGATGACCTTCCTGCCTCAACTCCCGAGCCCAGCATTTTTGTCTTTTTGGTGGAACCGGGGATTGAACTCAGGCCCTTGCGCTTGCCAGGGAAGCGCTTATTCTACTGAGCCATCTCCCCCAGCCCCAGTTTTTTTTTTTAAAGTAGGACTTTTTTTCTTGCTTTAGCTCTCACCGCTGAAAATATACTTAAATACTGCTGTGGTTTCCTGCCCAAGAGTGTCCTGAGAACCACAGAATCCATGAGTACTCAGGATTTTACAGCGTCTCAGGGCATTATCAAAATTGCTACATCGTTAGAGGGTAGCCTTTGCACCTGACCTTACTCCTTCTGCAAACTCTAAATCCTGAGCTGCAGGGCAGCCCCGTGGTAGTTACCACCTGCGCAGCTTCCATCTGGCGCCTCTGTTTAGTGCGTGAACTGTTGGTAAGTACTTTGATGCTTCTCAGCTTACTTACTCTGCAAATTCTCAGTATACTCTACACACATATGTAGTTCCTTTTAAAAAGTAGAAAAGCAGCCAGGTGTGGTAGCACGTGCCGTTAATCCCAGCACTTGGGAGGCTGATGCAGGAGGAACACTGTAAATTCAAGACCAGCCTGGGCTACACACAGTTCAAGGACAGCCTGAACTACAGAATGAGACCCTGTCTCAGAAAAAGAATCCTCCCTCTTTGCTTTGGATTTTCAATGTAACGTCCCCTGACAGGTTGAGAGCCGGAAATGACTGATCAAGGGCACCCTAACCTCACCAATGAGTTAACCCAGGAGCGACTTCAGTGGGCTTAGGAGGAGGTGGCACCTGACTGGATGGAGCAGCTCCCAGGGGCGTGGCTCTGGGAGGTGCGTCCCTTCCAGCTCTGCCCTCGCTGGCTTTGCCCTCACTGGCTTCTGGGCTACCTTGAGGGAAAGAAGCGGGCTCCTGGGAAGTGTGTCTGCTTCCCTGCTTCCGGAGAGCCACAACGCAGTGGAGCTGGACGGGCGTGGACTAAGACCCCAGAAAGCGTGAGCCACAGCACACCTTTCCTCTGTAAAGGCTTTCTCACTTCACAGCGGACGGGCACACAGCTACTGGCACAAGCGGGCTACCCAGACGCCCAGCTGCGAGGTGCCTTTCATCTCACCTATGGAGTGCTTCCTCTGAAGGACTGCAGCCACTCAGTGCCGGCGAGGCAGCCCTAAGCCAAAAACCTGAAATGCTCCAAAACCCAGACTCCTTACACACCCATGGACACCGCACATGCAGAAGCCCACAGCTGACCTCCCGTGAGCGGCAGTCAGAACATGGGTGCACGCCACATACTTAGAAAATTGCCTTCAGGCTGCACGTTCAGGGTACAGATGCGATGAATGGCCTGGGCTTCCACTTGGGTCCCACCCCAGGGTGCTCCCTTACACATGTGCAAACATTCCGAAATCTAAACAAATCTAAAACCCAAGACACTCCCAGCCCCGGTACTTGGGGTAAAGGACCCTCAGCATGATTCCCTGAGCCCTTTGGAGCTGGCTTCCTGTCAGAACTGACAGCACTGGCCACCACCACCACACTGGGCCACAAACTGAGCTCAAGACAGCCGGGACTGCATAGCGAGTTAATTCCAAATCCTAGAGATGGGTACAGTAACAGAAGAATACAAGGCTGTCAAACTTGAACTTCTTCTCCTGCAGCAGCCCAAGTTCTTCAGTTCCGGGTAAACTGGCTCTCGGCTGTTTCTTTGGAGGGACTCTAAGGTCGCTGTGGTGCAGCGTCCGGCGAGCCAGGGCACAGGCCCTGGGAGCGTGCTCACCTGTAAGAAGCGATCCATGATGGCCACACACATGTAGAGAGTCTCCTGCAGGAGCCTGAACTTGGAGTGCACCTGGACCAGCCAGTCCACCAGGATGGCGCGCATGCGTCCATTTATGTCTCTGCCGTCCAGGAAATGGGGGCTGATGGACTGCAGGGCCTGAGGATAGAAGGGAGCAGTTTCAAGAGCCGACCTCATTTCCCTCCATGCTGCTCAGTGACCCAGCCACCCCGCACCCACCTCAAGCTGCCGCAGATACTGGTAGATGTCCTTGACATAGTCGCTGCACAGCTGCGGGTTCTCCCAGTCTTCAGTGTCAATGTCCTCGATTTTGCAGAGCAGAGCATCAGAGAAGGCTTGGCAGAGGTTCTCCTCCTTCATGGAGACGTCCTCGGGGCTGGGAGAAGGACCCTGGGCCAACAACGCAAGCACACGTGTCCCTGTCTTTCTCCCTCCAAGAACCCATCACCCAGGATGCTGCAGTCTGCTTCGCCTCCCGTGTATGACCGTCTACCACCGCCAGAATGGAAGCCCTGTGACCTTCAGCGTACCCAGCTGACTGGCCCCCTCTGTGCACCGAAGGACCTCAAGCCCAGATCAACATGGTAGTTGCTCAATAAGTGGCAGAAGCCAGGCGTGGTGGTGCGCACCTGTTATCCTAGCATTTAGGAGGCTGAGGAGAACTACTGTGAGTACAAAGCCAGTCTGGGATACACAGCAGAACCCTGTCTCAACAACAAATAAATGGCAGAACCCTGACCACGGGGTACACAGCCCTGACGCTGAGCCTGCACTTGAGCAGCAGCCTCTCTGCAAGCAAATGCTTGCTCTTCACCAGTTAAGCTAAGCTGAGAAACTGCAGAGAGAAGTGTACCCTGCCCGGGAACAAAACCGGAGGACGCAAAGCTTGAGCAGGTACAGGCCAGGACATATCTGAATGGTGATCACGGATCACACAAATCATAAAAGAGGGAGCTTTAGTACTAAAGCACAGATAAGCCCTCACACTGAAAAGGAATAAAAGGACCTTCTCAAGATAAAACCTAGTGCTGGAGATATAGCTCAGTGGTACAGCAAGATCCCGAGTTCAATTCCTGTCATCGAACATAAAGAAGTAAATAAAACCTAGTCTCTAAAGAATGTTTATAGAATAAAACATAAAAAGAGCTTGTATGACAAAGCAGTTCTACAGTAATTTAAGCTCAATAACAATAATTCCACCAGGCATGGTGGCGCCTGACTGTAATCCCAGCACTTGGATCTTTGTGAGTTTGAGACCAGCCTGGGCCACAAACTGAGCTCAATACAGCCTGGACTGCTTAGCGAGATAATTCCAAATCCTAGAGATGGGTACATTAACAGAAGAATACAAAAAGCAAGCATTTTTGTTTTGTCTTTTGAGACAGGGTCACCCTCCACAGCCCAGGCTGGGCTCACACTCCCAATCCTCCTGCCTCAGCCTCCCAACTGTCCTGCCCTCTTAGCTCAAGAGCCAGGGGAACATGGTTCAGGCAGGGGCGGCTGCCAAGGGTTCCAGAGCTTAAGCTCCACGGCCCAGAGCTCCTGAGCAGAGCTGCTGGAGGTTGGGAGGGTAAGGCCCTGAGTGTGAGAACTAAGCAAAAGGAAAACTACAGGAGCCCAGGAGGAAAGGCTGGGTGCGAGGGAGAGGGGTGCTGGCAGGGGGAGCCCCGCCCTGCACCCTAGATGTCTCCACAGGAATAGCCAAACCTAAGTACACACCACTGCAGTTTACTCACAGTGAGGTGTCACCAAACTCCCCAGCGAGGCAGGCAGCGCCGCACAACTTCAAAGCACACTGCACTTTACCCACCTCCAGGAGCCACCAGGAGAGCACACATCCCACTCTGGGCTGCCCACAGAACGGCTTGAAAGCGACCTTCTAGGCTCGTCACTGCCCTCGCCTGCGCCCTCCCGCTCTCCCCTCAGCGGCCCCCTGCCCAGCAGGTGCCGTGTGCAGCAGGAGGGGGACCAGCCCACCGACCGCCCCAGCACTCGCACGAGAGTGGGCTCAGCGGCAGAGCACCTGTCCAGCTCCTCTACGGGAGTCAGGCGTGAAAGAGCAGCCTGTGACCTTGCCGTGCGGATGCCTCAAAGAGCCGATGTCCTACGAGCTGAGAACAGTGGCCACCAAAGGCTGCAGAGTGGGAGGGAGCAGTGGGTGGCGGGAGCTGGAGAATGGCAGCAGTAACTGCAGTGAGGGAAGAGAAGCTCTCACACAAGGGGGTGGGTACAGGTGACACTGTGCGTGCATATCACGCGAGCCTCAAGAATAGATCTCGGACCAAGCATGGTGGTGCACAACGAGAGTCCCAGGCTTGGGAGGCTGAGGCAGGAGGACCGTCATAAGTTCGAGGCTAGCCTGGGCTACGTAGTGAGACCTTGTCTCACAAAAAGAAAGAATTTGGACCGTTCCACCACAGGGAAATGACAAATGTTTGAGGAAATGATGTTTACTCTGAACATCACGCAGTCTTCCGCATCCGCCAGCATCACACGGTTCCCCATTCATACGTACAATTTTTACTTAGCAGCTAAAAATGAAATTACTGTGGCAAAAAAGGAAACAGCCATACTCTGTAGCCAAGCCACCTCTTCCCTACAAATATTTAAACACTGTTAGATGACAGAAGTGGTCTGTGAGTAAAAACCTCCCAACGAGGCTGATGGATCGGCCTGCGGGCAGGCGGGTGGACACAACTGGACAGCAAGACGGAAGCCAAGAGTGGACACAACTGGACAGCAGGACGGAAACCGAGTGGACGCAACTGGACAGCAGAATGGAAGCCGAGAGTGGACACAACTGGACAGCAGGACAGAAGCCGAGAGTGGACACAACTGGACAGCAGGACGGAAGCCGAGAGGACGGGAGTGCGGCTGGGGGCTCGGCCGGCGGCGGGGCGCAGGGCAACGGGAGCCCTAGAGAGTGGGTGCGGACACAACTACCCACACATTCTGATTAAACAGGATTCCTTTATTTACGAGATGGATGACGAACAACTCAAGCATCACAGGATGGATGCCAGGAACTGCTGGTTCCAGGCAAACAATCTGTGACCCGTGGCGGGAAACCGAGGCCACACTGGGTTGTGAGAGGCCACACAGCCACATGACTCGCTTCCAGAAGGTGGCGGATGGGAAGCTGGGATGCTAGCAATGAGCTCACTTTCTCTGTGCACTCCACGCACTTCTGCATTGAGTTGTTATGGCCATTTCTAGTGCAGTTAAAAATAAAAGCCTCTCTTTGGAACAGTTGTGCTCGCTCCCCTTGTCCGCATGCATTCTCACACCTGGACGAGGACTGCCACCTGAGGGTCACCTGCACTTCCAGCGTCGACCGGCGAGCAGTGGCCTGCCCTAGCCAACCTCCGACCTGCGCTGTACTCCCAGCTTCCGCAGGCCAAGCAGAGGTTTGCTCTGCCTGTTGGCTCGGCCAGAGCCCGCAAGGGAGGTTCTGGTTAGAAGGCAGGTCCCTCCGCCAGAGCCCTCCAGCTTTTGCAAGGGCCCAGCAGACCGTCAGGCGCGCCTCTCTCCAGCACAACTCCTGTGAACCAATGCTTGCAATTCTGTTCTCTCAAGGCGCCCTGGATGACCCGCTGCCACCGGCACTACAGAGAAGGCTCCCTCCAGGACGGCGAGAGGATGGTAGGGATCCAGGTAGACCCCCGGAAGCCCTGCTCTCGTGCTGAGACAAGGACATTCTCTAGGAAAGCAGCTACAAACGCGTGTGCTCGGCTGGCATTTGCAGGACAGTGACAACTCTACAGACAAGCACATGATGGACCCGGGCAGGCACAGGCCCCTGGCCAGAAGGCAGGGCTTCACTTGGCGTGTGGCCTGAATGGTCCCCTCAGCGCGGCATTCACAATAACTGAACTGGAAACTACTGTTCTTGATTCCCACATAATGCCAAGACCCAGTCTTTCCTTGTCATCACTGAAGTGATCTTTACTAGGGACCGAGCCCCAGATCCATCAGGGGCTTTGCTGCCTCTCTTAGCCCAGGCTGGCCTTGCACTCATGGCAATCCTCCCGCCTCAGCCTCCCGTGGGCTGCGACCACAGGCACGTGCCGCCACGCCCTGCTCAGTCTATCGTGTTTTATTCTGAAACATTAAGGCCTGAAATTTGTCAAGAAGCTAGAGGAACAGGAGTTAGCCAAGGACGCAGCATAAAGGGAGCCAGGGAGGACAGAGCTATAAAGGCCACCAAGAGACAAATTCTCCTTTCAGAACACTTCTTTGGTTCTTCTCTCCCTCCCTGCTCTGTTTCTCTCTCCCTGCTCTTCCTCCCTTCTTTTTTTTTTTCTCCGAATGCCTTCAGGGCAGGTTTGGCTGGCTTCAGTTGTGGGGATCCGAACCACAGTAACCTGAGCCTGACTGCTTTGTTGAAGCAGCCACTTAAAGAACTGAGCTAAGGGGCAGGCCCCCTCCCTTCTTTTGGAATACCGGGCACTGAACCCAGCAAGCAGGGGCTGCGCATGGACTTGGGTTTCTGTTTCGGGGGGTTTATCTGTTTCGTGCCTGGTACCTCGTTTTGTTGTTGTTGTTGTTTTTTAATTGACCATACTTTCCCCTTCTCGGAAAGGCTCTATATGTGTGTACAGTGCAAGTTTGGAAGTTTTAAGAAAATGAAAAACAATGTTAAACCCCATATAAAAGTCAAAAATAACTACCATCAATATTTTACATGACATGCATTTGTAACAGCAAATTTGGTTTTGCACTGGCATATCCTATGCAGTCATCCGATGCTTCCTATTGAACACTATAGGCATTTTAACATTTTAAATGCTGGACTAAAACGTGCTACTTAAAGCTGTATGGCATTTCATTAAATGGGTTTAATTGATCTCCCAGTATTGGAGTCTCTACCATATAATACACATATATTAAAATATTATTCAGAAGCCCTTCACTGTTCTTGTCTTTAATTTTGCTTTTTGGATAAACTATAAAGGCAGACCCAATAGGAACGGAGAACAACCATCTAACATATGCTGCTGCATCCCTCCCCCAATGCTGGGACAAGGACAATCAGCAGCCCACAAGAATGCCACCCAAGGGCCAAGAAACTTGGCGGCGCCCCAGCAGCTGGACCTTGGGGGACGCTGGCACGGACATTCCTAGAAGGTGCAGTGTGGCCCCGTCATTGCCACGAGCCCCAAGCCAAGTGCCTCTCCTGACTTCCTTTTTTTTTTAAAGTCTATTAGATAATGGCTTAATCCCCAAGTGCTAATGGTTCCCATCCTTATCTAAGCAATGGTTTTTTCTCCATGTGAACAATGTCTCTAATGTGCTCAACATTTCTGGGTGCCCTGAATAGAAACTGGGAGTGACAATGTCTGGGAGCTCTGGCAGGCCCAAGGTCCTCCTGGTCCTGCTGGACAACCAATGACACTCCCTAAGGCCACTTTCACCACTTCCTCTCTTGGACACATTCCAGCTTCCGTGCTGCTAACAGACAAAATCCAAAGCCCAAGACCTTCAAGTCCACCTGCAACCTCCTTTCCACGTGCGGATGAGCCCCCCGCTCAACTCAGATGGCAGGCTCCCTGGCCCAAGCACGTTATGAGCCCCATGCTGCTGCTGCTGCCCTGATCTCTGATCAGAGGCCCCCATTTGTGCAGGACCACTGAAGAAGAGCAGTGGTCTCCCTTCTGGCTGAGCCCGGCCCTACTTCCAGGTGCTGATGTGCACAGAGCTGGCTGGGGCTTCTCCTTATCCCGCCCACCCTGCAATCCAGTCCAGCCGAGGTGCTGACACATCATAGCCTTTGAAGCAAAGATGACAGGGTAGCATTGCTCTGCACCTATAGCTCCCAAATAAAAAGTGCATGAGCTGGGGCAAGGTAGGAGGGAGAGCCATGCTCCTCGCTGTCAGCTGGGGTCTGGGGTTGAACCTCGAGATAGAGACGAAGACTTTCCAGGCCCCTGAAGATGACACACAGGAACTGAAGCCCCAACCCCAAAACATTAAACGCTACCTCAGCTGTGTCGTGCAGATAACTCTGCATACTGCAGAGGTGAGTGCGGGACTCCGACCCGGCCCAGCTCACAGCACTCACCGGCATCCTGCCGGTCTCAGTCATTCATCCTCAACCTCCTTCACAAATTCATAAAACCTGGGTTCGGTCCTGGGTGGAGGCCCTCACTCCAAAGAGCCATCACCACGGCTGGACTTAGGACGCCTGGCTCCCCACAACTACAAACAGGCCTCGGTGTCTTTATTTTCATCATGGTTTGCACCAGAAGTGATAAGACTGAAATTAGCATGCTAGAATTCCAATACTTTTTCACGGGATCACAACAAACATACACTGCCTGGGCCTCTATGAGGACCGGGAAGGACTCTCTATGCCCTTTCCTTGCTCTGCCTTTCAAGACCAACACTCGGGAACCAGGACGCTGACTACCCTACCTTTGTGTGCTCCCCACAGCAGCGCACCCTCCTCCTCCTCAGCTCTCGCTGCGTGCTTGCATTCAGTCCCACGTGCCCAGGGTTACCTAGTGTCCCCTTCAGGGTCACTCATTTTTGGGGGACATATCTATCTCTAGGTCAGTGTCCTGAAGGTAAGTCGCTTCAGCAGACCTACCACAGTTGGGTACGTATATATACAATAAGCACTGAATATAGAGAATACATCCAATGTTTTATTTTGAAATACTTCAAACGCAATGCACGGTAATATAGATTTTGACCTGGAAAGTGTGAAGGAGTTCTTATCTTGTTCTTATCCTGGGCTATGTTAATTTCCTGCCGAGATCACTAGATTTATCTAGATATTAAGGTGATTTAGTTTATTATTCCAGGTCTAACACTAAGGTACTGAACAGAAAAGCATCCGTATCCATTGCCCACACCACCTCCTCCAGGCAGAGTCCCGGCTGTGACTACTGTACCAAAGTCCCAGCACAGGTAAAGGCACCCTTGCTGTCCAGCTAAGAACCAGACACCCCTTACGTACTTGTAAACTCAGAGCCTCCTACCTTTGGAGCCAGCATTTCCATCTGGACCGGTTTCACGGAAGCAGTAGGCTTCAGCTGTTTGCTGACATTCGTCGCTTTGGCGGGCTGAACTGGTGCTCTGGAGTCCTGAGCCTTCTATAAGAAAAGAGAAACTCAGGGCAGGTGAGCCAGCCAGCATGTGCCACCTGCCCCACCAAGCCAGCCTCCAGCGCATGGCCAGCCTCCCGAATGTTACCTTAGCTACTTGAGCTCCTCTGGTGGTAACTCTGTTTCCAATTTCTTCTAAAACTGCTCGCCTGGTAGTCACATGACTCTTCGCTTTAGAATTAGCTCCTGTGTCAATATTCTCCAAATCATTGGACACCTAGAAAACAAAGTTGATAGAACAATAAAATAATTTAAGACTGGGCATGGTGACGCATCCCTATAATCCCCATGCTTGGGAGGCTGAAAACATGAGAATCACTATGAGTCCAATCTACGTAGTGAGACCCTATAGGCTCTTTAGACCCTGTACTAAATACATGAAATTTAAAAATAATAACATTAATTTCAATACTTAATCCCAGATACTCAAATTTAGAATTACTTTGGGAGCAAGGAATGGTGGCACATGCCTGTAAACCCAGCACTTGAGAGGCTGAGGTAGAATTGCCATGAGTTCAAAGCCAGCCTGGGCTACATAGTAAGAACAAAACTCAAAAAAAAAAAAAGAAAGAAAGAAAGAAAAAAATGGGAGGGTAGGGGAGAAAGAATTGCTTTGGGAAAGGTGACTATGTTGAGATTTTCAAAAGGGAAAAGCCATATTTTAAGAAGTATAAATATGCTACTTTACAATAGCATTATTCTAATTCAGGCAAATCACTCATCCATCTTACCTATAATATAGGTTCTCCATGTATCTCCATATATCTCCAACCCTGCACAACTATTTTGATCTTTCCAGTGGATTTTCCTTTAAGAGAACTTAAAGCTTCCTAAATAAATGATTATTTCTCATGTCACTAGTTAGAATTCCCTGTAGGTCAGTCATTTAAAAACTTTTATGTTAACGAGGTTAGTCCCAAGGGCACTTAAAATGAAAAACTGAAAAGGCCTAATATCCATAGTTGATAATAAACCTATTTGTTTAAAAACTTGGATGTTTAAAACCTGAATTCATTTTATTATTCCATTCTAGAAATAAGAAATGCTCCTGTGGAGATGATCTTTTACAAATAAAGCTTTAAAAGATGAGCTTGACACCTGTAATGGACAGGCTGAGGCAGAGGGAGCTCAGGTTCCAATCCAGCTTGGGCAGTTCAGGGGATCAGTGAGAATCTGTCTCAAAATAAAATATCAAAAGAGCCCAGGATATCACTCAGTGCAAAGGCCCTGGGTTCAATCCCCAGGATGGGGCAAGGAGAGCCAGAGAACTGACGTTTATACTAAGGAACTTAGTTTTCCTAGATAAAATAGTTACAAGCTCTCAAACTGGGAAGGCTGGAACTGTATGCAGGAAATGCCATACAGTATTTGACTTTAAGTGGTTTATCCAGAATATACTTAAAAGCTTGCTAGAAAAACACACACACAAATAAATTTTTTTAAAAAAATTACTTGTTAGCTGGGTGTAGTGACTCATGCCCGTAATCCCAGCACTAGGAGGCTGAGGCATGAGAATGAGCATGTCTTTGGGCCCAGTCTGTGTTATATAGTGAGTTCAAGGGCATTCTAAACTACATACCAAGTCTCTGTCTTCAGGTAAAGCAAAATTAATCTTATTTTTTTAATTATGGACTTGTTAGTTGATGGTGGTACAAGAGAATAGAGTAGAGAATGCATATATTTGGTATTTAAGGTTAGGATGTCAAATCTCAACACTGTTGATTCTACAGTTAGCCACTGCTCGGTTTTTTAAAAAGGTCTGAAAGCTCGACGCTATTGGGCTAAAGCCTGGTCATGTGACCAAGTTTAAACTCATCCAGAATGGAAAACCGGCAGCTTTTAACTCGTGTTAGCGCCGGGACAATGCAATTCAGCTGGCGCAGGACACTAGCTTTTCAGCAAAAGTAAATCCGGGAAAGATTCAAGCCCACAGGTACAATACCAAAACTCCAGTGCCGCTTCGGCTTTTACAAAGACAAATTAATTTGGACCCTTTTCTCTCGGACTCGGCCAAGTTACAGGCTTTTGAAGGGGGAAATTAGCTTTTTTAGGACCCATGCAAAACGCGGCAGACGCGAAGGCAGCCGCGCTGTGGGCTGACGGCGCGCGCAGAGCCCCGGGCGGCTACCGAACCCCTCGGGCGCTCCCTCCTGGCCCGGACCCTCAGCGGGGAGGCGGGGAGGCGGGGAGGCGGGGAAGGGCTCCCGCCGGCGCCCACTTCTCCCACCCGGCCGGCCGGAGGCGGCCCTCAGAGCCCCGGAGGACGCGGGCGGGCTGGCCACTCACCGCCGGGCGTCGGAGCAGCGCCATGAGGGACAGGCCGCGGGCCGGGACCGGGCCGGGGCCGGGCGCAGGGACAGCGCTGGCTCCGCGGCTCCGTTAGCTGCGCGGCGGCCACCCACCGGGTCTGCGGCGACCGCTTCGGTTCCGGGATTCAAATGCCGCGCCGCTCGCGACCCATTGGGCGGCCGCAACCCGGCGCGCGCTCCTCATTGGCCGCTCGAGCAGCCCTCTGCACGCTGATTGGCTGAGACACCTTAGCCCTGGTTGGCTGTCGAAACAACCAGTCGACGCTCTTCTTCTTTCACCCAACAAACAAAACGAGCTATCTCATTGGGAGAGGCATCTCTCAATTTTGACAAGACTTCACGTCTTCTGGACGTTCCTAACCGGTGGACAGAAGTGCAGTCTAAGGGTCGTCCTCATCGTGCCGGTTTAGGGTTTCGCTTTTTGTTTGTTTCCAGTGCAGGGCTTCCGCACCTTGTCACATCCCAAGCCCTTTTATATTTGGAGGGGACAGGCTTGCTAAGTTGCCCAGGGGTGGGCTCGAACTTGCGCTCCCAGTGCCTCCGCCCCCCAGATCGCTGGGGTATCAGGGGTACTCCTCCACGCCCAAGTCGTCTTCCGGAAATGCCCGTGGGGTGGAGGCTGGGCGCCTCTAAGTGGCTGGGCTGCACCGATAGGTGGGAATTCAAAGGTTGGTGCAAAGCCTGGCGTGGTGGCACATGCCTGTAATCCCAGCGCTCAGGAGGCTGAGGCAGAACCGCCATGAGTTGAGGCCAGCCTCCTGAACTTCAAAGGAGTGTGCCAAGAACTAAGAATCCCAAAAAAAGGAAAAACAATTGTGTGTGTGTGTGTGTGTGTGTGTGTGTGTGTGATTCCTGGTTCGAGTAAACTTCCATCGTATACTGTACACTGCACATCAGGGCTAAATACTCGCGGAGTAAGTGATCCTAAGACCTGTTTAAGATTTTAAAGTTAGAGGGCCAGAAGGATAACACCACATCTGGGAGCCTGTGACCCAGTCAATTGGACCCATCAAACTACACATCACAATATATATTTGTTTAATGCATTTGGTATAGAGTCCTACTACACAGCTCAGATTCATGATCCTCCTGTTTTCAGCCTTCCCCAGCGAGGGGATTACAGGCAGGCACCATCAGGCCCATCATGTGATGCAGGGATTCAAACCCTGGTCCCAGAGCTATCTCGCCTGCCTCACATCCCAACATCGACCTGCTAAGAGATCTGCAGACAGAATTTCTAAGTAACAGATGTGAGTCAAATGACCAAAAAGCTTGTTCCACCCCATAATTTTTTTTTTCTCAAATAATAGCCTGAGAAATTCCCCTCTCCCGATTCCTCTGACAATTACTGAAACACAGGCAAGTCTGTGGCATAAGGGATGCCACACAGGGCTCTCCATGGGAAGTGTGTGCAAAGTATTTCAATGCCAAGGGGCCTGGTCCCCACTCCTGTGGGGGGTTACAAATGGCTAACATTTTTTTTTTCCTGTCCAAATTCCACATGGACACAGAACAGGGGTGCAAAGCACTAAGTTTTGTTGCTGTTTGTATGGGGTAGGAGAACCTTGGCTGGGGCACTCTCAATGCCCACACACAGTAAGCTTTTTGTTTGCCGCTACGGTCTTGTCACCTCTGGATTTCTCATGGGCTTTCACTTTAAAAATCACAGCACATTAGTTGGGATTTTAAATCCTAAGTCTCAAGTTTTCAATAATGCTATCGTGATAGACTCCTGGCACAGGAAAACTGTGTGGGCCACATCCATGGAATGTCTCCTGAGGGAGCCGGGATTCAGGAGCTGACCAGCCAGCCACCGAGGAAGCCCAGCCTGGAGGATGTCTAAGTGCACACGAGGCCCAAAGTCTGGAGCAGGGTCTTAACAGAGGGCACGTGGTCGGTGCCTCCAAGGATGCACAGACCCTAGCTGTGCCTTCATCCCCATGGTGCAGCCCGGCTCACCCTGATGGGGTGATTGAAGTGACCCCCCCATTCCCCAGCAGAGGCGGACAGAAAACAGTGCAACCCCACAATGAGACCACAGAAAGCACGATGGGTGCCTCCTGGTGGGCACGCACACTCCTAAGGTCACTGGGAGAAGAAGCAACACTGTCGTGAAGACACAGGCAATGCTGGTGAGAGCAGGCTGCCTCCTGAGCACTCCGCCCTGGAAGCAGACTGCTTACGCGTGTAAATGGCGACACTACAGTGATGGCCCAGAGACCCTGAGAAACGCTCAGCTCCGCTGCATCTGAGCCCAGGATCCATGGGAACTGCAATGGCTGTTGCTCAAGTCACTAAGTTTTGGAGTTGTACAGCAACAGAACTACTTCCAAGCAAACAGGAACATGTAACTTTGGGAAGTATGTGGCTGACTGTGATGAGTGATTAATCAATAAATGATTACAATTCCCAGGTGTAATCACTTATTCTTTGAGAAAGTATTAATAGTTCAGGAGTCTACATACAGCAGACTCATAGAAAGTGCTCTTCACACTTTCCTAAAGGCAGTTTGGAAAGCTATGTATGGGAGACTTACTAGGTCTCTTCCAATCCCTTTGTCAAACACCTTTCTCCTACAAAGGCTCTTAAGAATCTAGACAGGGAGTCACTGAGCTGCCGCCAAGGACTCAGCTGCCTCGTGTCCCCTGCTTCCCGGTGATCCGTCCTGTCTTCTCCCACAGCCACCTTCCGCAGGCCGTTTCCACCGACGAAAAATAATCATATCGTATGTCCGCTATCCAGAACCTCCACTCTTTCTACCCCCTTGCTGACACAAGTATCTGCTTCCTGCCAGCACCGAGGATTATATCCATATAAGAATCCAACAGAGAAACGGCAGGAAGACCCTCACCACCATCCAAGGGATTGTGATGATTATGATAAAAAGGAACTTGGTGAAGGTGTTTAAGAAGAAATTTGCCTGCAATGGTACTGTCATTGGGCATCCAGAATATGGAGAAATGATCCAGCTCCAGGGTGACCGGCACAAGAACGTATGGCAGTTCCTGGTAGAAATCAGACTGGCCAAGGATGAGCAGCTGAAGGTTCATGGGTCTGAAGTGCTTGTGGCTCACTGAAGCTTACATGAGGATTTCCTTGCAATGAGTAGAAAGGCCCTTCAGTCCCTTGTCACGAGTTTAAAAACCTCACAGCTTGTATAATGTAACCATTGGGGTCTGCTTTCACTTGGACTCGTGTAACTCCTTCATGTAATAAACTGAAAAGAGCCATCAGAAGAAGAAGGAAAAAAAAAAAAAGAATCTAGACAGGGCTGGGGAGAAGGCTCAGTAGAGTAAGTGCCTGCCTGGCAAGTGCAAGGTCCCGAGTTCAATCCCCAGTACTGCAAAAAGGAAAAAAGCAAAACCAAAAAAATGTATGAAAATCTAGACAGCCAAGGAGACAACTCAATGGCTGAAGCACCTGTCTGGCAAGTGCAAGGGCCTAAGTTTGATCCCCAGTATCAAAAAAAGACAAAAGCCCTACCACAACAGTTTGGGGTATCCCACATGGAAGAATTCCTAGACACATGAAATGCAGAGTCACCTCTAAAACACTAGGCTAGAAAAGAGTATTTCAAGTTACTTCCAGCTATGCAGAAGCCAAATTTTAACTTTCTAGAGAGAGTGCATCTAAGTCTCATTGCCAAGCAGTATCGTTTGCCCAGGGCCCCACCCCACAAATTGAAAATGACAATCCTAAGCAAAACTGATTCAGCAGCTCTCAAAATTAAAACAGCACTGAGTAAGGACAGCCTATTTCTGTAGTGACAATGGGGGACTCGGAGTGGCACATAGGCTAAACACGGCTCCTTCGGGAGACCCACAGAGCTCCATGTGCTGTCAGGTCACCAGCCCACTGGCAAGCAAGGCACAGTGACAGCTTGCAATGCATGTGCACTTAACCCAGAGCTGTACCAGGGCAAGAGTGTAGTGGAGAGAAGGGTGTGTACAAGAAAGCGTTTGGCCTCTGTTATCTCTGTAGAAAAGGAACACTATCAACCCAAGGCTGAAGAGAACTGCTCCCTCCTGGGCAGGGAGTCACTCGCACGGCTGAATGTGAGAAGCAGGTGCGTGGCGATGCTGACTACCTGGCTCAGCACCGTGGAGTGCTGCCCCCTGACAGGCAGTGGAGCCCAGGGTGGGGCCAGCACAAGCTCAAGCTCAGAAGGAATTCACCCTTCAGGTCCTCTGTGTGAGGTGAGGAGCTCACTGACTCCAACAGAACCACTAACAAGTGTGCTTTATTGCTATTTCGTAGGTGAAAATCTTTAAGCTCAGAAATGTAACCTGTTTAAACACCTGGGCTATGGTGACATGCACCTTCTGTCCCAGCACTCAGGAGGCTGAAGATAGAGGCTCACCGAGAGGTGGAGGCCAGCCTGCACTACCAAGCAATTTCCTGTAAAAAAAAAAAAAAAAAAAAAAAAAAAAAAAAAGCAAGTGGAAAAACATCCAAATAAATAAATCCGTATTTTTAAAAAAGCTGCTCAAACTTGTACAATTCAAAGACCAAATCTGACTCCAACATTTATATTATTTCCATTATTTTCAAAAAGTCATCGGTGTTCTGTGAATGTGTAATTACATTACAGACTGTCCCCCTTTTGGCAATGACGGAATATAACTGGTAACGTTCATTTTTTTCGGAATAACTGTTTTTTTGAGTTTTTCTTTCATGAAACTGGGGATCAAATCCAGGGCCTTGTACATGCTAGGCATGCACTCGATCACTGAGCTACACACCAAGTCCTTCAATATAGTTTTTATTTATTTATTTATTTTTTTGGTGGAACCAGGGATTGAACTCAGGCCCTTGCGCATGCCAGAGAAGCGCTTATTCAACTGGGCTATCTCCCTGGCCCCTCAATATAGTTTTTAATTCCAGAAAATGACTAACATATATGGTAGAGTATAACTTTAATATCTACTACTGTGATAATGAAGTTCTTAGTAAAAAAAAAAAAATTACTATATTCCCAGAGGTTAAAGTAGAAGTTAAGGTGTGTTTTCTACAGAGTTCATTTTCCCATTCATGAAATATTAATAAAGAAATGTCAGGGCCAGCCAGATAGCTCAGCGGATTAAAGCAACTGCTTAGGCAGACACAGGGACCAGGGTTCGACCCCTGGCATGCTGTGCCAGCCCTGTCCCCAGGGCGAGCTGAGAAGGGATGGAGACGGGGCGTGGGGGAGGAGTGCCTATAATCTCAGGACTTGGGAGGCTGAAAACAGAAGGATCACTATAAGTCTGATTTATGTAGTAAGACCCTATCCTAAATACATAAAAAATAGTAATAGTAACAAAAAATCCACAAGAGTTTGTATTTTACTTTCAGAATCTGAACTAGTTATAAATAACTAATTTTTAAGCAGAATCAATTTTCTCTATGTCAGGTGTTATGGCTCAAATGCTTTATACTAGCAACAAAAATTAACTCACTGAAGTGAGAGAAATTGCCAATATTAGTCTTCACTTGCATGTTAACAGCAGTGAAAACAACGGCTAAAGAACTTTACTCTTAACTTTTGGAGAACTTGTCAGGCATGGTGGTGCATGCCTGTAATCCCAGCACCAGGAAGCTGAGGCAGGAGGACCACTGCAAGTTTGAGGCCAGCCTATACTACATAGCGAAACCTTATCTCAATAAAAAAAAACAGGTATGGAAAGTTTCGGCTAAAATGCCAAAGACAAAAAATACCTGTTCCTTATTATGCCTAAGATGTTTGAAATGCAGTGAGATAGTGAGGTTAAGCTTGATAGCCTAAACCGTTTGATAATAACAATAAGCTTGTCTTCTGGATGGTTAACAACCTAAGTTTGCAGACCAAAATTAGAGAAAAAGGAGGGCTACAAGGAAAGCCAACATTTTGGCCCTAGCCTTTCTAAGGTCAATTAAGACTCAGGACATATGAGAACTTGTACTGTAACGTCATGTACCTCGGTAGTGTCCCACATTTTCTGATCAAGAAGATTATGGGGCCAAAGAGGAAAGTGATCGATGAAGTAGAGTGTGCCTAAAGAGAGTCACATGGGGAGAAGACACTCTCTCAGGCTTTCACAGAGAGCACATTGGCCAAGCATTGGCCGTGACTCATCCACATGGCTGCCACTGACAAAGGTTCTACAATCTGAGGTACAGGATCTCAGGATAAATCCTGAGGGCATTTTTTTTTTTTTTTTTAATATTTATTTATGTGTGTGTGTGTGTGTGTGTGTGTGGCCAGCTCAGCCCACCAGGGGGCGGGGCTGGCTGGCATGTGGTGCTGGGGGATTGAACAGCGGTCCCTTTGTTTTGCTAAGCTTGTTCTAGGTAGGTGCTTTAGACCACTGAGCCATCTCCCCAGCCCCCTGAGGGCATTTCACTGACCTTCTCAGACCAAAAAGCTACAACTCTTGTTGCACAGGTCCTGCTTTACCTTGGTCTTAACCATCCAGTAGAAAAGTATGAACACGAAATATAGGAAGTAAAGCCATGTTGTTATGTTGAGCTGTGGGGGACTCAGGTCAATAATTTCTGACATTGCCAGTTAAACAGAAGACCCAATGCTATTATGGGCTACTGGACTCTTTTAGAATATTTTGCTGAGTTTACACACCTATAATATTCAACAACGGAACTTAAAAAAATTGGGATATAACTATGAATGTCCATTTTGTACCTGTGTATTCAAAGTGGTTGGAATAGATATATAGTTGCATTCTCTTAATGAATAGAATGATTTGTTCTAATGGTGTTTGTAAGTAGGATCACAAGTCCGCATCTTGTACAGCAATTAACCACTAAGAAGAATATATGCAGTGTATTATTTGTTGAAACTGTACTTTCGATTTGATTTGAAACTGTCTCACTGCTATATGTTTATCAATAAAACTTTGAAAAGAAAAAATAAATAAATAAATAAAATAAAATGCAAAAGACCTAAGATGTGGTAGGGCAAAGACGACAACCAGACAAAGCACACACAGTGACAATGTCCAAAAACATTTTGTTCCTTACCTGGTTGACTGTAATCACGTTTTTTGGTTGTTTTGTTTGTTTACTGAGTTAGTAGCAGCATAATAGGTTCCTGCACAAATAATTCACATTTAGGCAAGAACTATTTTAAATAAAATTTAAAGTACCTAAAAACTTTATCTACACTAAAAAATCACTATCAAGTATAAAATAAATCAAAAGTTTGTCATGTAATACTGAAAAGCACAGACGCTGTCCTGTGCTTTTCTTGTGTTTAGGAATCATGCAGAGGATCCCATGGACAGATTCCTCCTCAGATTACTGATAACCTCGATAACCTGGCCAGACCTGGGTGTCCCCAACAGCAACCTTACATCCAGACAGGCTACTGAAAGGAAGACAGAAGACACAAGTAATTCTCTTCCTACAGTTCCCCAGCCTTCTACCCTGAAGCCTCATCATCACAGGTACTTTTTATTCTCTGTGCAGTACTGGAGGACTACACAGAGTTCCTCTTCCTGCATGCGTGGACAGTATTCTAGCAATGAGCAATGCACCCCCAGCACTTGTCAAATCTAGTTTCGTAAAAGGGTCCTGCTAAATTACCCAAACTTGCCACAAACCTGCGATCCTCCTGTGCCAGCCTCCCAAGTAGTTGGGCCTTCAGGCAGGCGCCACCACTCTAGCTCACATGTACTATTTAAAAATGTAATGTGATATCTCCATTTCTTAATCCATTCCACAATCCTAGATATGCATACGTAGTATGGTAAAGCATTTAATAGAGACAATGACTACAGCGTTAACAATTACTAACAGAAAAGAGGCGTTAACCGATTGAATACAAAAACTACATTCTGCAAAGACCAGTTTTGATGAGATTTCTATTTTTCAATTCCAAGAGGTTTAACATATTATTTTATAAGAACTAATTATGAAACACAAAGACAATAGAAATATAAGTTATTTATTAATCAATCCACTTACAAAGCAGGTGGCTTAATGCAAGCTTATTGACATCTCCACATTTGATCCATGGGAACATGTCTTCCACATACAGGCAGTGATATTACTGACTGGATGCATTTGAAATCTGGCGCATATGAAGCATATTTAAACCAATAAAATTAGGCTATCCTGTATATGAAAGTATCTCGATAATAGGCATCCTGAAGTGGATTAAAACTTCCTCCAAAGGAGAAATGTTAGTATGTTAACTTAATTTTATACTCTATATTATGCAGTATATCTTAACTATAGAAATTAAAAAAATTTAAATCAGTGATCGACTCTTGGTAATGTATGAAGTGGGGTCTATAACCATAGCAACAGCAGCTGACAGCATGCTTTGTGCCTCACAGTATCTGCAGATTTATTGTTTTCAAGTTTAGAGAGAAATAAAACAAGAGACATGTAGATTCAGCTGATTTTATTTATCTTTAAACTAATAAAAATCCCTTAAAAGTAATCTTGGGACTTTCAGACACTCTACGAAATGCACAGATACCTGCCAACAACTGAAATTCTAAATCTTGGCTGAATGGATTTACAAAATTAATGTAAGCAGATATCTTACTATTTGAGCTTAGCAGAAGACTGAACAAAATTCTACATGTCTTTTTCAATTTCCCTAAAATTTTGTTAAATCTGCAAGTATGTACAATTCAGCTAATTGAAAGTAATATTTAGTGTTCATCAAAGCTGTTTCACAGCAGCAAAAATTGAATCAGGGAAATAAAGTTCTAAATGATGTAGAAAAAGATAAATACAATCAAAACAGCAGTCTAAATTTATGGTATCAATATTCAACTCTATCTGCACTGTGCTGGAAGGAAAATGATACACCAAGAAGAGCCCTACTGATCACTCTGGCGATATGTGCACCGCCTGCACCCAGCTGGACAGGGTCGTGCTCTGCTCCCAGTATTAAGGGTGACAGCTAACTCAGAATCCATATTGTAACTATACAGCAGCCATTTGTCCTAGTTAAGGAATGTCTTAATACACAATATTATCATTTTCTAGAGGATCTTTACACATTAAACTAAAGTACATGATTGATTAAATTAAAGGTTAGTAATGGGTAAAAAAAAAAAAAATGCATAATTCTCAAGGCTTGGTACTATGTAAAAAACAAAAAGACCACAAAATTCTACTTACTAAAGCAGCTAATCTTGCCTGCAAGTTTAGGGTCACAAGCCCATAATATGTGCAAAGAAATGCAATACAAGGAACCATGCAAAAATACAGTAAAATGATACAGGAAAAAAAAATGTCAAATCTAGGAAAGAAAAAAAGCCTTTATAAATACATCAAAATCAACTGTATACATAAATTGCAGGTCTAGCGTTAGTTGTACCATACAGCAGAGCCAGCACTTGTAGCTCGATGCTCCCAAATCTGCGCAGGTAGGTCATGCCATCTTTGGTTGACTGCAGTACCAGGAAGAATAGGCTGAGAGGGAGGGCAAGAGTTCGGAAACACGGTGTCAACTTTCACTGGGCAGCTGGGCCTCAATGTCCACTCTGCATATGGGGCACTTCTTGTTGGTGATCAGCCACTGGTCCACACATACTTGGTGGAAAAGGTGCATACAGGGAAGGCGCCTGTTATGGCCAAGACAAAGAGCAGAACTAAGCTTATGACAAACACATGCCACGTTTCTTTTGAAGCAAATAATATACACAATAACTCAGTGGTGTTTTGAAGTTACAACGTGACTTTCTGATGCAAAAAAATAAAAGAACACTCTAATGAGAATGCTAACAGATGCAGTTAGCACTCTGAATAATATGATGTACAAAGCTGTCAAAGTTCTGAAAACAAATTGTATAAAATCTCACTTGTACAAACAAAAACCACAGGGCCAACTGTTCCATTTTTCTTCTCAAACAGTTTAAAAATACAATGGCAGCTAAAAAGAAGGGTTCCAATTCCTCTATTAATAGTATTAATACTATAAAAGTACTTTATATTTATAAAACTTCACTGGAATACAGTGTGCATAAGACCTTATTCTGTGATATGGTATACAATATTTTTCTTTTTTCTCTATTAGCCAGTTGACCAGATATGACAAAGGTACCCTTATTATGACAACACTATAGTTTTATTATGTATTTCACAGAACTGCGTATCACATAAAAAGAAAATTTCTTAAATTATACAAAGAAAATGTCCACAAATAATATTAGATTAGCATAATAGCATTTTCTAGATCACAAACTCTTGTTCCTTTTCTCCCTCTGACAGTGTTTCACTAAACTGTCCAAGTTGGGCTTGAATTGGCAATCCTCTTGCCTCAGTGTCCTGACTATGAGATTACAGAAATGCACTACAACCCCCAATTTTGATCTCTTTTTATGGAGAATGTATTACTACATCTCTAAAGCCTTTAAAATTCTAATTTCTACAAGATGTACAGAAGACAGCTTTGATTAAAAATTTTCCCTGGCCAACTGCTGGTGTGACTCTAAAGTAGGTAATATATTTTCCACACCTTTGTTAATACAGATTTTCGCCTTTGATTCTTTCACTCACTGCACAAAGCTAGTCAATGTTGTGAAAGAGGGTAGGCCAGCAGCAGTAATCACTATTTGGTTTTGAGTTTACTTCAAATAGGGTTTCTGAACAGTCTGAGAATGAATTGTAGGCGATTAGAATCTAGTTACCTCACATCTTCACCTTCCTCTAAAATCGACAAGCAGATCGTGCACTTCTCCTCGGTGTCCTCCTCAGTCGCTTCTTCCCCATCTTGTTTGCAGTGCAGTTTCCTCTGTGAGAACCAATCAGTTGTTACCTTATTAGCAGAGATGACATTGAACAACTGAGTAAAGTCTGCATTTATTTAAAAACAAAACAAAGCAAAACCATACATTTACATACAAGTTATTCCTCATGTAAAACTCAAAAAATTTGAAGAGTTAAGTAACTATCAAGTATTATTTAGCATCAAAAGCAAAATCATTAGTCTAAAATTAGTTACTTTTAATCTAAATAAGAATTATACATTACATAAATTTTATTTCAGTGCTATTCTGAACATACCTAACAAAATTTTATTTTACTAATGATTATTAATACTCTTAGAAAATATAAAAACTACAAAGAACAGCAGTGTCAACATTTTATTATTCTTACTGCAGTACAAGTATTGTTTATTCTTTGTTGCAAGTAGCTTATTTAACATGCCTAACCAGTAATTTCCAGATATAATGCTACAGAAAAGGCAATGGGGGAAAAAAAAAAAAAAAAAAGACAATGGGTAAAAGACCAATAAGAAATGAAGACCAACACAATGCCCACCAAAGTGAACCGCCAGGCAAACTCAACTACAGCACTGGCACACGAGGGCGTTCTGTGTAAGTGGTTACCAAGAACATGACGTGTGAGTGCGGACAAGGAACGAAACAGTGACAGACACAACTGTGTCTATCATCCCCTTTTGTTTTTCTACAAGTGCAAAAAACCCACATATATAAATATGCATACTATAAAATAAAAAAAAATGTTCAAAAATTACAAAAGTAATCATTATGCTTTTACTTCTCCAAAGGAAAACTATAGTATATGGGGCAAGAAATTTCCTAATATGCATTTTTGTAATTCTACAACATTTTTCAGCATGTATTTATACTGCTTTGATAAAAATAATGTCACAGCTGGACTTCACAGATTCAAAGTTTATGATACTGCACTGTACATATCTCAATACTTTCTAGAAATTTTGAAAATAAACTCTTACCTTCTTGTATTTATGTGGATATGTGCATCTCTCAATAGTCCCCTGGGATGCTCCACGATTGACATTTCCTAATCTTTCCTCCAAATGAATCAGCTCCTAAAAATAAAAAACTAGTTTTAAAATCCAATTTATAGGGGGTTGGACAGGATCAAAATACATGTATATGTGAAAATGATACAATAAAACCTACTATTATATGGAATTAATACACACTAATATATAAAGCCACTATTTTGAATACCAAGCATTCCTTGAATAGTGTTGCCAATCTTTCCAAAACAGAAACAGCTATATTTATATACCTACAGTTATATTTTGTGCAAAGCATTGAGGCGCATGCCTGTAACCCCAACATGGCAGGAGGACTACTGTGAGTTTGAGGCCAGTCCAAACTAAAGTGAGACTCTTGTCTCAGAAAGAAACTCCCCCACCAAAAAAATATATAATTTGTTTTAGAAAAATCTTATTTGGCCAGGCATGATGACACATGCCCATAGTCCCAGGCCTTGGCAGGCAGGGGCAAGAGGACTGTTGTGAGTTCAAGGCTCACCTGGGTTACTACATAGCAGTTCAGGGCCAGCCTGAGCTGCAGAGCAAGCCTGATACCCTATCTAAAAAGAAAGCACTTATACATGAGAAGCTAACAGCTGTTCATAAAATTCTTCTATAGGGCAGGTTGTCAAGACAAAATGGTTATGTGTTAAGTTTTCTCAGAGAACTGAGATGGTACTGCATTCATCCTAAGAAACTAGGACAACAGCACTGCTGTGTGGTGCTGGGTAACGCTCTACATTCTAAGTGTATAGATGACATTACCCCATTAAGTAACAGTAGTTCTAAATGACAACTCCTACTGTCAAACTGACATGAAATGTAACAAAACTTTATAATCTTTTTTTTCCTTTTTTCATTTATGTATTTCATACAGGGTCTCACTATGCAACTCAGACTCATAGTGATCCTCCTGTTTTCAGCCTTCCCAGTGCTGGTATTACAGGTGTGTGCCACCACGTCCAGACTTAAGTCACAGGTTCAGCATGCCCTGGGGGGTGGGGCCAGTGAGGCATGTGGGACCGGGGATCAATCCCTGATCCCTGCTTTTGCCAATGCAGGTGCTTAGTCCGTGCTGAGCTATCTCACTGGCCCCAAAACTTTAGATAATATATAAATGGTTTGTTCATCCTGAAAACTGGAACAAGTGGTTATTTAGTTACAAAGTGAATTACTTGGGATTATATGTATTTTTCAGTCCTTTCTCTAAATACTAAGCTTGGGTGTTGTGTTTTTCACCCTTCATTTAATGGCATAGTTCTTTATCTGATTCTTATACTGATTTAGTAATTTTGACATATTCTTTTATGCTAGATATTTTCATCAACTCTTTTAAATACCTGGGTAACTTTTGACTCTGAATACCACTTATAAGTCTTTCTGTAACCTCAGAAGCAGTATTAGAAATGAAGACATTTTACTGCTGTCTGATTCCAAGACCCTGCAGCGTTCCTGCAGAACTGTGACCACCTACGGTGTGTGCTAATAGCTCCACTGCAGTAATGAGACCACGACAAGTATCTTCATTTCATTTTTTCATTACGTACCTCAAAATTGCCTCTAAAGGGACCTCTGAATGATGTTCCGTCCAGGCCTGATGAAATGTAACGAATGTGAGGATAGCCTGCCATGTCAGGAACCTATTTTAATACAGGAGATAGGCTGATCAGTTAAAAGCAGACTTAGGTTTTACTGTTTATATTGAGTGATTCAAGACATTCAGTGCTCTACATACAATAAACAACATTCAACTTCAGTATGGATACTTAATTTCAAATAAGTATTTTAGAATAGTGTTAGGGTCCTCTTAAAATCTTTTTTCCCTCATGCATGCTAAGCAAGCACTCTACTAGCGAACTACATTCCCATCCTTTTATCATTTTGAGTGAGGGTCTTGCTATGTCCCCTAAGTTGGCCTCAAATATGGTATCCTCCTGTCTCAGCTCCCCAAAGATTTGGGGGATTACATTTGGCATTTGTAAAATAACTTAAAGCAGTTAGAAAAAAAAAAAACAGTTCCATGAGACAAGTCTATTGTACTTGATTTGTCTTGCACAAACCAGCTCTATACACATACAAGCCATACAGTCCCAGGTATGCAGGAGGCTGAGACAGGAGGATCACTTGAGCCCACAAGCTCAAGGACAGCCTGGGCAACATAGCAAGACTACACCTCAAAAACTAAAAGATGATGGTGACAGACATCTATCTAGAAAATACCCAGACTTAAGCTGGCATTCTCAGCAGCATCAACTTAAATAGAATAAAATTTTTCTATGATCTTGTCAAGCCGAGCGCAGTGCTGCCTGCCTCTAATCCTAGCACTCTGGGGACAAACAGATCCCAGGTTTGAGACTAGCCCAGGAAACTCAATGTGACACCCTAGTCTAAAATAAAGGGCTAGGGGCCCAGGGAGATAGCTTGGTAAGCACAACGCTACTGGGCAAGTATGAGGCCCTGAATTTGATTACCAGAACCAAAACTAATAGCCTACCACGGGCCAGTGAGATGGCTCCACAGACTAAGCACCTGCTTGCACTGGGCCTGGCCCTGGGCACACTGAGCCAGCAACTGAGACAGGGCGTGGTAGCACACCTGCAATCCCAGCACTGGGGAGCCTGAAAACAGGAGGATCACTAAGTCTAAGCTGTGTAGTATGACCCTGTATCAAATACATTTAAGAAAAAGTATAACATAAAGCAACAAAACAAAATAAAGAGCTGGGGACAAAGTTCAGCAAGTGTTGTATTCAATCCCTAGTATCTTAGAAAAAGGAAGGAAGGAAGGAAGGAAGGAAGGAAGGAAGGAAGGAAGGAAGGATAGACGGACGGAAGGACAGACGGATGGAAGGAAGGAAGGACGGACAGATGGACAGACGGATGAGCAAGCAGCAGGAAGATGATGATTTTGGTAACTTCAGAAAGCTCTGCTGAATAGTATTAAACTCCCCAAATTTAAAGATTCAATCCAAAATTGGGCATTTGAAATAAATAGACATTTGGAAATACAGAAAATAAACATATGGAAAAAAATGTTCAACCTCATGGTCATTTGAAAAATCCAAATTAAAAGAACAATGAAATTCCATCTCCATCCAGAAAGAACAGCTATTATCAACCAAAGACAAAGGCAGGTGAAGACGGGTGCAGATGCAAACACCTGTCATCCCAGCATTCCAGAGGCTGAGGCAGGAGATCATCACAAGTTCGTGGCCAACCTGGACTACAAACTGAATTCAGCACCAGCCTGAACTTCACAGCAAAAGTCCGTCTTAAAAAAAAAAAAGAGCTCGTGAGGGTGTGTGGAAAAAGGAACCCTTCTCCAATCAATGCTGGTGGAAATGTAAACTGGTACAACCACTACGGAAATCAGGATGGAGATTCCTCCAAAAACTAGAACGAGAGGTTTCATTTGACCCAGCTGGTCCCCTTCCTAGGTATCTTCCCTAAAGAGTTAAAAAAAAAAAAAAACTTACTACAGTGATATATACACATCAATGTTTGTAACAGCACAATTTATAATAGCTAAATCTTGGAAACAGCCCACATGCCCAACAACACATGGATGGGTAAGGAAACTGTATTTAGACCCAATGGAGCACTACTCTGCCATAAGGAAGGATAACTTTGAATCATTTGTAGGAAAATGGATGTAACCGACCATAAACAAGTGAAATGAACCAGACACACAGGTTAAAATACCAGTTTCTCTTATAGGAGAAACCCAAAGAGCAAATAAGGAGCATGAAGGAGAAAGGAGAGACTGGGAAGGAGGAAGAACTTTTTCAAATGGTAAGGAGAACCAGAGAAGGGAGAAGGGGAAGAGAATGAAAAAAGAAAGATGGAAACAAAGCTTTTATAATGGAGAAGGGGAAAAGGGTTGAAAGGAAGGGAGGGGAACGGAAAAAAGAATAACCAAGATATATTATGTTGGTCAGGCATGGTGGTGCACCCCTGTAATCCTAGCACTGAGGAGGCTGAGCCAGGATTGCTGGGAGTTCAAGGCCAGCCCAAACTACATAGTGACACCTTATCTCAAGGAAAAAAAAAGTTACATGTACAAATTTCCTACGATGAATGTGACTGATACATATGACAGACATATACTAATAGAAAATGCAAATTTAGGAAAAAACAGCAAAAAAAGCCAGACATGGTGGTACACATCTATAAATTCAGCAATCAGTTTGCTGAGGCAGGAGTTCAAGACCAGTCTGGGCTACAAAGCAAGAGCCTGTCTCAAAAATCAAGCAAGCAATCATACATACACACAAACAGTCAAAACATATTTTCCTTTTTTTTTTTTTTTTTTTTCAAGTACCGGAGACTGAACTCAGGACCCTGCGCTTGCCAGGCAAGCACTTACTCTACTGAGCTATCTCCCCAGCCTTCAAAACATATTTTCCCAAAAGAAACACCAAGCGAAACCTAATAAAATGAAAGCCAGAGTGGCTATTTAAAAAAAAACAACAAAACAAAACATATTTTCCCCACACAAAGTAACTTCAAGTTTATGTCCCCTCCTCTGCTAATAACCAAAGGTGTCCTGCTTGGGGCAGGGAAGCACTGCACCCATCAGTGAGATCCAACAGTGCCCTTCCTCTCCTCCAGCACCGGGCCTCACACCCAAGGTATCGCATACACTGAACTCAATCCTCAACCCTTTTTATTTTTTGAGAAAAGTCTCCCTAGCTAAGGGCTGGCCTAAAGCCTGTGACTGCCCCATCTCGACCTCCCCACCCTACACCTCAGCTCGATCACAACCACTACAGTGGTTCCTTTTTGTAAGGTGTAGTCAATCTTCACTGTTCATGATCTGGCTATGCCATCACAGCCCACTGGCAATGTGTGCAGTGGGGTCAAAGTATTGCTGCCACTGTGCAGGTCCCAAGGCCCTGCCCTCTCAACCCAATGCAACTTACAACTGGAATATCCTCTACATTGCATCTAACAGTTTGTCTTCTGTGCTACTAGTGAATGACCCCATCGTGTGGCACGGCCAGGCCATGAGTACAAGGCTCAAGGACTGTCTGGGTTCCCAAGACAAGAAGGCTGTCAACGTGCTGTGGTTAAAGCATGCACTCAGCCAGTGGGACTACAGTGTGCTCGGACTAAGCCACCCTGCTGCTGCCTGTCAGTGCGAAACCAGCAAGCCAATGCTACACACTACGTATGAGCTGTCTTTAAACAGAAACACACAAAGCAAGATTACACACAGCCAGTTACTGTGCCCAGAGCTATCCCTATCTTTCACAGGAGTGGAGAGTGTTAACCACAGGGGCTACTCAAAGCTGACTGCATTTGGACACAGATATTATGAAAAAGAACACTGGCAGGGCATGGTGGCACACACTGCAACCCCAGCACTCTGGAGGCTGAGGCAGGAGAATCACTGAAAGTTTGAGGCCAGACTAGGTGACATAAGCAAGTTTAGGGTCAATCTGCACTACACAGAGAGACTCTACCCACAAAAACAAAAATAGAGGAAGTGCAATGCACTTGCACCTTTAGCAATAACTTTCCAACGTTACTTGTTGTTTATTATAAAGACAGGGTCTCAATATGTAGTTAAGGCTGGTCTTGAACTCCCAATGTAGCCCAGGCTGGCCTTCGGCTCATAGCAGTCCACGCAGTCCACGCCACCACACCCAGCCCAAAGTACGAGGCAGCACACGCCAGCACACCCAGCCCAAAGCCCATTTCCCCATTACATTATACTTTAACTTTGTTTCTCAACTTTGTGAGCTAGTTCTCAGAATCATCTGAGGTACAATATTTTCCCCTGTATTTTCATTCTACATTCATCTTAAATACTATAAACATTAGCATTCTACATTCACTTTCTTGTCATTTACATTTTCCCTCAAAATCTAATCTTCTTTGACTGTTACTATCTACAGTATTACAGGACCACAAATGTACTCACCTTTAACCCAGATAGCTGTGGAGGTACAGACCATAAACTTCCTACTAAGCCTTGGACCTACTGCAGTACCGCAGATTTGGTAGGCCCCAAACCAAGCTAACCCTTTCTCCAAACTAATATTCGCCAATATCCCAAGTGGTATTACTGTACACCTTTAAACCTCTTAGTGAGAAGTGAAAGTCCTCTTAATATTATATGAATGTGTCCCACTGATTTCATGCCAACTGCCACTGCTTTTGTTTGGGAATTTACCAAAAGTGATTTCTTCTATAATGCCCAAATCACTTTCCTTCTCCCTACTGTCACATTTATGTTTTCACACATCTGAGGTGATGTAGCCTTTCTACTTACAAGATGAACTCACTGTAAAAGCATAGAGAGCGCTGAGATATTCCTCCATCAACGGCACCCGCGTCTGTTTCTTGGCACAGCAGCTCTCTCGCCTTTCATTTTATTTTGGAGGTACTGAGGATGGATCCCAAGTTTCCCAAATGCTAGGCTGGTACTCTACCACTGAGCCATGCCCTCAGCCCCCCACGTTCTTACTCCTGCCTGACTGCTACCCGAGATCTAGAGACACCAGCTTCGTGGCGTTCCTGGGGGCAGAGCTGTGTGAAAACCCCTCACTGCTGCAGTCTGAAGCCCAGGTAGCAGCCCCACACAGTAATGCGCCTGACCCCACTGCAGCCCTCTAGTACCACCTCACTAACTACCTATTCCAAATAGAAATGCACTAGCAGTTCCCACTGACAGCAATTTAACTGAAGCAGACCACGGATGGAACTCATGGCACAGCGCATGCCTGACAGTCACAAGGTCCTAAGTTCAATTCCTGGTACCAACAAACAAAAACTAAAAAGCATGAGTCCCACTGGCAGGAGTTCACGATTCTCTTGATAGAATGAGGAAAAAAAACCCACTTTTTCACACAAATCATTGTGTACATTAAAATACATTTTACAATACAAATCACAAATAGATTCAAATGCATCAAATACCTTTTTTTTTTTTTGCGGAACCAGGGACTGAACTCAGGCCCTTGCACTTGCCAGGGAAGTGCTTATTCCACTGAGCCATCTCCCCGGCCCTCAAATACCTTTTATAGTACAATTTTCATCTAAAATTATTCTCAAGTTCAATTAAAACTATAACAAGCAGTACATTAGAACACAATTTTTAAAACTTTTTTCACTTAGAACTAAGATCACTTCTAGAAGCCACGCCAGTACCTGGACATGGCCCACATTACCATGAGAGGAAGTGCTCCCAGCTGCAGGTGGTGGAGCCGAGGCGCGTGGTAATGGGCCAGGTGAGGGGGCAGTGCCCCCGGCGTGTAAGTAGCTGTTGTCACTCCCGTCTCGATGCCCAGTTCCCTGACAAAGGAGGACAAAGTTTACCTCAGAGGCCCCATCACAGTCACTGGCACAGCAACACACCTGGGCACCACACTTACATTTTGTTAAAGTAATCTAAAGTTCCTTGTCTTAAAAAAACTAAGAAAAAGAGCTGAGGTCCAAAGTGTCTGGTACTTTTAAAACTTAGTCTTGTGACCATGAGCAGCACAGCACCTGTCCTTAGTAGCACACCTCAGAAAGGAAGGGAGCAAAATGGAAAGCTCCTCAGGGCCTCCCAGACTACAAGCCTGGTTCTACGTGAGAACTATACAAAGTTGCTGACTTCTCTGGTTTATCAGAATGTTACAGATACCCCTGGGCTTTTGTTGACTGGCCGCATCTCCGAGTTCTTGGCATCAAGCATCAGCATAGTAAATAAACTCTTCTATGTCTTCTACAGCAAAGGTAAACAAAACCTTAGAAAGGGTAAAATATATGCTAAATCTTCATTATTTCACTTTTATGTTCTTCCTCAGAAGTCCCTGTCAAGCAAGCACTCAAGAGGCTGAGGCAGAAGGACTGCCATGAGTTCATGACCAGCCTGGGCTACATAGTGAGACTCCATCTCAAAACACACACACATTTAAAAAAAAAAACAAAAAAAACCCTCCCTATCAACCACAATCTTATTGACCGCCTACATAAAATGGATTCAGAAAAGAACTTACTGGGAATCTATTTCCACTCCTCTAAGAAAAAGCCTAAACCTAGGAGGCTGGGTTTCTTTGTCAAAGGCAGAATCTGAGGTGGCAGAGCAAATTAGGACTGAGATCTGGTGTTCCACTGCATAAAATGGTGACTGTAGTGAATAATGATGCATTACGTATTTCCAAATTGCTAGAAGGATTTTCACACCTCTAAACCCAGCCTTGGGAAGCTAAGGTAGCACTTCAAAGCTAAGGTAGCCCTGGTTACATGGTGAATGCAGGACCAACCTGAACTACCAAGAGAACTGATCTCAAAGAATGAAATCAGTGAAGAGAATTTCCAACTTTCTTACCATAAAGGAGAATTAAGTATGAGGTAACAGATACGCTAACTAACCTGCTTAATTGTTCCACAATACATACATTACCAAAATATAACCCACTAGCCCATAAATACAAGAATGCAATTAGTATTTGTCAATTAACAAAAACACTCTACTCTTGCTTAAGGTCGTTCCCTGGCCCAGAACTGAAGATACCGTTATCTCCTTTCCAGCCCCACATTTACTTAGACCCAGGGACTCAGGTAAGCTGAGGCACTTGCTTTTCCAAAAGACTCCTACACGGACTCCACCGCCAGCACCTACTCCCCAGAGTCCTCCCAGAAGCTGCTGAGCACAAATTTAGAATGAAGAGATACTGACCAGGCAGACCTCTCGGGAGCCTGTCGAGGGTGGGAGGACATTGTCTGAGGCACATGAATATGATGCCCATGACCATAGTTCGGGTGCATCCTGTGGGGGTGTGGTGGGGGGCGCTCATGTGCCCGCCTGGAAACACAAAACACAAAAGGACCACTGGAAATAATTGAATACTTGGTTGTTTCTTAATGGAGAAAAAATTCTGTAGTTAGTATTATGAACATCTATAGATTAATTCTGAAATTAACATACCACTAAATTATAAACATATGAAGTTACTTAATAATTAACAATAAATTAAGAAGCTATAAGCTCCTCCCCAAATTCTAGCTGCTCCTTTATTTCAATGCCTCCAACTCAAATATCCAGGACACAGCCAATTTCAACATTAGCTTGTAATCTCCTTTACTTAAATTAGAATAGAAACTGAACAAAAATAAAATCAACTTTGTGAGATCCTGTCTCAAAATAAAATGGGCTGGGAATGTAGCTCAGTGCAGAAGCCCTGAGTTCAACCCGCAGTATTTGGTAGACAGGTACAGACAGACAGATGAACTCTTCTACTAGTTTCTAATACCTCTTATAAATTTTACATTCAACAAGTTAAAACTATTCTCTAGCTACTGGAGACTATGACTAAGTTGGCAATTTACACTCCTTTTCTAAATCCCTTTTGGTACCAGGGATTGAACTTGGGTTTTATGCATGCTAGGCAAATGTTCTAACATTACTCTGCATCCTCAGAATGTTTTAAATTTGAGACAGCCTCACTAAACTCACCAAGCCTCAAAATTATAAGCCTCTCGTTCCAGCCTCTAGGAATAACTAGGATTTTGAGTATACACCAGCTGGTAACTCTCTCTATAAAAAGTCAATAATAAAATGGTAGGCCAGTCATGGTGGCTCATGTCTATGATCCTAGCATTAGGGAGGCTGAGGCAGGAGGACTGTGCTAATTCTCAAGACCAGCCTGGGCTGCAAAGTGAAGTCAGGGTCAACCTGAACTATGCAGAAGAACCTGACTCAAGAAACACACACACACACAATTAATTTAATTAATTAATTAATTTTTTTTTAAAGAAAAGATCTTGATTTTTTTCTGCAACTCTTCAGTAAATCATGCTGCTCAGACCTCTTTTAACATCAGTCCTTCCTATCAAATATTAAAGAAATGGACAACAGATAGGTTTGCTTAAAGAAACAGTCATTGAGTTATATGCTACATGTAGTCTGATTTCATTAATCTTGACTGAAACTATTTTCCCATCATCCTTTGTTCGGAACATTCTCTATGCCCTTTAAGATATCCATCTTTTTCTTTTCAAATCTCAGTCTTTCACTTGCAAAATTTTACTTCATGAAAAGTTCTACAGGTCAATAAATTTAGAGGAAAATTGAGAATTTGGTCCAAAGAAAAAATAATCAAGGTTTTAGGGCTTTTTTCTTTTGAATTGTGTAAAAAATGGGGAAAAAACCAAAAAGCAGAATTTTTTTATCTGTAATTTATTTGGTACAGGGTCTCACTATGCAGCTCAGACTCGTAGCAATGCTCTTAGCTCAGCCTCCCCAGCATAGGTATTATAGGCATGCACCACCACACCCGGTTCCAGGGCAGCATGGTATGTGGTACGGGGGATTGAACCTGGGTCCTTGCATTAGCCCACTCAGCTATCTCCTGAGCAAAAAGCAGAATTTTAATGTGAAAACATTTTTGGGGGGCTGGGAGATGGCTCAGTGGAATAAGTGCTTCCCTGGCAAGTGCAAGGGCCTGAGTTCAATCCCTGGTTCCGCAAAAAGAAAAAAAAAAAGAAAGAAAGAAAAAAAGAAAAAAATTTTTACTGTGATAATTAAGTTTTAGAGGCACTGTTGTTTTAGTGTGCGCAAAGTCCATGCCCCACATCTTTCCTCAAGTATCTTTTTTATTTTGAATTCCCTTTTAATCAACTGTAGGATTATTTAAAATAAATTCCTACAACTTAATGGAAAAAAAATTAATTTCCAGTGGGACATGGTGGTACACACCCATCATCCCAGCACTCAGGAGGCTAAGACAGAAAGACAGCTGAGTCTGAGGCCAGCCTGGGCTACAGCAAGACCTGCATGGTTGACACTGACCAGGGATCTACAATCTGAAGTACAGGATCTCAGGATAAATGCTGAGGGGATTTCACTGACCTTATCAGATCCAAAAGCTACAACTCTTGTTGCATAGGTCTTGCTTTATCTTGGTCTTAACCATCCAACAGAAAAGTATAAAAACAAAGTATAAGAAATAAAGTCATGGTATTATGCTGAGCTATAGGGGACTCAGGTCAACAATTTCTGACACTGCCAGTCAAGAGGAAGACCCAATGCTATTATGGACTACTGGACTCTTTCAGAAAATTTTGCTGAGTTAACACACCTATAGTATTCAAATGACAGAACTAAACAAAAAAGGGGATACAGATGAATGTCCATTTTGTATCTGTGTATTCAAAATGGTTAGGACAGATATATAGTTACATTCTCTTAATGAATAGAGGGATTTTTGTAATAGTGTTTGTGGAGAGGATATCATGTCTGCGTCTTGTACAGCACATAACCACTAGGAAGAGAGTATGCAATGTGTTAATTATTGAAACTATCATACCAATTTGATTTGAAACTGTCTCATTGCTATTTGTCTCTCAATAAAATTACAGAAAAAAAAAAGAAGCAATTCTCAACAGGATATCATGTCTACATCTTGTACTATGAATAACTACTATGAACACAACAATATGCAATGTGTTAATTATTGAAACTGTCCTACTAACCTGTTTTGAAACTGTCTCAGTGCTATTTGTTTCTCAATAAAATTAATTTTAAAAAGAAATGAAAGGGTATGAGGGTATGTTTTTGTATGTGGATATGCAAAAAAAAAAAAGAAGGAAGGAAGGAAGGAAGGAAGGAAGGAAGGAAGGAAGGAAGAAAGAAAGAAAGAAAGAAAGAAAGAAAGAAAGAAAGAAAGATAGATAGATAGATAGATAGATAGATAGATAGATAGATAGATAGATAGATAGATAGATTGATTCCAGGCTGGGGAAGTAGCTTGAGAAAGAGCTCTTGCTTAGCATGTGCAAGCCCCACAAAAAACAAAACTTTCTAACAAACTAAGGATTGCATGATAGCTACATCACTTCTAAAGATTCCATCAAATTAATGAGCAATGCCAAGAAAAGCAAGCATGACTAGGAAACAGCAGGACACGTACGTGGGGTGCTGCATCAGCCTCCTCCTCTGGCCCTCGATCCTCTGCATGACCTCGTGCGGGTGCAGTCTCTGCGTAGGAGGAGCAGTGGCCTGGAGATGGTGTGAGACGGGCTGGTGCGCAGAGGGGAGGTGCTGGGGCAGGGGAGCCGTTGCACTGGCCAGGTGAGTGGGTGGTGGAGGGGCCACAGGATGGGATGCTGCATGAGAAGACATCTGAGAGTGGAAAGCGTGGACAGGGTGAGGAATGACATAATCCACTTGGGGTGGAGGCTGAGGCTGAGGCGGGGGGTTTCCATGAGAATGGGGGCAGGCTGAAGCTTGGTGGTGCAGTGGTCTCGGCAAAGAAGCATCTGCAAAAGAAATAGTTTGGTTGAGCCACACAGTACCACACAGTCAATTGAGCACACAAATTCATGAACAGTCTTAGCTGGAGGAGTCTGGTTAAGCAGGCTGCTGTCTTGATGATTCTGGCTGGCCTCTCTGTTCTGTATTTGCCACCTTCAACCTCACTGACAACCCCACCCCCAAAGAGCAGAAACTGCTGCAAGCCCAGGAGAGCAAAGCAGCGCCCAGAAGCTCAGTTCTTTGGCCGATCAATCTCACTCTTAGGATGTTACAATTACCAATAATTTAAACACTCACCAGCTGAAGAGTGGAATACACAATGGAATAGTAGAGGGTATCAAGAACAACAACAACAAAAACAATGAAAGGGCT
>NW_004524602.1:16748168-16753783 GCF_000260255.1 Octodon degus
AAAGTTCTGCATTGTTTTTATAAGATGCAAGGACTTATAACCTCTGAGAAACTAAGATTGATGAGGGGTAAAATGAACTTGCCAGTTACCAGAATTCTGCAAAGTATAGCTTAGAGTAGATGTGAAACACTTTTATGATAAAAGCGAAACAAGTTAAAATCTAAAACATTTTTTATTAGGACATTTAAAAAGAAAAAGGTTTATAAGCTAGTTCAGTATGTTATTTTTAAAGGAAAAGGGCATGAAATCACACATTAAATTCACAGTAAAAGAAGACTAATTAAAGACAAATACAGCTAAGTATTTCAAAACATTCTGCACATCACACCACTATTCATACAGACTTTCCCCACTGATCAATGCTTTGCAAAAACTTTCTCAACTTGTTTGCCAACATAGTTTATAGTATTAACAAGGCAGCCAGAAACGGTGGCACATGCCTGTAATCCCAGCACTCTGGAGGCTGAAGCAGGAGAAATGCCTAAGTTTCAAAGGCAGTCTAACTACAAAGAAACCCTCTCTCAAAAACCAGAAAGAGAGACAGACAGACACAGACAGACAGACACAGACACAGAGAGACGGAAACACAGGCATAGGGAATGAAGGAAGGAGGGAGAGACAGACAGGCAAAGGGAGAGAAGAAAAGGAAGGAAGGAAGGAAAAGAGAGAGGGAGGGGAAGTAGGCAGATGGGTATATAATAGGTATCACTACTTCCACTGTACAAATTCTGGGCTAGCTCCAGCTGTGTCTGCAGAATACAGATTTTTTAAATTGTTGGAATAAAAGAAGAAATTAAAAAAGATATATAACTGAGTAATTATCTCCTTTCCTTTTTGTTTTTTTCAAAAACTTGATCCTCCTGAATTACCTCCTGAGGACATTTAAAAAGAAAAGGATTTATAAACTAGTTCAGTGTATTATTTTTAATGCTGAGTTGCAGTGTGTACCTGACACTTCTCATCTCTTATGATACCTAATGGACTTTAATTTCTCTAAAAAGACATGCCCAGTCCTACCTTAAATGCCTGCAATCAGAGGAGTATAAACACCTTTTCCAATTGGTAAAGCATCTGTCCAAATTCACTTAAACCTTAGTGACGACTTGAGAATTCTTAACACTGTACCCAAAAGTAACACTAAACTTTTGTATCTCACAATAAAGAATAACCTAAATTCCTTAAACTTTCCTTTCATAAAAATTTAAGATGTCATTCAGTATACTTCAATTTCAGATATTAAAAATGGAAAGAAAAAATATCGCACTCTTGCTTCTTTTTTTGGCACAAGGAATTGAATTCAGTACCTTTTCCTTGCCAGGCAGGTGCCTGTGCCACTGAGCTATATATCCCTGGCCCATACCTGACTCTTAAGTTAGATAAATACTAAAAATCACTGGGTATGACAACACAGGCCTATATTTCCAGTACTCAGGAGGCTGAGGCAGAAGGAATACCGCAAGTTCAAACCAGCCTGAATTATGCAATGAGATCTTATCTCAAAAAATAAAACCAATACAGCCCTAAAAACTGGAGTTAGGATTAATGGCAGGGTATTTCAGGGAGATAGGTCCAAGGCCTCACTAAAACATACTTACAGGGAGGTGGTAAATAATGCCGGCAGGAGGAGAGAGAGGGCGGAGGGGGTGCCTGTGGCTGGGGCTGTGCCACCAGGCTCGATCCATAGCCATCCATCGACAGAGGCTGGCTCGGGGCAGAAGCTGCAGCTGGATGGCCAAAGATGGCAGCTCGGGAAGAGGAAACAGGGCAGCAGGGGTCAAACGCAGATGCTCCGTGAAAACCACCACTTCCGTGACTTCTGACCCCGCTACTGCTCAGGTCTACCGGCAGCGCCTGCTGTATGAGGAGGAACTCGATTTGTATCTGTGCAAAATGTTCTCAGAATGTTGTTTGTATTGTTAAAGTACAAATGCAAACTAGAAAAACAAAACCTTTGAATGACTTTGGAAGTGGCGATTATTTACTGAAACCTATGGAACACCAATCAAGGACTACACAGGTTAGATTGTGAAAACTGCACCGATCCTACACTTAAAATCTAAAGTCAAATTTTTAAAACATCAAGCATAAGATCATTACCAAAAGATGAAGAAACTTTTAATTAATATATTATCTTAAGGTTTCACTGTAGTACCAAATACTGAGAAAGTTTCTACATTCCCTATCACCTGCAGTCTCATCAGAAAGTCCTTAGAAAACGTTACCACACCATAGAGAACACTTGGGCTCTAGTGTAAAACACATGCCAAGTTTCAAAAAACCCCTCTTAGCAAGCATGCCACAGTGCAAACAAGTCTACATGATTTTCGACCTAAATCACAAATTAGCTTTGCTTGACAAAAATGGTGAAAGTTAAAAATTAAACCACAGACAAACATAGTGAAGAGTAAGCCAATGCTTCCTTTCATTAAGAATCTGATTTGCGGGAAGGCTCATTTACTAAGCTGTGCAATAAATCAGGGTATAGAATTAATATGTCTACTTACCGGTAATTTTTGCCCCAGAGCATTTAAACAGTTTTTGGGTTTTTTTTTCCAGAACCGAGGATTGAACTCAGGCCCTTGCGCTTGCCAGGGAAGTGCTTATTCCACTGAGCCATCTCCCTGGCCCCTCATTTAAACAGTTTTCAGTATACAGTAAAATAACTATAGTCTATAGCAATCTATGAAACACTTCAAAATAACTAGAAGAGTCTGAAGGTTCCCAGCACGTAGAAATAAAAAAATGTTTGAGGCAATGAAAACACTACTTACTGTGATTTGATCACTACATACTGTTTACACACATCAAATTACCAGATAGTTCCCCGTATGTACAATTATGTGCCCAGGGTCTCACTCTGTAGTGCAGGCTAACCTCAAACTCACTATGTAGCCCAGGCTGGCCTAAAATTCACAGTAACCTTCTTGCCTCAGCCTCCTTAAAATTTTTAAAATCTTAAATAAATCTTTCACCTTACTCCAAAATGGATAAATAACTATTTCTTTGTATCTTTAAGTAACCTAAGTACATGTTTACTGCTTAGCTTTCACATAGCTGTGGTTTTATAAATATGATTAAAGAAAATGAAGATCTGGTGTCTCATATGGCATAGCATACAGAACTAGTCAAGTTGGAAGCTGAGAACAGGAGATAAAGAGAGCCAGGGTAATGACTGGCTAGAAGCACAGGCCCCACAGACCTCAGAGGAGCTATGGCGGTGTCCTTACTTTCAATGGGCTCCACACGCAGAGGATGAACAGGAGCAACAGGACAGGAAGTGAGGATACAGGAAAAGCTGTGGGTAGGAGGAAGGGAAAAGTGCTAGCTGGGTGTGGAGGAACATCTCTATAATCCCAGCACTTAGCTGGCTGAGACAGGAAGATCACCATGATTCATGTTCAGTCTGGGCTACATACCAATTCAAGAATCACCTGCATTAGATAGGAAGAACCTGTCTAAAACCCCAGCCAAACAAAGCCCTCCCCCAAATAGGCAGAGCCCACTCTTCTGTACATATGTATACAATCAATCAAGTAAAGATATGCCCTGTTCTTCTGAGGCAGGGAACATAATGTATGCCTACCATTCAGGTGAATAATGGCTTAAGAACAAGCTGAGTCGGGTGTGGTGGCACACACCTGTAATCCCAGCACTGCAGGCTGCAGCATGAGGACTGACAGGAGTTCAAGGCCAGCTCAGGCTGCTAGTGAGTTCAAGGTCAGCCTGAATTGCATAGTGAGAGGATCTCAAACACTATGCACCCCCAAAAGGACAAGAGAGAGCCAGGCACGGTGCACTTGCCTCTTACCCAGCACTCTGGGAGGCCACAGCAGAGGGGCCACAAGTCCCCAGACCAGACTGGGCAGCCCAATAAGACCCTCCTCTCAAATTTAAGAAGACATATGTTAGGAAACAGCAATGACAGAAATGCAATGGTTCTGAATTTTTCCTTTTGACCTTTTCCTATAATATTAGACATCAAAGTTACAATTTTGGTCTAAAAATGACACCTTTGGTTCTGAAAACACATAGCATCACAGTTATACACACAACAACCCAGCAAAAGCTAAAACAGCATACAATTCCTGACCTGATTTATTCTACGTGATCAATACTAATTTAGTGTTATTTGACATTTTGCTAAACACATGAACTTATTTAATATCTTTTTTGCTTACATTTCAATTCTCTAAAAACAAAAACCTCATTTGCTCCTAAAAACATAAGCTGCAAGTTTGCATCTTAAAAAGCTACTTATTTTAAGACTCACGGAGGTTGTAAGTTCTAAAGTCACACATAGAAAAGAAAAAATGGGAATTCCCAAAATTTCATAAATCATATTGACAGTTTTAACATCTTATTTGAAATAAATGTCCAAAGATTCATCCGTATTTAACTAAAGATAGCAAAAATAATTTTAGAGTAAAAAAGTAATTTTTTTTTTTTTTTTTTTTTTTTTTTTTTGGTGGTACCAGAGACTGAACTCAAGGACCTTGCACTCGCAGATCACTTATTCCACTGATCTATTTCCCAGGCCAAAAAAGTGATTTTTAGATTAAATATCAATTTTAATTTTTTTTTTCCTTTTTTTTCTGTCTCTGAGGACTGAACCCAGGGCCTTGCAAAAGACATCCAACCACCAATGACTGACATCCTCAGCATTTTTAGTTTGGTTTCAAGACAGGGTCTCAGTGGTTATCCAAAGGGACCTCCAACTTGTGGTCCTCCTAGCTCAGCCTCTCAGGTATTGTGAGACTTAAGACACTCCCAACCATGCCCAGTTCTATATTCTTACTCTTCTCAATTATTTGCAATAAGGAAACCCTAGGGAATTCATTTAAAAAAAAAAAAGCCATACTAATAAATTAAACCATTTTTATATGCAAGAAAAAGCTTATAAAACTTATTAGAGCCAGATGTGGTAGGTTGTACACCTGCAATCCCAGGCAGAGGTAAAAAGAGAAAATCACCTCAAATTTGAGGACAGTCTGAACTAGTTTAGGGACAGCCTGATTTACAAAGGGAGACCCTGTCTCAAAAACCAAAAATAAAATAAAACTTATCATTGGAGGTTTTGTCCTTCCTCTTAGCAGCATGACAATTTTGAAAATGAAGGAAAAGAGGGGTGGAGGGAGGCTCATTGAACCCCACATACCTGCTCATGGTAGCTGGCACTAGAACCGTTATTTCCCCCACAGGGTGCCTGCACAGGGGGAGGCCTTTCCACAGGGCAGGCAGGGTCACTGAAGGTGGGAGAAGCCGGAACAGCTGGGTGGGGAGGGTGGTGGTGGTGGTGGTGGTGGTGCTGGAAGTGATGGCTGTGCTGCTGAAAGCAGCCCGAGTGCGCATGCGCCAAGCCATGGAGATTCTGTGCTGGGCCTCCGCAAGGTGAGTGCTGTGGGCAGCAGGAAGGCAGCCTGGGCATGGCAGTGGGGCCTGGCTCTGCCATGGCACTGGGTGCAGTCCTTCTTGATTCATCTGGAAATAGGAAACAAAACATGTGAATAATCAAATCATTTTCGGGGCTGGTAAGATGGCTCAGCGGTCTAAAGCACTGACTTAGAACAAGCTAAGTGGGGCTGGAGAGATGGCTCAGTGGTCTAAAGCACCTACTT
>NW_004524602.1:16754609-16767400 GCF_000260255.1 Octodon degus
AGCAAACTCCAATCTTTGTAAGTAAGAAGTGATATTGCCACAATCTAAAGATACCTACAATTCTGAGAAGTGATCTTCAATGAGTTTTCTTGAAATTCTAAATTCTTCAAAGGATTCAATATTTACCATTATACATAAATCAGGCCATAGATCATCTTTTTCTAGATCAATACAAGTTATTAATTACCAATAAAATTGAATTTTAAAAGTCTGTGATTCTTCCAACATGCGCAACAAAGTTAGGGGCTTTATGGACTCTTAACACCACAACTCACTGCCATGTAAGACAGTGACCTCACTTTTTTAAGAGACAGCCACCAAACTCATCAGTGAGCTCCATCTTACCTCCAACCATCGCTCTTTATTTTGGTGGTAAAAGTCAGAACCAACAGAATATAAAAAGTGGTAAGACTAGGTTTGAAAAGTAAACGGCTCATCTTAATCTGAGAAACTAGTGATGTGTCTGGGAGCGAGGGAACTGGATGGAGTCCAGTGAACCTAGATGCCAATCCTGGGGCTGAACATGCACTGAAGTAGTAAATCATTAGCAGTGTGACTTGGAAAAGAAGACTGAATGGACAACTATTCCTAGTGTATATTTCATTTTTTAATTAGTGTATTTTCCTACAATCCAGGACTTATTTCTCAAACAGGCTTGCAACCCAAATTAAAGCCCACTAAGTGGGCCTGGTGCTATGAATCTGCAATTCCAGAAGGCTGAGGCACCAGGAGAAGTTCAAGTTCAAGGCCAGGATGGGCAATTTAGTGAGATCATGTTTCAAAATAAAATTTCAGAGGGCCATGGTGGCTCACACCTGCAACCTTAACACTCAGGAAGCTGGACCAGGAGGACGACAAGTTTGAGGACAGTATGGGCTGCACAGTGAGTTTAAGGTCAGCCTACATGCTACAGTGAGATCCTATCTCAAAATACACACACACGCGCGCACACATGCACATGTGTGTCTGCAACAAGAAAATGAACTCCACAGCTCAGAGACACCAAATTGGTTAGTGTGTCTTCCCTGTAATTTTAGGGTGCTTGCAGATGCATGCATAAACTTCATCATTCATTTAGCAAGTGTTCCATAATAATGACACAATAGTAACAATATGGTAAAGAATCTACAAAAGGCAGTATAAAAAACAGGGGTAAAACACAAGCCCTGGTCTCTAAAATTGCTTACAATATTGTCTGCCTTTGTCACCTTAACTCTCAAAATGGAATGTGCAGGCACAATGTAGGTGGCTCAACAAGCCCTTGCTAAATCGAAGTTACCTTCTCAAGGAAAAAGAGGCACACACATGTGGAGTTCCAAGGAGAGAAAGACTCACTCTTTGGCCCTAATGAAGCTTCTCACCAATCATGGAGGAAAGATTAGGCTACAAAACAAGCAGCACTGTAGGATGCTCTGGATTCTAGTATTATATAGAACAATGATAGAGCAAGAATAAACTATTATTCTCCTAAAAAGTAAGTTCTAATAGGATTAAGTTTTATGTTATTCCCATTGCTGGGAACAATGCCTGATAACACAATATACAATCAACAAATATCTTTTGCATGAATGAATATGCACGTTTAATTCAAGTCATGCATAATTCAAGAACACATGCAGAAGTCAGAAATGAACTGGTCTGGGGATGCTCAATTTGGGGTGACAACAGAATGGTCCAGGGGAAGATGACCAAGATGTTGGATGTGAAGGGTCTAAAACCAGGCCAGTGATGCCAGGCAAGATGACAAAACATCTGTGATCTCAGCACAGATTACTGAGGCAGGCAGCTCACAGCCAGTCTGAAGCCAGTCTAAACTACAGAGTGAAACCCTATTTCAAAAAACAGGACAAAAAGGAGGGAAGGAAGTCAGGAAACAGTGGTCTAGAAGCTCAGAATGGGTGTCTGCAGCATGCTGATGAGAGGTGGGACATCACAGTTATGGGGCTGGGCCTGGACAGATGGATGAGAACACAGTCTCAAGAAGAAAATAAAACACAAAGATCACCAACAGACTTCTCAAAGCAAGTTTGTCCTTTCTGAAACAATTCCGAAGCATATAAGAACATACTTTAAAGTGACCCCCCCCAAAAAAAAAAAAAAACACTCGAAGTAGACACAGACATGACATAGTGTACCTGTGCAGTACTAAATTCTGCAACGAGGGAAGGGGTTGCGACCAAGACAATATAACTGTTAAAGCCAAGACAAGAGGAAGGCAAGGTAACAGAGGAGCACAGAGGAGTAAACAACAGGAGTTAAGAGGAAAGGAGAGTTATGGGCATCCAGAGCCTTCAGAAAAGCATTAGAAGTGGTCCAAGTTCAGGCTTGAGGACCTTCATTTTTTTTTTTCTTTTTTTTCTTTCTTTCCCCCAAAGGATTAGTTCAGACTTATCTTGAAGTAGCCCAACCCGACTTCAAACTTTTATTGATTCTCCATCCTCAGCATCTCGAGTGCTAAGATTACACCTGCAGCGCATGGCTGCAGGCTGAGTTCAAATCTTCTAAGTTTCTTCAGTTATAAAATAGGAAGAGTATTGCTAACATGAAGAACTTTTTAAACTTTTTTTGTGTGTGTGTGTGGCACTGGGGATCAAATTCAGGACTTTGTGCTTGCAAGGCAGAAACTTTTTTTTTTCCCCATAATTTTATTGATAAATAAATAGCAATGAGACAGTTTCAAATCAAATTGGTAGGACAGTTTCAATAATAACACATTGCATACATTCTTCCTAGTGGTTAAATGCTGTACAAGATGCGGGCATGACATCCTATCCACAAACACCATTAGAACAAATAACTCTATTCATTAAGAGAATGTAACTATATATCTATCCTAACCACTTTGAATACACAGATACAAAATGGACATTCATCTGTATACCCTTTTTTTGTTAAGTTCCGTTATTTGAATTTTATACGTATGTAAACTCAGCAAAATATTCTAATAGAGTCCAGTAGCCCATAATAGTATTGGGTCTTCCACTTGACTGGCAATGTCAAAAATTGTTGACCTGAGTCCCCTACAGCTCAACCTAATAGCATGGCTTTACTTCTTAATTTCGTTTTTATACTTTTCTGCTGGATAGTTAAGACCAAGGTAAAGCAGGACCTATGCAACAAGAGTTGTAGCTTTTGGGTCTGATAAGGTCAGTGAAATTCCTTCAGGATTTATCCTGGGATCCTGTACCTCAGATTGTAGAACCTTTGTCAGTGTCACCCATGTGGATGAGTCATGGCGATTGCTTGGCCAATGTGCTCTCTGTGAAAGCCTGAGAGAATGTTTTCTCTCCATGTGACTCTCCTTAGGCACACTCTACATCATCAATCACTAAGGCAGAAACTTATACCACTGAGTTATCTCCCTGGTTCATGAAGAATTTTTAAGATTTAAATAATAATATACAGAAGCAACACATAAGATACCTAAGTAAATTATTAAAGATTATGAACCCAATAAAAGACATAGAAATGCAAGTGGCTTCATTAACAATCACGATGCTGGCAGTGGTGGTGCATACCTCTAATCCCAGCCTTTGAGAGGCTGAGGTAAGAGGATTGTTAGAAGTCTCAAGACCAGCATGGGCTAAAGTGAGCTCAAGGCCAGTCTACACTGAATAGAGACCCTGTCTCAAAAAGATAAAAAAAAAAAAAGAGGGAGAGGGGCCAGGGAAATGGCTCAGTAGAATAAGCGCTTTCCGGACAAGTGCAAGGACCTGAGCTCAATCCCTGGTTTGGGGGGGGGGGGGAAGGATACAAACTACGCATGGTGACACACACCTGCAATCCCAGCACTCCAAAAGTTGAGGTAGCAGAATCACCATGCGTTCAAGGCCAACCCAGACTACACAGGGAGTTCAAGTCCAGCCTGAACTACATAGTGAGACCCTATATGAAAAAACAAAAACCACAACCAAAAAACTTATGATATAGACAATCTATGACTACAAGGTCTAAAGTATCCTTTATCCTTGATAAAGGAGTATATCAAGTTCTTCGTCTATGTCACTGTCCAAAATAGAAAGAAAGCTAGCGCAAGGCTCAGCTGACTGGAAAAAAAAAAAGATATAGCTGCTTACAAGAAATAACAAGAGGGCTGGCCAGATCACTCAGGGGACTAAAGCACCTGCTTAGGCAGACACAGGGACCAGGGGTTCAATCCCGAGCATGCTGTGCCAGCCCCGACCCTAGGGAGTTGAGACAGCAAATGAGACTGAGCATGGTGATGTGTGCCTGTAATCCCAGCGCTTGAGAGGCTGAAAACAAGAGGATCACTATGAGTCTGACCTGTGTAGTGAGGCCTTGTACTAACTACACAAAAAAAGAAAAGAAAAAAAAAAGAAATAAGAGCTAAAATTATCTAACTCTTCAGTACTGGAGATGCAGCTTAGTGGCAGAATATCTACTTAGAAAACTGAGGGCCTGGGTTCAAGCTAATGGGTGGAGGTACACATAGGCAAAGACATTTGGGATCTTGAGCCAGACAATGGCTCCCTACACATGTGATGAAAAAGAACAAATACCAACAATGGGGAAAGTAAATACCCAAGAAATACTTTAAAACCCCATGTGCAGAGAAAGCGAGTGAGCGAACAAGCTGGCACAAGAGCTTAGAAATAGAATTGGTGGGTTACACACACACACACATATATATACATATTTTTTTTAAACAGCATTGGGGATTGAACCTCTATCTTGAGGTATATCCCCAACCTTTAATTTTTTATTTTAAGATAAGGTCCTATGAAATTGCACAGGCTGAGTTCAAGCATGCAATCTTCCTGTCTTAGCCTCCCAAATACTGAGATTATAGACTGGCAACACACCTGGCTTATCTTTTTGCAAAATGTTCAAGTGTTTTTCTCAACAGCTTTACCATTTTTTCACTACTGCCAGCATTTCACTAAGACTTCGATTATTCTGTTTTATTTATTCTTTTGTAATTACAGGTTCCCCAAAGGTGCTTCATCATTTTTCATTGTGGTTTTGATTTGTATTTCATTAATGACCAGAGATGCTGAGTCCCTCTGCATGTGAGGCTTGGGTTATCTGTACACCTTACTTTGAATATAAAAATCTACTCAAGCTCTGTGTCCATTTTTAGTTTTGGTTACCTGTGTTCTTGTGCAACTCTAAGAGTCTTTAGCCAGATATGGTGGTGTACACCCATAATCCCATTCTGAAGGTTCATAAGGTAAAACTGACCTTTTTTGTTCCTAATACATTTCGTACAACTCATTTACTTTTCCCTATGCTCTTAATGAGCTGTAAGATTCGAGTCACCTATAACACAGAAAATCAAAGATGAAATTATAGTCTAATTAAAATAAGCATTACTTTGTTCCCATGTGGTTTATTAAAATGTAAGAATGCACTTGCTAGAACAGCAATAACCTTAAAAACAGAATACTTCTCCTAACAAACATCATGATGAAACCAGGCATAGTGATGTGTTCCTCTGATCTAAGCTCACTGGGAAACTGACGCAGAAGGATCACAAAGTCCCACATCTTCTGCTGCGCTCTGCCTCAAGGGCTGTAGCACAGTAGAAATCCTACTGTGGTTCTAGGGCTCCTGTTGCTTATGTGTATGAGAACCTGAACAATGAGATCTAGAGTATGTGAGGGCCACATGAGACCTTCAGTAATACCAAGACTCTGCTGGGGAGCTAGCTCAGCAGCATAGCGCCTGTTTGGCAAGTGCAAAGTCCACAGTTTGATTCTCAGTGCTACACACACAAAAAGGTCCAATACTCTGTCTCAAAACAATTTTTTTTTTTTTTTTTTTTCTTTTTGAGGGTCCAAGGATTGAACTCAGGCCCTTGTGCTTGCCAGGGAAGCGCTTATTCCACTGAGCCATCTCCCCGGCCCCTCAAAACAAAAATTTTTTAAAACACTGAGGATGTAGCTCAATGTGAAAGTTCTGTGTTCAATTTGCAATACCACATACACAGGAAAAAAGTCATGGCTGGGCCAGCCAAATAGCTCAGTGGATTAAAGGCAGAGAGGGGCAGGGGGTTCGATCACCGGGCCTGCTGAGCTAGTGCTGGCCCCACCCCCGGGGCACACTGAACCAAAAATTGAGACTGGGTGTGGTGGTGCACCTGTAATCCCAGCTCTTGGGAGGCAGTAAATAGATGGATCACTATGAGTCTGATCTAGGGGGCCTGCCCCTTAGCTCAGCTCCACTAGCACACATTTTCACACATACCTCCTAGAGAAATACCAGTCGTACTACTGCTTGTAAGAGTAGGTGAAGTCTCCGACACAGTGGAAGGCTGGCTACTGGTTACAGCTGAAACAGTATCAGAGGCCTGCTCAGAGGTAGGTGGATTTGGGTTGTTAATGGAAGCACTAGTAGTTTGTGATTCCATTCTTGCAGAAGTGGTTGGTACTACAGTAGGTTCTACAAAATATAAAATATCTACTTAGTATTTACAATACTTTAAATAAAGGGTTATAGTTTAATCCAAGCTAACATTCTTATAATTGCTAAGATAAACAAGCAAACATTAAAAATGTAAATTCTCTACTAAGTATACAATGGAATAAAGAATGCTTTCATAGTGTTAAGTAACTGGCTACTGTGTTCTCTCCTGCATGGTGGCCCACAGTATACTTCACTCCACACTTTTATTTGGTCCAGGCCAGGGGAACACATCAGCAGCACAGTGCTTGCCTGGCAAATTCAAGGTAAATGAGTTTGATTCCCGGGACCAAAAAAAAAAAAAAAAATTGGTTCATACTTGCTCTGCAGAGCCTTTTTCCTTTAATAAAACTTTGCTACCATTAAAAAAAGTTAAGACATCATACCTGACATGTTACTAAAATGATTATTCCATTAAAAAATTCTAACATACATATGCATAATCCACTAAATGTAGGTGAATAAAAAGTTTTTCAGATAAGTTTTCTGACCTACCACAAAAAGAGACTTAAAAGTAACCATTCCTATTATGCCTGTATACACAGTCACAGGCTACTGAAACAGTGTTACAAAACTGAACAATATTTTGTTATTTCTACTTCTGCCCCTGTACAAAGGAGAAAGGATCAGAATTTTCTTTACAGAAGTGTTAGGACAAACTGAAATCATACACATAATGTACTTCATATGATGCTTTTATGTATGTCAATCATTTCATCAACGTTAGTTTTTTTTTTGTTTGGGAGGAACCGGGGATTGAACTCAGGCCCTTACGCTTGCCAGGCAAGCACTTATTCTACTGAGCCATCTCCCCGGCCACAACGTTAGTTTTTTTTAATGCTCACTTAAATCTCATTTTCTATGCTTTGTTTCCAAAAAATAGTATTTGCTAATATAAGCACTAAACAAAAAGATTAGGGGCCTGCCCCTTAGCTCAGTTGTTTAAGTGGCTGCTTCAACAAAGCAGTCAGCCTCAGGTTGCTGTGGTTCATCCCCACAACTCCAGCCAACCAAACATGCCCTGAAGGCATTCTGAGCCAGCACCCCCCCAAAAAAAAATCCTCCTAAACAAAAAGATTAGATATTGCTACTTGTGTTTTCTACTAAAAAATTATAGAGTTAAATTTCAAGTATCTAATTACAAAGTAGAAGCTTAAGATATTTCATTTCACCAAATTCCCTTCATAATTCTAGAGTGACTCCCCCTACTCACCATCTTCATCAACAGTAAGGTCCACAACCTCTGCTGCACTTTGCCTCAAGGGCTGTATCACAGTAGAAACCCTACTGCGGTTCCGGGGCTCCTGTGGTCTACCAGAATGAGAACCTGAACCTTGGCTCCAATGAGATCTGGAGTGTCCAAGGGTTGAGCGAGACCTTAAACAACACCAATATCAAATTAGTAGACATAAGTAAAAAGAGCAAACTTCTAGTCAGCCCAGAAATCAGTAAGCTTTTCTCACAAAATAACTTTATGTAAAACTTCTCCAAAAAATAACAGCAAAAGAATTATTAAAAAGTGATTAGACAAAAAAAAAAAATAAAAAAATAAAAAAGTGACCAGACAATGCCTGACCATCAGTAAACAATGCTGAATAAATGAACCACCAACCTATTGACCGAAGTATTTAAGAAACGCTGTCAGATCAATCACTATAAAATACAGGATGCTGAGCCTGGCATGGTGATACACACTTGTAATCCTAGCACTTGAGAAGGTGAGGTAGGAAAACTGCTTCAAATTCAAGGCTGGTGTGAGCTACACAGTGAATTCAACGCCAGCTTGAATGACATAGTGAGACCCTGTCTCAAAAACAAATCACACATTCTGTTTTGAGAAGACCATTCTCTCTGTAATGTTCATTTTGTATGTTCAAGAGGAATATAATCAATTGTTTATACTTTATGGTAATTCCTCAAATTATTCATAATAAAGGAATTTAAAAACACATTATAGGACCTGAAAGATAGCTTGGTGGACTAAGCTCCTGCTTAGGCAAGCACAGGTACTGGTACTGGGGTTCAATCACCACAGACCGGGGATCGATCCCTGGCACAACATGCACACTGGTATTGGCCCCACCTCCGGATGCGCTAAACCAGTCACCAAGACCTGTGAGCAGCAAGACATGGCATGGTGGCATACCTCTGTAATCCCAGTACTGGGGAAGCTGAAAACAGGAGGATCACTATGAGTCTGAGCTGCATAGTGAGACTCTCTACCAAATACATATTTAAAAAAAAAAAAGAAAAAAGAACTACACACTTAATGCTCATATGACCTTGTGTGCTAACTACAGGCTGGTTTTACAAAAGATGGCTAAGATCCTACACCTAGCTAGCTGTACATGGTATCACATGCCTATAATCTCAGCGCTCAGGATGCTGAGTCAGGAGGATTACAAGTCAAAGCCAACCTGAGCCACAGTGAGTTCAAGGTCAACCTAAACTTTACAGTGAGAACTTGCCTAAAAAAAAAAAGTGCGGTACATACTGTAAGAGTACCAATTTTCCTCACACTTTGCAGAAATCATTTAAAACTTACAAGTACTATGCCTGTAATCCCAGCACTTGAGAGGCAGAGGCAGGCAAACGGCTGACAGGACAGCCTGGGTAGTAATTTCAAGGCCAGTCTGGGCTACATAGTGAGTTCCAGGCCAGCCTAGATGGCACAGTGAGATCTGGCCTCAAACAAACTATATCTGCACTCAATTGTATGCTACTACAGGTGGCACTCCAGAAGTGATATTACTTCCAGGAACGGTGGCACATACCTGTGATCCTAGCGCTTAGGTGGCTGAGGCAGGAGGACGGTAGAGTTCAAGACCAGTCTGGTTACAAAGTGAGCTCAAGGCCAGCCTGAACTGCAGTCTCAAAAAGGCTCAATAAAGTGGCACACCAACGAGAAACCGCAACAGAAAACGCACATTGTGGATCCCTTTGTAATATGCCTCAAAAATAGGAATGCCCTTTTCTTTGTAATTAATACTATACATTAACAATCAATGTTTGAAAAACATTTCTAACACAAAATTTAAGATTTATATATAGGTTATAATCTGGCGTGACAAATGTAACAGAGCAACTCTTTACTCCACTGACACTGATAAAGGTGGGATTCGTTGCTACTGGTTTTGAGGTGGGGTCTCTGCTGCCAAGGCTGACCGTGAGCTCCCATTCCCAGCCTTGACCTCCTGAGCGCCTGGGACTGTGGCAGCGAACCAGCACACTCAGTGCATTGTCAGTGTCTGCAGCTGTCTAAAGCCCACACGAAAGCAGTGTTAGGATGTGATGTGGGATAAAAGTCAGGGTATCAAAACACTTCTGCAAAAGCACAGAATCACTGCCAGTTGTCAAAAACATGACTTTTCACTCATTTTTTAGTGGGAAACTCACCGATAGCTCTCCCCAACTGTTACAATCTCTACTTCACTGTCAGTTGAGGTTACATTAATTTCTTCATTGGCAGTGACCTGGGGAGCGAAGGAAGCTTCTATCACCACAACATCTTCATCGATATTTCCTGAAAACAAAAAGGGAAAAACACTTGTTAACTAACTGCTGTATCTTCAAAAATTTGAAGTATGAGTGTAAAAGACAAGAAGGGAACATAAGTAACTCATAGCAGAATTCTGGGTTTGTCTTGTTTCTGAGATATGTGGCCCACACCGGGCTCAACTTCTTCATCCTCCTGCCTCCACCTCCAGAGTGCTGCGATTACAGGCATGCAACACTAAGTGCTTTTGATAGCAACTAGCTCATTATGAGTACTATGTGCTAAGATTAGTTTATGTAATATGAACTTTGAAACTACAATTAGGTCTGAGTTCAAAATTTTGTTTACTATGTACTTGGAAAGTCTTAAATTTTCTAAAGCTTGTTCTTCCATTTTTTTTTTTTTTAACAGATAGGGTCTCATTATTTAGCTCAGGCTGACCCTGAACTCACTATGTACCCCTGGCTGGCCTTGAACTTACAGATATCCTCCCACTTCAGCCTCCCAAGTGCTAGGATTACAGGCGTGCACCACCACACCCACCTGAATTTTTAGTTCTTAAGAGTATACATGCTTAATTGTACATAGCACAAAGTACAGGTTAACAAGGAGAAACGTACAACTTTAGGGGATGAATTTGCTTTCCTACTCCCTATATTTTTATAATACAAAATACCTCAAAGTAGCTTGTAAACTTCTAGCTACTACGTGCGTGGTCAGGTTGACAGTAATAAACACATAGTATAACTTAAAAAGAAGACATTCAGCGCAAGACTTGTAAAGTATCAGGCAAGAATGAAATACAATTTTTTAACCTTTTTTAAATTTCACATTTTTGTGAAGCATATCTCTAAAACTCTTCCATCTTGTAAATCTGGTACTCAATAATCTTAACATTTTTCCTTGGACCACCACCCCTGGTAACCATCATTCTGTTTTTCTTTTTCTTTTTTTTTTTTCTGGGGGGGGCGGTGTTTTCAAGAAAAGGCTATTTAGCCAGGTCTGGTGGCACATGCCTGTAATCCCAGCACTTGGGAGGCTGGAACAAGAGGATCCCCATGTGTTCTAGGCCACTCTGGGCTACACAGTGAGTTTAAGACTGTCCTGAATTACAGAGTGAGACCTTGTCTCAACAACCAAAAACAAGAGCCATCCAAACAGCTCAGAAGGTTAAAGCACCTGCTTAGATAGATGCAGGGGCTGGGATTTCAATCCAGCACCAGGGGTGGGCTGAAACTGTGGATGATTTCTGGGCGTGGTGGCACCCACCTGTAATCCCAGCACTTAGGAGACTGTAAACAGGAGGATCACTGCAAGTCCGATCTATGCAGTGAAACCCTGTACAACCTGTACACCCTGTCCTAAAACACAAAAATAAAATAAAATAAAATAAAAAGCAAAACAAAAACAAAAATTTTTAATATGGTTATTTTTGAGGCCTCATCTAAACAGAATTGTACATTATTTGTTGTTTTGTGACTATATTATTACACTTAGTATAATAGCCAACAAAAATGAAAATACATACATAAATATTTGGACCTCAAAGTTTCTTGTAGTGTATTCATAATAGCCAAATACCAAAAGCAATTCAAAGGCAATTCAGTAGTTGACAAAATGTAGTCCAATCAAAGAATACTACAAAGAAACTAATAAAGAGAAATGAATTACTGGTCAAAGGGTGAACCTCAAAAAATTATGCTAGCCAGGGATGGTGGCACACCTGTAATCCCAGTACTCAGGAGGCTGAGGCAGAAAGATCCAGAAGGATCTTTGTGAGTCTGAGACCAGCCTGGGCTACAAAGTAAGCTTAAAATCACTGAAACTGTGTTTTAAAACAACAACAAAAGCTAAGTGAAAATTAGACATTAAAGACCATATATTGTGATTTCATTTATATAAAATGCTTCCAAGATCTATAACCATACAGACTGAGAGTAACAGCAGGAACTGACTGAGTTTTGGGGCTTTTCGTGTTGTTTTGTTTTGAGGCAGGATCTTACTATGCAGTGCAGGCTGACCCTGAATTTACTGAGGCTGGTCTCAAACTCAAAGTGATCCTCTTGCTTCAGCCTACTCCAAAGTGCTGGAGTTACAGATGTGAACCATCATGCCTAGCCTAGGAATTGAAAGACAGTGAAAAAATCTTACAGGATTGACAACTCTAAAACTGTATTTGATAGCTGCAGAGTTCTACATTTACTTTAAAAATTACTGAATTGTACACTTTAATGAATTTCAGTGTTATATAGATTATAGAATAAAACATTTTTTAGAAGCATAAAACAGGGCCAAGTGTAGTGACATACACCTACAATTTCAGCAGAAGGCTAAGGAAGGAGGATTGCCATGTGTTGGAGACCAGCTTGGGACACACAGGAAGTTCAAGGCCACCCTGAACTACAGTGTTACAAGGTCCTGAGTTTGATTACAGGTACCAAAAAAAGTACGTCTCAAAAAACAGGGAAAAGGGGCTGGTGAGATGGCTCAGTGGTCTAGGACACCTACTTGGAACAAGCTTAGCAAAGCACAGGGACCGCAGTTCAATCCCCCAGCACCACACGCCAGTCAGCCCCACCCCCTAGTGGGCTGAGCTGGTCACACACACACACACACACACACACACACAAATAAAACTTAAAAAAAAAAAAAAACAGGGAAAAAAGTCTTTAAAAAAAAAAAAGAAAATAGTGGCCTGGGAGATGGCTCAGTGGAATAAGCGCTTCCCTGGCAAGCACAAGGGCCTGAGTTCAATCCCCCGGTTCTGCAATTTAAAAAAAAAAAAAGAAAGAAAGAAAGAAAATAGCTGGGGAGATAGCTCAGTGGCTTAAGTGTCTACCTGGCAAGTGCAAGGTCCTAACTTCAATACCGG
>NW_004524602.1:16767500-16773267 GCF_000260255.1 Octodon degus
ACATAGGAAAAGTTATAAAAATGGATAGAACAGGGGCCAGGGAGATGGCTTAGTGGAATAAGTGCTTCCCTGGCAAGCACAAGGGCCTGAGCTCAATCCCCGGTTCTGAAAAAAAAAAAAAAATGGATAGAACAGTTAAGACTAACATTCTGATTTTTGAAATAAGCAAACGATATGAACAGATCATACATACGAATAAAAATAAAAAAGATCTAAAAGGTTTAAAAACACATGAAAATACACACAACATTATGCATAAAAAATAAAAGTTTTTAGATGCACTATAATTTCTCATTCGTCAAATGAAATAAAAATCCCTCAACTCAGACAAGTGCCTTGGGAACATCTGGGGGCCACCCTCACACACGGCTGTGGGCATGCACACTGGTATCAGCCACTGCAGAAAAAGCTCTAGCTGCACTTAAGCAAATAACATATATGCCTGGGCCCTTGAGTCAATAATCCCCTCGTAGAGTTCCATACCAAAGACAGTCTAGCAAAAAAAAAAAAAAAAAAAAAAAAAAAAGCTATGAAATAACATACAAAAAGTTTTTTATTGCAGTACCTCTTGTGACAACAAAAATCGGCAAAACATTCACTAAGAGATTGACTGAACAAATTATGATCCTACCATCAGGCAGCATCATGATGCCATTTTTAAAATAGGAATAAAAAACTGGGCATGGTGGTGCATGCTTGTAACTCCAGCACTTGGGAGGCTGAGGCAGGAGGATCTTTGTAAGTTTGAGACCAACCTGGGGTACAAAGTAAGCTGCCTGAACTGCACAGCAAGACCTTGTCTAAAAAAACATCAAAAAAGGAGAAGGAGGAGGACAAGGAAGAGGAAGAATAAAAAAATGATAAGGTGCTCACTTTGGCAGTACATATACTAAAACTGGAACAATACAGAGAAGATTAGTGTGGCCTCTACGCAAAGATGACACACAAATTCACGAAGCATTCCATATTTTTAAATGAGACCCACATGTGCCAACATCATGTTGTCTCACTAGTATAAGAACCTGAAAAGAGGGCTGGTAAGATGGCTCAGTAGTCTAAAAGCACCTACTTAGAACAAGTTTAGCAAAGCACAGGGACTGCGGTTCAATCCCCCAGCACCACATGCCAGAAAGAGTAAATAAAATCCAAAAGGTACAACAGATACTGTGAAAAGGAAAGAATCTGTTCAGTGCGAAGGAAAAACTGGGATGAAGGAAAGGAAAAAGGTATATTTATGTATGTATACAGGATTGCTTGGACAAAACCATCTGAGCATCAAAATGACTGTAATATATTCAGTGCGTTAACCACTTGCCAGTCCAATTATTTAAATATAGGATGACCAAAAATGGTGTATTTGTCTCATTAATTTTTACAATATATAAAAAAAAAAAACTTTAGCAAATTAATTCAAGAACTGACTGGTTGAGACTGGCATAATCCCAGCTTTCAGGAGGCTGAGGCAGGAGGATCACTACAAGTTGAAATCCTCTCAAAAAGAAAAGAAAAACAACCAATGGGCTGCTGGAAATGCTGCCTGCCTAGCTGTACTCTTGCCAGCTAGCACATAAACAGACACCACAGCACCAGGGCAATCAGTTCAGTGGTTAAGTCCATGGGTGAGTAATAGTACTAGAAAAGGAAAAGCACCTGTGTGGATGCTACCAGAGTACCGCCTCACTCTGAGAAGCAGTAAGGGGAGAAACAATCAAAATTACTCTTCCTTTTCTTTCTCTTTATCTTTCTGAGACAGAATCTTGCTAGATAGTTCAGGCTTGAGCTCACTTTGTAGCTCAGGTTGGTCTTAAACTTACAACAACGATCCCCCTGGGATTATAGGCCAGCGCCAACACATCTTACTTCAGCTTCCCTTTTCGTATGGATTGTACCCCAGAATAACCAATTCCCTGCTTAAGAAAGACTTCTTCCTTAAAGAAGAACCTCAAGTAAAAACTGTAAGCAGAATGACAGAACTTTAAAAATCAGTATTTTTTGAAATTCCAGCACTTAAGAGGCTGAGGCATGAGGTCAGGGCCAGCTGGGTTACACAGTGAGACCCTGCCTCAGAACGGGAAAGGGGGATAAAAATCAGTAAAAACAACAGTGACACAAGCCTGCTACCCCAGTAGCTGGAAGGAGCAAGCAAAAGGACACTAAGTTCCAACCCAGCTAGGGCAATTGGGCACCTGAGCAAGACTCTGTCTCAAAATTTAAAAAGTTAAAGGCTAAGGCTTTAGTTCATTATAAAGACACTAGGCTCAGTCCTCAATACTACAAGGAGAAAATTCAGTATCTTATAACCTCTGATGATGAACCCAGTGAACAGCAAAAATAGCTGCTAAGAGCCACACAGGACTGCTGTAGGGAAGCTGGCTAGAGAAGTCAGCAGTGCTCTCTCTTCATGATCTGGTCCACCTCAATACTGGGCAAGGCAGAAGACATAAAAGCATCAACTCCCTGCTACCTGACCCCAATCTAATCAAGTCCTAAGACTGAATTTAGCCTTCACAGGAAATATGGTGTACCTAAAACAAAGTGCCCAACACCATACATTCTGTAGTGTGAGTGAAATGACATGGTACTTAGGAACTGCTCTGAAATTCTGCAGGAAAAGAAAAAGTGAGGGAATGAAGTAAAAATAGGAGACTGTCCAATGCATGCACACCCATGTTTACAGTATGAAATAGCTAAGTCTTGGAAACAGCCCACAAGCCCATCAGCTGATAAATCAATAAACATGTTTTTTTTTTATACAATGGATTAGTATTCTGCCACAAAGATGGGTAAGCTTGAGGCATTTCTAGCTAAATGGATGCACCTTAAGACCATACTCTTAAGTGAAACAAACCTGAATACCCCCACTGTTTCTCTGGTGTGAGTAAATGAGGAGCAGAATATATCCTAGATACCGTGAAACAGGAAGAAAACGTTCAAATGGGAAGATGAACAATGGAGATAGGAGGGGGGAAGGAAAGAAGGACGGATGGATGGATCGATAGATGGATGGACAGATGGACGAACGGATGGACAAACGGATGGATCGATGGATGGATGGATGGATGGATGGATGTACGGAAGGAAGCAAGCAAACAAGCCTAGCTTCAAGTTTTAGTTTTATCACTTGAATTTAACCAAAACTCTCTGCAAGACACTTTATGGTAATACTTGTAATATTACTATTCAAAATATGTTAAAATATACATATATGTAAAAGAATTATTCAGAATCTAAGAAGCCAATTATTTGGAAGAGCTGCAGTTTCCCACAATACAGCCATGCCCCATCAATGCTTTAGATGAGCTATTGTGAATATAAATCCTAAAATGGGTGATGACAACAGAATATACCTAATAAGAGAATTGGGCAGATTAAGTAAGAGCATACATGAAACAATTAGACTATTACTGGCACAGAACAAGTGCATGGTAAGTGCTAGGTTTTTATTATCACTACGAGATCATTACCCACATTACTATACTATAGATCATTACTATATCTCTATTGTATAGTAAAGGAACAAGATGCAAAGCTTTGGAAGGGTTTCCCATAACAGCCAACAAAATTTTAAATTTATATGCCTTGACACATTTCTATAAATTCTATCTTAAAATATGGTTTCATAGCATACCTGTAATCTCAGCAATTGGGAGGCTCAGTCAGTAGAACTACAGCAAGTTTGAGGTCAGCCTGGGCTACAAAGTGAGCTCAAGGTAGCCTGAACTGCGCAGTCAGACCCTGTCTCCCACCCCAAAAGAAAAAAAAAAAAAAAAAAAAAAGACAAGCTTGTAAGAACATTACAGGATGTCCTTATAACCACTAGATTTGGCACACTGACTTCTAGCTCTTCCCCAAAGTAAAAATGATCATGAAAGGTATATCTTTTTAATTCACTCAGGACATTAAGGTATCCAGAGAGTATAGCTGAACATACTCATGAAAGAGGACTTTCCAGAACTGTTTCAGGAAATGCAAAAACAATGGAACAAGAAATCTCCAGAGAGAGGGCAATATTTTGAGCAGCATTAACAGCAACATGTCTTTTGCTGTAACATTTTATTTTATTTCTTTTTTTGTATTTAGTATGGGGCCTAAAAGGCCTAACTACATAGATCGGATTCATAGTGATCCTCGTTTTCAGCCTCCCAAGCACTGGGATTACAGGCAGGAGCCACCACACCCAGTCTCGTTTGCTGTCTCAGCATATCTGAGGGTGGGGCCAGCACAGCACACTGGGGATCAATCCCTGGTCCTTGTACTTTAGTACATTTTTAAAAATTTAAACATTCACTGCAGCTTTTGATCATACCTCATATAAATGCCTTCCTTCCCAGAAACAGACCCTAATATTAACTTACTATATTCTCATTCCTCTACAAATAAATACCCATCAGCTCCTAGACCTCCTGTTCCTCTTTAGCAACCACTACCTTCCTCAATACCTTACAGCTGAAAGTAATGCTCTCTTTGTGGGGTAGGGGGTGTGCTAGATATTGAACCCAGGAGCTTTACATTGAGCTACATACCAAGTCTTTTTTATTCTGAGAGGATCTCACTGGGTCACTAAATTCTCCAGGGCTTGAACTGTGATCCTCTTGCCTCCTCCTGCCTCAGCCTCCTAGAGTGCTAGAAGTACAGCCATGTGCCACACTACACCTTAGCCAGGGTCTTCCTATTCTGACCACTTGGGAAAAATGTGACAAGCAAGACAATTCCTTTGTCTTGCTAAAACTAAGAATGGAAACAGAAGGTACCCATACATAAGGAAAGGAGAAATGACCCAACTATACAGCAAAATAGCAGGCTGTATATCCTTGACAGGGAGGACACTGAGCAACAACTGGGAGAGGTAAGTGCCAGTACTAGAAACCACATTCTCAGTCCTTTGGAAAGCTCTCTAGACTCAATTCCCTTGCCTATTTTACAAGAAATTAACCTTAATTCCCTTCATTCAGACCTAGCTCTTTAATGTTTTATTAATTTTTACATTGCCACCTATAATATTCAATAACGGAACTTAGAAAAAATAGGGTATACAGATGAATGTCCATTTCGTATCTGTGTATTCAAAGTGGTTAGGATAGATATATAGTTGCATTCTCTTAATGAATAGAATGATTTGTTCTAATGGTGTTTGTAAATAGGATCTCAAGTCCACATCTTGTACAGCAATTAACCACTAAGAAGAATATATGCAGTGTGTTATTTGTTGAAACTGTACTTCCGATTTGATTTGAAACTGTCACATTGCTGTTTATCAATAAAATTTTGGGAAAAAAAAATTTTTACATTGCAACTATAGACACCATATATTATCTCAAGATATCCTATTCCACACAAATCCCTACTCTACTGAAATGTCATTTGTGCCCATGTCTGTGTGCTTCTATGAGAGAGTGAATGCAGGTGCTAGTCCACTGTCACATATACTCTACAAAGCTCCGTGAAGGCCAAAACTGTACAAGTCTTAGTATGTCAGTCAGCTACCATCTAAATATTCCAAAGTATTTTTTAGCTATGAAGAGTAAGACAAGGTCACCATGAACAGAGAACTTTACCGAAAAATGTTAGTCTTAATTGTTCTTACTCTGATTAAATCTGGAAAAATTCTACCAAGGATCTGAAAAAGGATTCAAAGAAAAACATTCTAAAAAAGAACTAGATGGAAAAAGCTTCTCTATTGTAAATCAACCCATTTAAAATTTATTCATAAAATTGTATGAATGGTTATTCAAAAAAAACCCTCACTTTTTATTTGTCAACTAAATAC
>NW_004524602.1:16773401-16775357 GCF_000260255.1 Octodon degus
AAAAAAAAAACCCAGCATTAGAAGCAATACAAGATTTCACTAAACAATGGGAATTCATCAATGTCTGTTATATTACATGATCCTATATTCAGATAACCACATATAAATATGTAAGATGCATTTAAAGAAAAAACAACACAACACAACACAACACAACAAAGATGTTGAGGCAGTGTGGCCCTGTGCTCTGGGAGCTGTGGGTCAGTGCTATGGAGGCCTATGAGCAGTCCAAAAGGGGCCCCAGAAGCTGAAAGGCGTCACAAAGCTCAGTATGACCAAGCAGAAGAAGAAGGAGGAGGGCAAGGACAAGGCAAAGCTCCTGGAGGCGATGGGAACCAGAAAGAAGAACCACAAAGAGAAGCAGCACTGCCTGGACATGTGGACACCCACAGGCAGCCTTCGAGAAGATGCAGGCAGGAGAAGCAGCAAATGGAGAAGATCCTGAAGAAAGCATCCAAAACCTACAAGCAGTGTGTGGACTTCAATAGGCACCTGGACACCCTCACCGAGCACTACGACATCCCCAAAGTCAGCTGGACCAAGTAGGCCCAGCAGAGTCTTCTGGAAATTTCTCCCACTCCACCCTGCATCTGCCGGCATTTTTGGGAACAATCCCGTCATCCTGGAACCTGATTAAAATCACACTGTGACTGTCAAAAAAAAAAAAAAAAAAAAAAAAAGATGTTATAAGAAATTCAAAGGAAGAAAAAAGTTAAAGAAAATCTTCAGCATTAACTGCTCCTTTCAAAAGACCAGCACAAATAGACAATATATTCATACAAACTATTCTGCATGTATACCTAAACCTACTTTTCTCCTTCTTTGATTTGTCCTCATCATTTGCCTCATCATCAGCCTTTTTTTTTTTCCTTTTTTCAGTTTCCCACTACCAGAGAATGCTTTGGTCTCTACTGTGCACCCTGCAGTGGCAAGCATGCAGCTGGCCATGAACACACAGTTTGTTTTGTTTTTGTGTAACAAGGGATTGAACTCAGGCCCTTGCCCGTGTCAGGGAAGTGCTTATTCCACTGAGCCATCTCCCAGGCCCAGGGCTGCTATCTTGTAGAGAAGACAATGCTGATGCTCAGAGGTCCAGTGCAGAAGGGCCTGCTGAGCACAGAAAAGACCCCAAGGCTGCTGAGCACAGACACATATGTACACCCCAGCTCGGAGAGGCTGCGGTAGGGGGTCACAAACTGAGCCTGGCCCAGGCAACTAAGCAAAACCCTCAAAATAAAAATTAAAAGGGCCGGGGAGACAGCTCAACAGCATAAGCACTTCCCCAGCTGGCAAGCAACTTCCTGAGTTCAATCCCCAGTACCAAAAAATAAAATAAATAAGTAAATAATTTAAATTTAAATAAAAAAGCCTGGGGTTGTGGATCAGTAGAAAGCCTTGGGCACAATCCCCAGAACCACAAAAAGAAAGAAGAAAAAAGAAAAAAAAAAAAAAAGGAGAAGCGAAGTTGAACAAGGACAACTCCTACAACTGTGTTAATTCTTTGCAGCAGTTTGCAAATAATAATTATTTACCATAGACCCCCAAAGATGTTTTACTATGTGACTTTTATCTACTGACACAAAACAAGTAACATGCCTGTAATCTTAGCACTTGGGAGGCAATCCCAAGCACTTGGGAGGCTGAGACAGGAGTGTTCTTGCAAGTTGGAGACCACCCTGGGCTACAAAGTTAGCTTAGTTAAGGCCATCCTGAGCTGCATATTGAGACCCTGTCCCCCACCTCCCCCTAAAAAAGTAAAAACCTATAAAAGTCTCGAGTTTTTCTTTACAGCTGAATAATACTCAATTTACCATTCTTTTAAGTAAAAATAATATTACATTAAAAATGTGACTAGGGCCAAAGAGATGGCTCAGTGGAATAAGCGCTTCCCTGGCAAACGCAAGGGCCTGAGTTCAATCCCCGGTTCCACCAAAAAAAAAAAGATCCCAGTTCTGC
>NW_004524602.1:16775457-16780357 GCF_000260255.1 Octodon degus
AAAATGTAAAAAGAAAATATAAAGATTATGATAAAAAAAAGAAGAGAGAGAGTTCTGGAAGGAACATTACCACATCCTTTCCTGTATGTGCTTGAGAAATTCTGGCCCAACCCTCTAAGAACACTGAGATCTGCTTATGTACAGCAGACAGACTTCAACTGACAACTTGCTACATCCAGCCCTCCTGAGTTTATAAGTAAAGGGTCCATGGTAATTTATGTGGTTTAAAAATAAAAATTCAGGGGGGCCAGGGAGATGGCTCAGTAGAACAAGCACTTGCCTGGCAAGCACTAAGGGCTTGAGTTCAATTCCCAGTTCCGCAAAAAAATAAAATAATTAAAATAAAAATTCAGAGGGCTGGTGCGATAGCTCAGCTGACTAAAGCACCTGTTGAGACAAGCTTAGGCAATCACAAAGACAGCAGTTCAATCCCCAGCACCATATGTCGCACCAGCACCCCCCTCAGGGCAGGCTGAGCTGGCCAAAAAAATAAAGTAAAATAAATAAAAATAAAAAATTCAGAATTTCATATTCCTTTCAAATATAACAAAAGCATTAAGACACAAAAACAGAAAAACACTACTAGTCTGAGCTGTGTAGTGGGTCTCTATACCAAATACATAAAATGAAGGAAAAAAAAAAATCAGAAACAGAAAAACAATGAAGTACCTTTCATGTTTCCACAAACATTCTTACCTGAGGGAGCAGCTGGGTTGTTTGGGTGGTTTTCGCTAGCAGAGACAAACAAATCCTCTTCTCCTTCAGTTGATGAGCTAGAGGAGGATTCACTGGTGAGGTCATTCTCACTGGAACTACTAGAACTGGGGAGCAATGCATATTTTCTTCGAGCTAACACTTCTCGTTTTTTCCTCTGCATTAATATCCTCTCTTTTTGTTTCTGTGTCCTTTGTGAGGAATTATTTTTTACAAATCTCTTTCTGCATGGGAGTCTCCTCAATGAACTGCTATGAAAACAGGGTCTTTTCATTAACAATCCTGACACAGATTCGTTCTCAGTCCGAGGCCACTTTTGCGATCGTGCACTATGACTTCTACTTTTAGCACTCAGAATAGTCTGGGAATGTCTTACAGAGACTTCTTTATCCTCATCTGAAGTCACAGTGTCAGAGTCTCCAAAATGCAGGCTGGAGGAAGGAGAAGACAGACAATCGCTAAAGGAGGAGTCGTTCTCTTCTTCACTTGGTGCCTCAAGGTGCTGCCTCAATCCCAGGACTCCCTGATTCTCTTTAACGCAGTTCTGTGTGTACGAAGGGCCAGCCTGCTGGCTTTTGCGCTTTTTCCTTACAACACTCTTTTCCTGTTCTTGCTGATTACCACTCATGTCCTTTTCTTGTTTTTGAGAATCATCACATAAGTGAGAAAATTCATTCCCCACTTTACTATTAATCATCTCAACACCTGCAGGAAAACTTCTGGCTGCCCCAATGGGCTCTGGATGCAAAAGGATCCCTTTCAGACTCTCCTGTGTCTTCGGAGCATCAGAAGGAAGCTCACTCCTCATAGCCACTTTTAAGGTATAGAGCTCGTTATATTCAGGAGTCCATTGAGACATGGGAGACCTGGAGGAAGGCCTAGAAGACACAATCAGATAGTTAGAAGTTTTAAAATGTTTCATCACACAATTTAATTGCCAAGTTCTTAAATCACATTGAGAACACCCCTGTACGTGGCAGAACTGGCTTTTCCATATCAGGATACAATATGGCTGAAATAGTTATTTTATTGTTCTTATAAAACATTTTTCTTTGAAACCTTTACTTGTATTTCCCAACATTTAGAAATGCAGTAACTGTAACAGAATATAAGCCTACTGAAAACTTCTATTAACTAAAAACTGACATGACCTCAAATATTGCCACCTTTAGCAATTAATATATTTGATCAGAATCAAGTAATTTCTTCAGAACTTACATTACTAAGGCTAAAGTGAAGATTAGAATTGAAAAGACAGGTGGCATATGTCTGTAATCCTAGCACTTGGAAGGCTGAGACATGAGGATCACCGTGAGCTTCAGACCAGCCTGGGCTACACAGGGAGTTCAAGGCCAGCCTAAACTACAAATAAGACCCTGTCTCTAACTTAATAAATAAAATTAAAAAGATAGCCATTCGATCTAGCAACCAATTTTGGGGTTCATACCAAAGAAAACTGACATTTGCCTGCCAAGGTTCACTGAGGCACTACTTATAGCAACCAAGTGGAAACGACCTAATGTCCATCAAATAATGAGTCAAGAAGCCAGGCACATACACACAGCACAATCCTATTCACCATCCTATTCCCTTCATACTCCTCTCTGCCATTAGGAAAACCTGATTTCTGACAGAGAGCAGGGCACCATCGCCTTTTAGTTGGAGATACACAAGATTACAGCCAGGACAGAACTGCTGAAAATCATTCAGCTAAATAAACAGCACAGCAAAACATAAAATCAAACTTCGTACACAGAGAATCTAAGTGTATCTAAACCACACAATTGGGCTGGGGAGATAGCTCAGTGGCATAAGCACCTGCCCAACAAGCACAAGATCCTGAGTTCAATCCCCAGTACAATAATAATAATAATAGGGGCTGGAGAGATGGCTCAGTGGTCTAAAGCACCTACTTGGAACAAGCTTGCCAAAGCATAGGGACTGCGGTTCGATCCCCCAGCACCACATGCCAGCCAGTCCCGCCCCCTGGTGGGCTGAGCTGGCCACACACATATTAAATAAAAATAATAATAATAATAATAATAATAAACCATGCAATTTGTGAAATTATGAGTTGAAGAAGCCAACCTGATATAAAGCACTTCTTTCAATGAAATCTCTAACACAAGAATAGCTATATGTAGTAAACACCATAACTCAAAATGCAACAGTCATCAGAGATCTGATGCAACACAAGAACTGCACTGCCCAAAATGTGACTAGCTGAACAATGCTAACAGACCATTCCTGGCAACGCTTTACTCTTGTTTCCCAGGTGGTCTCCAACCCCTGGGCTCAAAAAATCCTCCTGCCTCAGCCTTCTAAGTAGCCTATATTATCATATTTATTAAGTAGAACATAAACACTTAAGTTTACAGCTTGCATTTTCACAAATAAACACAAAATTAGCAAAAAGACCAAAAATATAACAAAGCATCACAGAAATCCTCTTTCCATCACCACTACCCACCCAACAAGAGTTGTAACCGCCACCATAGCTTCTAATACTATAGATTTATTTTCCCTTGAACATAGTTTTAAACCACTTCCTGAGAAGAGGAGGAAGACAGGCATTTAGTAGCCAATTTCTTGCCTCTTCACAACTGACAGTTACAGGAATAAATGTCACAGGACTCATATTTTAGTAAGTTAACTATTATTAAAACAAAAGTTATGGTCGGCCAAATAGCTCAGCAGATTAAAGCACCTGCAAGCAGGTGCGGGGGTTCCCCCCATCCCCAGGCCTGGCCCTGGGGTGTGCTGAGCTGGCAACTGAGACTAGACATGGTGGCATGCCTGTAATGCCAGCTCTTGAGAGGCTATAAACAGGAAAATCACTAAGAGTCCAATCTAGTAGTGAAACCCTGAACACCCTATAGACCCTTCCCTAAAATTAAAAAAAAAAGTTAGCAAAAATAAAACTGAATGGGGCTAGGGAGATGGCTCAGTGGAATAAGTGTTTCCCTGGCAAGCAGAAGGGCCTGAGTTCAATCCCCGGTTGTGCCAAAAAAAAAAATAAATAAGTAAAACTGAATGGCCTAGTCCTACAGAAAGCTATCAAAGGGCTGGGGAGATAGAATAAGCGCTTCCCTGGCAAGAGCAGGGTTCTAAATTCAATCCCCAGTACCACCAAAAAAAAAAAAAAAAAAAAAGAAAAGAAAGTTATCAAAATCCTTATCTTCTATTACTCTTATTTATAAGGACAGACAGCGCTGTACTCAAGATGAGCTCCCCACCCCCACCCAGACTCTACTGAAGTAGAAACACAAGATGAGGGCTATGTCTGTGGCGGCAGCTGACAGGCACACCGCCTGTAAACATAGGGAAATACATGTCACAATAAGGCACAGGCATATGTGACTTAAGAGGGACAGAGAAGAAGGCATGGCCAAGATAGAATACACAAGTTAGAGAAAAATATAAAGAAATGGTGGCCCTCAAACACAGCTAGTGAGAATGCAGACTGGTACAGCCTCTTTTGGAAGGTGGGTGGTGATTCCTTAAAAGATCAAACACAGCTGGGCGTGTTGGCCCACGCCTTGTAAACCCAGCCCTCAGAAGACTAAAGCAGGAGGATTATTGGGAGTTCAAGACCAGACTGGACTACACAGTGAGTTCAAGGCCAGCCTAAAATACATAGTGAGACCCTGTCTCAAGAGGGGACACACACACACACACACACACACACACACACACACAATGGGAGGGCATAAACAGTGACAGACTACATGCTTAGCATGTAAATGGCCCTGACTTCAATCCAGAACAAAACCCAGCACCCTGACTAAACAGAAAATTATGGTAGGAGAAGCAATTCCAGTCCTAGTTCTACACATCCATACAAAAGTGAACATAATGCTAGCAGCCAAAAAGTAAAAACAACATCATGCCCATCAAAAGATAAATGAACAAATCCATACAACAGATCAAAAGTAATCAAAAGAAATATTTGATTCTAGGTACAACATGGATTAACATTATGGTCATACAACATGAGGTCCATAGTTCTTCATAATGGATGAACATTATGCTACTATCACAAGACATAGCCTAAAACTCCTTTTAGGGGCTGGAGAGATGGCTCAGTGGTCTAAGGCACCTACTTGGAACAAGCTTGGCAAAGCATCAAGGGACCGCGGTTCAATCCCCCAGCACCACATGCCAGCCAGCCCCGCCCCCTGGTGGG
>NW_004524602.1:16789987-16792916 GCF_000260255.1 Octodon degus
AAAAAAAAAAGCATAAAAAGCCAGCCTGAATTACACAGGGAGACCCTGTCTCAGAAGAAAAAAAAAAAAATGTGACTAGTTTATTAGTTCAGTCACAAGTCAACCAAGAAGTTCTTTTTCTTGAGGCAAGTATCACACTTTGGAATGCAGAAGTGCTTTCTAACATAACCTCATTTTGTTACATAGAACACTAACAAAATGCTAATTTTTACCACTCATAATTTTTTTTGGGGGGGTGGTTTGAGATGGGGTCTCCCTATGTAATTCAAGCTGTCCTTGAACTATGTAGCCCAGGCTGACCTAAAACTCTTGGTGATCCTTCTGCCTCAGTATCCCAACTACCAGGATTACAGGTGTGTGAAACCACATCTGGCCCAAGATGAATGTACTTAGTGTCAAACTCCACACCTATAAGTTGTTAAAATGGGCCATGTACAGTGAGTGGCTCATAGCTGTAGGCCCAGCTACTGGGCAGGCTAAAGCAGGAAGCTTGCTTGAGCCCCGGAGTTTAGGGCCAATCTGGTAACACAGCAAGAACTTATCACTTTAAATAAAAAGCTTTAAGTGATAAAAAGGTTATGCAATGCATAAATTATTGCTAAAATAAGAAAGTCCATTTAATTCCATCTGCTTCTCAGAAGACCAACACATTCCACTAAGAGAACCGTCCTCTCTTGCCCATCGTGCAGTGTCACACCCCACTTCCCACAGTCCCCACAGTAACTGAAGGAAGCTGTTAGCTCACTCACTGTAAAAGTCCCCTTACTTGACTACAGGCTGGAAGACAGCTGGACCCCCATTTGTCTCACTCTCTGTCTGATCCTAGCAACCCAAACAGCTGATTGACACATAGTAGCAATGATTTTAATTGTGGGAATGGGTAGAAGAAATAAAGTAGAAAACACCTGCTATATTTTTGGCCTGGGTAATTAAGAATGAGAAGGTATTAATCACTAAGCAAAGAAAGAATATGGAAAGTGAGAATGACAACAATAACCAAATTAGGCAATACTGTTTAAGATTTCTTGCACATGTATCATTGCCCAAGTTTGTGTTTCAAGAGTTTGTTTTGAGACAGGGTCTCACTATGCAGATCAGCCTGGCCTTGAACTTGCAGTAACCATCCTGTCTCGGCTCCCAAGGACTTGGATTACCACCATGCACAACTCAAGAGCTCTCGAAGGGCCAGCCAGATAGCTCAGCAGATTAAAGTGCCTGCTTAGACAGAGACCCCAGGGACCGCCCCCCCAGGGTGCCATACCAGCCCTGCCCCCGCGGCATGCTGAGACAGTAACTGAGGTGATTAAAACTGGCCATGGTGGCACGGGCCTGTAATCCCAGCTCTTAGGAGGCTGAAAACAGGAGGATCACAAGTCCGATCTGTGCAGTGAGACCCTGTGGACCCTGTACTAAGTACAAAAAAAAAAAAAAAACCTCTTTAAACACACACAAAAAACTTTCCTTATACCTGGGGGCCCTTACACTGAAGAAGCCAAGCACAGAAAACCAATGATTTTTCCTCTATAAAAGTATACATGGTGGCACATGTCTATAATCCCAGTACTGAGGAGGCTAAAAACACAAGGATCACTACAAATCTAAGCTACGTAGAGAGAACCTATACCAAATAAATTTTTTAAAAAAAAGTATTGCCAGGCATGATGGCACATACCTGTAATCCCAGCTGAGAGGGGAGGATCGCTGAAAGCCAGTGTGAATATAGCTAAGACTCTATCTCAAAAAACTAAAACAGAGGCTGAGGAGATAGCTCAGTGGTCTAACCACCTGCCTGGTAAGCACAAGGATCCAGGTTTGATCCCCAGTACCTGCATGCCAACCACTGAAACCAGATGTGGTGATGCATGCCTGTAATCCCAGTGCTGGGGCCGCTGAGACAGGAGTATCACTATGAGTCCAAGTTGCATAGTGAGACCCTGTAGCAAAGAAATAAATAAGTTTTAATAAAAACCAAAACAGAACAGTGTGTTATAGTGATCTACAGTCTACTTAATTCACAGTAAATAAGAAACAAAAAGTAACTACATCTTCCAGGAAGATCATAAAGGCTTTTTTTCCATGTCCTATAAAGTCTCTAGTCTCAAGGTTAAGAAATAAATCATTTTTAGGAGGTGGGACATACTGGAATTGAACTCAGGACCTTGCATTTGCCAGTCAGGCACTGCACTCCCAGCCCCCAAAAGTATCTTAAGGGGCCAGGGAGTTGGCTCAGCTGTATAAGTACCTGCCTGGCAAGCACACTGAGTTCAATCCCTGGTGCCGCAAAAAGAAAGTATCTTGAAACCAGAGAACTGGATCAATTGAGCTCATAAAACAAGTTTTGTGTGACCTCCACAATTCAAAAGAGGCAAACTGATAGTTAACAGTGAAATACTATGGGCCAGGGAGATGACTCAGTAGAATAGACACTTGCCTGGCAAGTACAAGGACCTGAGTTCAATCCCTGGTTCCACTAAAAAAAAGAAAAAAAAAAACAAAAACAGTGAGGGGCTGGGGAGATGGCTCAGTGGAATAAGCACTTCCCTGGCAAGTGTAAGGGCCTGAGTTTAATCCCCGGTTTCACAAAAAAAAAACAGTGAAATACTATAGGCATTCTCATTAAAGTTAGGAAAAAACATGATGTTCATGACCAGGTAATATCACTGTGGAAATGCCAGTCAAGTCACTCAAATAAGAAAACTGGAAAAACACCCCACACAACTTTTTCAGTATCTACAGAAAAGTTCAACAGGAAAACAAAGGACAAGCTGGTTATATATGTTTATCGCAATAATACTGTAAAATCAATGATTTTTCTTTACTTTTTTTTTTTTTTTTGATACCAGGGATTGAATTCAGGACCCTGTGCTTGCAAGACAAGCGCTTGTTTTACTGAGCTATCTCCCCGGGCCCTCTAAAATCAATCATTTCA
>NW_004524602.1:16793016-16795624 GCF_000260255.1 Octodon degus
GAAGCAGGCCAATCAATCTGTGGAGACAGAGCTGAACAGTGGTATCCCATCTGGGGACAACAAAAGGACACGCTGTGATGGCCAAAACATGCAGGGTTTCTCTGGTCCAATGAAAATGTTCTTTCTAAATGTCCTGTCGTGGTTGTTCCACTCTTGAATATATTATAACCACTGAAAGTAAATCTCATCTGTCGCCAAAAACCACAAGAAAAGTGAAGATCTTTGGGCATCAGATAGCTATGGACCCAGCAGCGAGAAAAGAGTCACAGTGGCTTTAAGAAAGCTCTAGCTCTCACAGAAACCCAAGTCTCCAGGAACCACACTGAGCTGGCTCCCAAGGAGACATCTCTGCTGGCTAATGGGGTAACTGCAGCTTCACAGACATCTTAATCACTGAGTCACTCACAAGGTCTTGGTACTGGAAATCCTTCGAGGCAAAGGAACATGCAAAGAGAACAGATGAATTCTGGGAACATGGACCCAAATGAATTCACAAAGAAGTAATTCACAGCTTAATTTTTTAAGCCAAAGTACTTTTTTTTTCTTTTTTTTAATCATTTTAGCCCCCAAAATCAAATAATTAACTTTTTTTCCCCATACCAGATCTCATGATGTAGTTTTAGGCACGCCTCAAACTCTTGAGATCCCCCAGCCCAGGCTCCAAAGTGCTGGCATGATAGGCATGCACCACATTGCCCAACACAAGAAGGAATTCTTTATGGTTAAACCTGCATTGATTTCTGGTCACTCTTGTCCTGCCAAGAAGCAAGAGTGGGAAGGAACCAGGAGGAAGGCAATTTGGTGTAGGCCACCACTGCGTCTCCAATCACAATTTACTACTCTCAAGTTACCACATCATGCAATCATTAAGTGCAAAGTTAATGTTCTGTATTAACTGAAGCTTGCACCAAGGGAATACAAATTCATACAGCATTTTGAAGAAAAAAGTTTATTAAAAGAAACAGCACTATTACATTTTTAAATTAAAACACATAGGAGCAATTAAAAATATTCTGAGCTATTTGCTATTGGTTGAAGCCATAATCTAGTTTATTTCTGTAGAAAGTACTCGCTGATGAGAGTTACGAGAGGTAAGCATCATGAGAAGTATTTGCCTATACAGCACATCACAGTTGGCCTGCTGTTCCACAGTTTCAATACTAATAATCTCTGCACTATTTGATCCCCTCAGCACACTCATTTACTCCTGAGTAACAATTATTCATAGTAGGGCCGGGGAGATGGCTCAGTGTAATAAGCACTTCCCTGGCAAGTGCAAGGGCCTGAGTTCAATCCCCGGTTCCACAAAAAAAAAAAAAAAAAACAATTATTCATAGTAAATTCCGTACTAAAGAAGCAGGCTAGCAAAAAAGGCTAATTTTCAACACTAAATATTAAGAGTTAGACTCTGCTGATTTATCTAGTGCATGTTTGTGAGCACAACAAGAGAAATACTATTATTCTTACACCTCCCAGGAACTCTTAGCTGTATAAACTGTCACACACTTTTGGTTATGATCTCTTCATTACCAATGATGACTATAAGTACTTGTTTCTTCTTTATTTTTTCCTTCTAGAAGCAAGAGCTAACCCCAACCCAAACTCCTAAGCTCAAGTGACCCACCTGTCTTGGCCACCTGAGTGGCTGGGAATATAGGTGTATTCCAGGGCACCCAGCTACACACTTAAACTTCATGAGAAAATAAAATAGCAAAAGGAAAACTCACATGATTATCTCAATAGACGCAGAAAGTCTTTGACAAAATCAAATATCCATTCTTGATAATATAGGTTAGAAGAAAATAGGTATAGATGGACCTTATCTCAATCTGATAAAAGCCATTTATGCCCACCCTCTTGCCAATACTTATACCAAATGGGAAAAACTGAATGCTTTTCCTCTAAAATCATGAAAAAGATAAGGATGTCCACTATCTCTACTCCTCTTAAATATAGTACTTGAAATTTCTTTAGCCATTTCAGCCCTGTCTGCAAATACGAGGGGGAAAAAAAAGGAAAGGTAAAAGCACTATCAGGCAAGAACAATAAAAGTGATGCATTTAAGAAAGGCAGAAATCAAACTACCCTTATTCATAGATGAAATGATCCTTTACAGAGAAGAAGACCAAGCAATTCCACTAAGACACCCAGAACTAATGAACAAATGCTGCAAGGTTAACAGGATACAAAATCAACACAAACAAAATAGTATTCCCCAACACCAATAACTGACCCAACAAGAAGTTACAAATATAGGTTCAACCAAAAAAAAAAAAAAAAACACCAACCTATACTGCAGGTACAAATTCTTTATGCTGAACGTGAAAAATATGGCTAACAATCTGTACTAAAAAAAATAAAAGAGACTGCATGAAAAAAAGAGCACAAACAAGGGCTAGAGTTGCCAAAGAGAACAAGCGAACTCCTGGAGCTGTGGACATAGCCCCAGCTGTCTGGGCTCAGGCGCCCCGCTCCTCCCTCCCCGAGAGCCTCCCTGGACCTCAAGGGCGCCCCCCTCCAGCGCTCCTCCCTCCCCCAGAGACTCCCCCCAGACCTCACGGGCGCGCTCCCTCAGGCCTCAGGCGCCCCGCTCCTCTCTCCCCCTGAG
>NW_004524602.1:16804565-16812354 GCF_000260255.1 Octodon degus
ACCCCACACAACTTTTTCAGTATCTACAGAAAAGTTCAACAGGAAAACAAAGGACAAGCTGGTTATATATGTTTATCGCAATAATACTGTAAAATAAATGATTTTTCTTTACCACAAACTTTTTTTTTTTTTTTTTTGGTGATACCAGGGATTGAATTCAGGACCCTGTGCTTGCAAGACAAGCGCTTGTTTTACTGAGCTATCTCCCCGGGCCCTCTAAAATCAATCATTTCATATAAATAATAGCCATTTTAAAAATAACACGGGGAGGCAGGCATATAACTCAGCAGCAGCATAAGTGCCTTGCTTGGCAAGCACAAGGTCCTGAGTTCAATTCCCGATACTATAATAATAATGAGGAGGAGGAAGTGGAGGAGGAAGAAGAGGAAGAAAGTAAGGGGGTGGGGAAGCCTGCCAAATAGCTCAGTGGATTAAAGCAACTGCTTAGGCAGATGCAGGCAGAGGCTTGGAGTTGGATCCCCAGGCCTGTGCCAGCCCCACCCCCGGGGCACACTGAGACAGCAATGAGATTAGGCAGGGTGGCGCCCGCCTGTAATCCCAGCTCTTGGGAGGCTGTAAACAGGTGGATCACTATGAATTCGATCTACACAGTGAGACCCCATACACTCTGTACTCCCTGTCCTCAATACGAGAGAGAGAGAGAGAGAGAGAGAGAGAGAGAGAGAGAGAGAGAGAAGGAGACAATGACACAGGGGCTGGGGATAGTGCTCAGCAGCACAAGCAACTAACAGCCTGGCAAGTGCAAGGGCCTGAATTCAACTCCCAGCACCAAAAAATAAATAATAAAATAATACAGAGTAACAAACCATTCATAATAGGGGAGAAAAATATTTAATACCTACTCTCCAACTTAAGAGACACAGAAGACCTGAATGGAAACAATTATGTTAATTTTTTTTAATGTATTTAGTGGGGCTGGGGAGATAGCTCAGTGGAATGAGCACTTCCCTGGCAAGCACAAGGGCTTGAGTTCCATCCCCGGTTCTGCAAAAACATAAAATGTATTTAGTATAGGGTCTATAGGGTCTCACTACACAGATTGGACTCACAGTGATTCTGTTTTCAGCCTCCCAAGTGCTGGGATTACAGGTGTGCACCACCATGCCAGTCTCAGCACAGCCCAGAGTATGAGGCAAGCATGAACCCCCAGCCCCTGCATCTGCCTAAGCAGGTGCTTTAATCCACTGAGCTATTTGGCCAGCCCTTCTAAGCGTCTTTCTCGTAAGCACGAGGACCCAGATTCATTCCAGGTACCACATGCATGCCGGCCCTGAAAGCCATGCCAGCCACCAAAGCCCCGCGTGATGGTACACACTTGTAACTCCAGTGCTGGGAGGCTGAGACAAGGGAATCTCTACAAGTCTGAGCTGCACAGCAAAACCCTGTACCAAATAAATTAATTAATTTTTTAAAAAATGCTTGGAATCCCAGCACCCAAGAACCTGAAGCAGGAGGATCACACTAAGTTTGAGGCCAGCACCAACCATCCAGAAGACCAACCCAGCAAGACAATGCCTCAAAAAAATAAAAACACTACAACTTTAACAAGAAATTCAATGGGATCCCAAAATACTAGCAAATTTCTTGAATATTAGCATCTTATTTCTCATCTACAAATATTCTAATATCAGTTGCTCAACAAAACAATGCAGAGCTGTTCCTAGTAGGTTTGGGGGTTGTTTTTTGGTTTGTTTGGGTTTTTGTTTTTTTTTTTTTTTGTTTGTTTTTTCTGTCTTTTTGAGATAGGGTCTTGCTATGCAGTTCAGGCTCATCTGAGCTCACTTTGTAGCCCAGGCTTGTCTTGAACTCGCAAGATCCTTCTGCCTCAGCCTCTCGAGTGCTGGGATTACAGGTATGGCATATGTCACCATACCTGGCCCTAGCGCAGCATTAGGCAGTTTACAATTTCTCCTCATTTTTCTCAGATGCAAAGTTGAATCTAGTTACTCTCTGGGTACCGAGGGGGAAGGACAGCAAGTGGCCTTGGATAGTTCTCTGTTAATAGAATACCACACTACCTGTTATTTGCTAGTCTTTCTGGCCAGTTTTTTTATTTTGTTCTTTTTGCAGTGCTAGGGATCAAGTGTGGATCTCCTACATGCCAGGCGGCTGATCTATCACTGAGCTATACCTCCACTTTCTGCTTTTCTGATGGAGTCTCATTATGTAACTGGAAGTGCAAAGTGTGCCAACTGCCATTCAGGCTGACCAGTGCTTTCACTACACTTAAAAACCTCCAGATTAGTGACCTATACAGTATGTGAACAGATTGGGGCACCATCATGGTATGAAAGGCCTGGTCCCCAGCTGCTGTTTTCAGGAGGTATAACCTAGGTAAAGAAGCCAGGGAGCATGCCCTTGGAGGGGGCATGGGGACCCTCGCTCTTTCTTTCTCTTCCCTTGCCTCCTGGTCACCATGAGGTGAGCAGCCCTACCCACTATGTGCTCCCCAAGTAAGATGTCCGCCCTCACCACAGTCCCCTAAACACTTGGGCCAACTGAGGATGGCAACCAAGAGTCAGAAATCAATTCTTCACTCCACTAAGTTGGTTCACCTCAGGTATTTTGTCATCACAATGGAAAGCTGACACAGACACCTAAACCCAAGATGCTTGAAAGGAGCTAGACAACAAGTTATCTGCACAAGGAGATTTAGGAACATCATTCCACGCTGCTCTGGGCATCATTTTTGGTCTTATTAAATGGAGTGAAGATACAACACAGTGGATTTTAGAACTGGCTGGCTGAGAAAGTCAAAATGGAAGCTGCCCTGTGAGCAAGGTAAGCCAAGGATCGAGCACTCTCCTGAAAAGTTGGGATAAACACTGTGGAGCACTGACAGCTTCGTGGTTACCGTTCGGTTGTTCAGGTTCCTGTGGACTGTCTCAGCTACGGCTTGCTCTGAAGGAAAAGTCTTCATTCCCTGAAGACAAACAGGACCCAAAATTGACTTAACGGTAGAGAACTAGCTACAGAGTCAAAAGCAGCAAAAGGAAGACTTCAAGACTAAATAACGTTACAAAATATGTTCACAATATTCAAAGAAGGTAGAGAGGGGCCGGGGAGATAGCTCAGTAGAGTAAGTGCTTCCCTGGCAAGCGCAAGGCCCAAGTTCAATCTCTGATTCCGCAAAAAAAAAAAAAGAAGGCTTTTGATGTGTTGACATCATAGGACATAAAGTTTTTGTTCACAATATTCAAAGAAGGTAGAGAGGGGCCGGGGAGATAGCTCAGTAGAGTAAGTGCTTCCCTGGCAAGCGCAAGGGCCCAAGTTCAATCTCTGATTCCGCAAAAAAAAAAAAAAAAAAGGTAGAGAAAATGAAAGCATTATAATATCCAAAAAGCTAAAGCAAATCTGCATACTCTGAGGAAACATGAAAAATAAAATATTCAATAGGTGTGTGAGAAGCACTGAGACAGTGGTGATTTTAAGTAACCAAAACCACCAGGAGCTGACAAGACCGAGGTACGCCTGGAACTCTACACGAAACGTTTTGGCAGCTTCAAGTAAAGCTGGTTACACACACATACATCCAATTTATAGTCCAGTAATTTCACACCAAGGTTTAAAAACATTCCATATAAAAAGATTTGTATATGAATGTTCATAGTTCTATACCAAAAACTGAAGGGAAGACAATCTCCGAAACCATGGTATACAAAACAACAAAAACTGATACATACAAATATAATAGAGGAATCTCAAATCCTGCTGAGGAAACAGACAAAAATTATCTGTATGATTCCATTCATATGAACCTGGGAATCAGAGAAACCTACAAAGCAAAAACTGTCACAATGATGGCATCAACAAGGAACAGGGCAAAGGACTAAGTAGGAAGAAGATTGAGGAACTTTTTGAAGCTACTGACAATTATCTTCAAGGATGCTGAGCCAGGCAGGGCAGCACATGCCCATAATCCCAGCCCTTGGGAGGGTAGGGCAGGAGGATTACCCCAAGTTCCAGGGCAGCCTGAACTACACAATAAGTTCAAGATCAGCCTCAAACATATAGTGAGATCCTGTCTCAAAGAAAAAAAAAAAAAAAAAGATGTTGTGTAACATTCATGTATGTTCATGGCAAAATGTTACAAATGGCAGTTAAGATTTGTGCAGGCGGGCCAGGGAGATGGCTCAGTGGAATAAGCGCTTCACTGGAGCCCAAGTTCAACCCCCGGTTCCACCCAAAAAAAAAAAAAGATTTGTGCAGGCATGGTGGCACATCATCTGTAAGCACAGCCCTGGGAGGCTGTGGCAGGAGGATCACAGGTTCCAGGTAGCCTGGGAAATTTAGCAGCTTAGCGAGACTTTGTCTCAAAATGCAAAATAAAAAGTGTTAGGGCCAGAAATGGTAGCGCACACCTATAATCCTAGCACTTGGGAGGCTAAAGCAGGACAACCACGAGTTCAAGACCAGCCTGAACTTCAGAGTAAGACCTATCTGAAAAAAAGAACAAAGAAGATGGGGAGAAGGCTGGCCAAATAGCTCAGCGGATTAAAGCTCCTGCAAACAGGCACGGGGCAGGGGGTTCAATCCCCAGGCCTGCCGTGCTGGCCCCGCCCCCAAGGCAAGCTGAACTGGGCAATTGAGACTGGGAATGGTGGCCTGTGCTTGTAATCCCAGGGCTTGGGAGGCTGTAAACAAGGCGGATCACTACTAGTTGATCTAGTAGTGAAACCCTTAACACCCTGTAGAACCTTCCTTAAAATAAAAAATAAAATAAAATAAAAGGTTGGGGAGCTACCTCAGTGTGAAAGTCCTGTGCACCATCAAGCACCAAAAATAAAACAAAAAAATTAACTATAATTAATGAAATGAAGCTGTAGCTCTCTACACTGATGTCTGACAACTTATTTTTATAATTTTTGTGGTGCTGGGGATCTAAACCCAGGGGCTCAAACATGCCATGCAGAAACTAGTATTAAGTTACACCTTAAAGTCTGCCAACTTACTTTTAAATGACTTTTTTTTTTTAATGAGGCAGTCTTGCTTTGTAGTGTAGGCTGGCCTCGAACTCCCAGGAACCCTCCTGCCTCAGCCTCTGAGGGCTGAGATTACAGTCATGCACCATCATGACCAGCTGAAATTCTTACAGGCTTGATTGATTAAAAAAAAAAAAAAGCCAGATGACCAGAAATGTTATTAACTAGCTTATTATTAACTATAAAATCTCAGTACTAGGAACATGAGTGTTTACTGCACAATTCTATAGTGTCTCTAACTTTTAATAAGTTGCTAGTAACAAAGTATCTGATGCACAAAAGATGAGATATTAACTACATCACTCTAATTCTCTACATGTGAAGTTTTAAGAAGTTAAAACTAATCTATGGTATCAAAATTCTGGTTAAGACCAGGCTTACTTTGCTGAATTCATGCACCTACAATATATGAATGACAATGGAATACCCATCTCTGACAAAAGTAAACAAAAAAGGAGGATATAAATGAAGGACCATTTCAGAGTGAAAAAAAATACATACATATATATGTATGTATATACAAAGTAGTTCGCATATACAGCTACTTTCTCTTAGTTCAATGAAAAGTTTTGAATAGTTTAGACAAGATATCAACAACAACAAACATGAAACCAACCAAGTTGTTAAAAGACCAAAGTAAAGGTTTGACTAACAAAATAAAGCCAGAAAACTAAATGAGAGAACACAGTATCAATTCTAAGAATGAGGATCTACTGTGAGGAGCAAAACTGCCCAAGGAAACAATTTCTCCGTGATGTTCAACACCCATATGATTTCGATAAAAAAAAAAATTAGTTTACATATATGTTTTAGGTCAATCGCAACGTGTAACTCTAGATGATATTAATCACAGTATATTCTAAAGAAAGGTAAAGCATACTGAAAACTGGAGAGAACACGTAGCTCTGGCTAGACCTCTCGCTCATCAAATGAACTTGGCTATGTGAAGGAAAACAACAATGTAGACCGTGGTACTGTGGCACCGTGGCACTCACCCCTCTGCCCACTGTCTGCATACCCAAAATGAACACTACATAGCAGCAGAATCCTCTACTCAGTCCACTTGTCACATGTCTCATGTGATAAGAGTCTCACCATGCACGCACACAATAATGTGTAGCCACTTATTTCCCAAATAACAGACCACACACAAGCCCACTACATCAGGTATTTAACAATGAAAATACGATTTGTTCCAATACTGAGGAAATAACAGAGTGTCTCAGCTCTGAGTGACTGTAAGCCTACATTTTGTATCTTATGGGCAAGTTCAGGGATTTCCAATGCTGTTGAACTAAAAGCCACATTTTACATTCCACAGACCACTGTAAACCATGAAGTGAAAATTCTTGTGGTAAGAAGAAATGACAGCAGCAAAGTAGGGCTGAAGACACAGCACAGCATGTCTGGAGCATGTGCCCAGCAGTGCCAAGCCCTGGGTTTAATAGCCAGCCCCACAGAGGAAGGCGCAGGGTATTGACCTATTTACTAATACCAGCCAATTAATTTCATCTTGCTTTGTTGTGTTGCTATTTGGAACTGGTTAAAGAGATAATTAAGCTTTCCTAAAGAATTTCATACTCCAACATGTGTAAATATCATATTGTTTCTCTAGTATAAGAACTTAAAAGAGGAATTACATATAGAAAGTTACAACACAAATAAAAGGAAAGTGAGAACTTGAGGATTGGACACTGAGGGCGGGCAAGGAGAAAAGCTGGAAAACATGACAGGGGCAAAGCCATGCATTTGTACCCACAAGATGGGTGGGGCAGTGATCCTGGGGGACATCAGCAGGTTTTTGAGACTAGCGGTTGGCTGGTCAGATTCTCACCCTGACTAACTGTATATGCTGGTGCCCGTGAACCAGGCGGCTGCACTGAGGATGGCGATGTGCAATAGAGGGGTTATGCTTGGAGTGCCTGCCATCCTGGTCTTCTAAATATGTACTTCTTGTCATGACATACCATTTATTGCCATACTGTCTCTCAAGTAAAGGGTTTTTTTGTTATTTTTTTTTAAAAATGGGTAATACATGGGGAAAAAAAAAAGACACAAGAATAAGAAAAAAAAAAGTCACAGTTCTGTCCTGTTACAACTCTATATATGGCTAGATTTCCAAATATCTTTGTAAAAATACATAAATGCTTATTTCTAGTTTAAAATTATTTTTCCTTCATATTCTGTAAGGACTTAAAGTTCAACATTTCAATGTTTGATGGAAAATACCTGTTCCATGATATGCCAAAGATGTTTGATATTTAGACAGGGTAAACCGAACTGCATATATTGCAGGTTAATAATAAGCTTCTCTTCTGGAGGGTTAACAACCTAAATTAGCAGTTCAAAATTGGAGAAAAGGAAGAGCTACAAGGTCAGCCAACATTTAGGCCCTAGCCTTTCAAGGTCAATGAAGACTCAGGACATAGAAGAACCTGTACTGTAACATCATGTAACTCAGTTGTGCTCCAAATTTTCTGATCAAGGAGATTATGGAGCCACAGAAGAACGTGATCGATGATGCACAGTGTGCCTGGAGAGAGTCACATGGAGAGAAAAAACATTCTCTCAGGCTTTCACAGGGAGCAAATTGGTCAAGCAATGGCCATGACTCATCCTCATGGCTGACACTGACAAAGGATCTACAAAGTGCGGTACAGGGCTACAGGAATAAATCCTTAGTGTACTTGACCGACCTTGTAAAACACAAAAATTACATTTCTTGTTATATAGGTCTTGCTTTATCTTGGTCTTAACCATCCAGCAGAAAAGTATAAAAAGATATA